>NW_020185323.1:1350950-1417045 GCF_003031525.2 Neophocaena asiaeorientalis asiaeorientalis
GGGCCTCTCACTGTTGTGGCCTCTCCCGTTGCGGAGCACAGGCTCCGGACGCACAGGCCCAGCAGCCATGGCTCACGGGTCCAGCCGCTCTGCGGCATGTGGGATCTTCCCGGACCGGGGCACGAACCCGCGTCCCTCGCATCGGCAGGCGGACTCTCAACCACTGCGCCACCAGGGAGACCCTCAGACGTACTTATAATTGAAGGCTTATCTCAAATTCTTTATCTGTGATGACATCCATTCATGGGGGACATTTTCTCTCTCTCTGCCTCTCTCTCTCTCTCTCTCTCTCTTTTTCTTTGAACTCTGGGAGCTTTTTTTTCTAGCTTCCATGACTTTTATATCTATATTTGTGATGCGTAAGCACATATTTCTTATCTTTTAACAAGCACTGAACATGGAAGTTACATTAGAAAGTAACATGGAAGTTACTTTCGAGTTTCCAAGTTAACATGGAAGTTACATTTGAAAACCCTCTGTTATTCCAACACACACAGACTCGGCTACATGTGTTTGTACAGACTTTGGAGAGAGTAAGTAAAGGTTCAGAATCATTTGAATTCACTTTTTGTGTCATTCCTATCTCCGTTCCCTGGGGTACTACATATTCCATGTTCCTGTATTTAAATAGTAGATTTGAAATAAACAATGATAGTAAAGTGATCATAAATGCAAAAACCAAAGAACTTGAGCTACTTCACTTGGTCTTTAAAATTGACATTTCTTTGTTTTCACTTGTTTCTGTTTTAAATCTAAAGGATGAATTAAGAAAATAATAATTGTTGACTATTATATGACTTTTACTGAAAATAATTGTGTCATATGGAGGAGAGGATAGGAAAAAAGGAGACACTGCAGATTTCAAATACACTAGGAATGCCACTGATCTAAGCCTTTCTCCTAATTTGAAAAATGCAAATAGTATTATCTTACAGGGTGAGTGTGGAAATCCAATGAGGTAATACACACAAGGGCCTCATTGCAGTGCCTGGCACAGAGTGAAGTAGCAGTCCTTATTTTGAATTTTGATGAAGATAGCAGTGTGTGTCTTACTGAGAGTAGAAAATGAGGTAAATGAATAAAATACGGATATATGATGTGTTAGGTAGGGATATATGCTAGGGAGAAAAAGTGTATCAGTAATTGGCAAGGTAGTAAGTGGAAATTTTAGAGTGAGAATGATTGTTAAGTAAACTGCAAGAAGTCAGGGTTTAGTGGAAGAGCTGTATGGGAGAATAACATTCCAGGCAGGGGGAAAGAAAGAACAAAGGCCCCTGAGAAAGGAATGTGCTTGGAATATTTGAGACATAGATAAGTATGGCTGGAGCAGAGTGAGGGAGGGAGAGAGAGTAGTAGGTGATAAGATTAGCAGGTCATAGTATGATGAGACAGATCTTGTAGAGTTCCAGAAACCATAGAAAAATTTTAACTTTTTCTTTGAGGAACATGGGAAGCATTTGAAAGGTTTTCAACAGAGGGGTGATAGGAGTTGACTACATTTTATCATTTCTGACCCCTGAGCTGAAAATAGACTGAACAGTTATGCCGGGAGACTAGTTTCCATAGTCCAGATGAGGTACAATGATGGGCTGGACCAGTATGGTGGCAGTGGTGGTAGTGAGAATCGGCTTTATTCTGATATATTTCAAAGGTAGGGATACATAAGTTGAAAATGTTATAGTCATCTTCTCTTCTGTTGTTCTTCCCTAACATGTATTCTAATGCTTTAAAATACTAGTCACACCTGAGGATTTGAGTAATCAACTGGTCCAACTGGTGGTCTCAGAGTCTAAGTTAAGCACACAACTGGTCTGTTTATTATGGAACAACAATCAACAATGAATCAACATTTTTTTTTTTCAAGTGGGAAAATAACATCATGTGTCTTAGTGTCTTGGGGATTCCATCTTCCTCCTACCTATATATTATGAACCCTTTAAATTGGATAATAGTAACCTTCACTTTTCTCTTTACAAAGGTCTTCTTCCTTTCTTATTTTTGTGCCAAGTCTTGTCTAATCCAGGCCATTAATGGGTCTTTGACTTCTATTAATTTTTGGCTTATCTGTATAGAGGGAAGGGATCTGTTTTTCCAAACTTATTATCTCTAAATCTTTTTATTTGCATAGAATACCCACGTGCTAGCTGGTAAAGTCAATGATTCCTCAATCTTCATTTTAATTACATTAAATTAATTTCATCAAAAAATCTATTGAGCATGATGCGAGACACTGTATTTTAGGGATAAGTAAGATATGATTCCTTCTCACTAGTAACTTATGATCTCCGGGGCAGATTTAAACTCATCAAAAACTCTACATTACAATGTGGTAAGTTCTTCAGTTAAGAGGAAGCAAATAATTTTGCCTGGCCAGGTTGGAATCGTATAACAAGGAAGAGCATCTGAGAGGTGAGTTTCACCAGTGGAGAATGAGGGAAGGGACTTCCTAGAAAAAGGGAGCAGGAAAAATACTCAGAGCTGTGATGATATATTCTGTCTAAGGGGAAAAAAAAAAGTAGTCCACTGTAATTACTGTGTCATGCCATACGTGTAGATGGTTGGAGGTGAGGTTGGATAGATAGACTGAGAAATGATTATGAAGGGCCTTAATATATTAAATCATTATCTAATTCTGCCAACTTGACTTGCTGATTTTGCACAGAAGCTAGAATTGCTTATTATAATGAAGAATCTTTTGATCATCCAATACTACCTGGGACCTGAGCCTGTTCTTCAATTTTTCTAGGGAGTAAGTAATCCTGGGGCCTCAGAAACATACCAGGTATGCATATTTGTGCAGTAATACTCCATTTCATTACATCTACATTAAAAGTCTTCTTTTGAAATAATTATAGACTCATAAGAAATTGAAAAAAGAGTTACAAAAGGTTCCATGTTCCCTTCACCCAGCTTTCTCTAATGATGGCATTTTATACAGCTTATAGGTAGTATAAAATCAAACCAGGAAATTAACATCAGTACATTACTGTTAACAAGAATACGGACCTTTTGCAGTTTTCACCATCTTTTTAACCTACATTTACATGTATGTGTGTGCATGTGTATTTCTATATAATTTTATGTATAGATTGTTATAACTATCACTATAATCAGGATACAGAACTGTTCCATCACCACAAAAGAACTCCTTTATACTACCTCTTAGAATTCATACCCACACACCACCGTATTCCTGTCACTGTCCCCTGGCAACCACTGAATTGTCCTTCATTTCTATAGCTTTGTCATTTCAAGGATGTTATATAAATGGAATCATACATGTGTAACTTTTGAGACATTTTTCACTAAGCACAATGCCTTGCAGTCCAGTCAAGTTGCTGCATGTATCATTAGTTCATTCCTTTTTATTGCCGAGCAGTATTCCATTGTATGGAGGTACCAGAGTTTTTCAACCATTCACCTACTGAAGGGCATTTGGGTTGTTTCTGGTATTTTGCTATTACGAACAAAGCCACTATGAACATTCATGTACATGAATATTGTGAACATACATTTTCATTTCTCTAAGATCATGCCCAACAGGGCAGTTGCTGGGTCCTGTAAAGGCATATTTAGTTTTGTAAAAATTGCCAAACTATTTTCTAGAGTGCTTGCGCCATTTGACATTCCCACCAGCAATGTATGAGAGATCCAGTTCCTTCACATACTTGCCAGCATTTGGCATTATTGGCAGTTTTTATTTTAGCTTTTTAAAAGGTATGTAGTGATATACCATTGTGGTTTTAATATCCATTTCCTTAATGGGTAATGATTTTGAACATTTTCCTGTGCTTCTTGTGATCTTTATCTTCTCTTTGTACGAATGTACTTTCATGTTTTTTGCCCATTTTATAATTGAATTATTTGTAAAAAAGAAAACTTGAGTTTTGAGACTGATTTATAAATTCTAGATCTAAGGCCATTTTCAGATACATGGTTTGCAAATATTTTCTTTTGGCCTGTAGTTGTCTTTTCATCCTCATAATAGGGTCTTTTGCAGTGTAAGAGTTTTTAATTTTGATGAAGTCCAATTTATTGAAGTTTTCTTTTTAATGGGACATGCTTTTGGGGTCATGTCTAAACAGTAGGTCATTGCCCAGAACTAGGTCCCAAAGACATTGTCCTATGTTTTCTTCTAAAATTTTTATAGTTTCATATTTTACATTTAACTTTATGATCCATTTTGAATTAATTTTCGTATGCAGTGTGAGGATTAGATTAAAATTACTTTTTTTAACCTATGGATGTCCAATTGTTCTAGCACAATTTATTGAAAGAAATTCACGCTTCTTCCATTGAATTGCCTTTGCACTTTACCAAAAATCAATTGTGTATATTTGCGTTGGTCTATTTTTGGTTTCTGTATTCTGTTCTATTGATCTGTGAGTCTCTTATTTCTCCAGCTGTCTTGATTGCTATAGCTATATAGTAAGTTATAATCTCAGATTCATCTCATTTTATTCTTTTCTGTCAAAATTGTTTTAGCTATTCTAGTTCCTTTGCCTTTACATATAAATTTTAGAATATGCTTATCTATATTGGCAAAAAACCTTGAACAAAACTAACATCTTTACTATGGTGAGTCTTCCAATCCATGAACATACGTCTGTCCTTTCATTTAGATCTTCTTTGCTTTCTTTCCTTAGTGTTTTATGATTTTCTGTATACAGATTCTCTACGTGTTTTGTTAGATTTCCTTTTTTTCACAATTATAAATGGTACTGTATTTTTAATTTTAGCTTCCATGTGTTCATTGCTAATATTTAGAATATAATTTACTTTTGTGTGTTGATCCTGTACCTTATGACTTTGGTAAACTCACTTATTAGTCCTAGCTGCTTTTTGGTAGATTCCTTGCAGTTTTCTACATAGACAATGGTGTCATCTGAAAATAGCGATAGTTCTATTTCTTTATTTCCAATCTGGATGCCTTCATTTACCTTTCTTTCCCTATTGCAATGGCTAGATCTTTCTGTACTATATTGAATACAAGTGATGAGAGTAGACATCCTTGTCTTGTTTCCAATCTTGGGGGAAAACATTGTCTTTCACCTTTAAGTGCGATATTAGCTATAGATTTCTTTTTTGGTAGATTTGCCTTATCAACCCGAGGAAGTTTCCCTGTATTCTTAATTTACTGAGAGTTTTTATCATGAATCAGTTTTGAATTTTATCAAATACTCTTCTCCATTGATTGATATGATCATATGATTTTCTTTTTTACTCTGTTGAGATTGTAGATTGTATTTATTAATTTTCATATGGTGAACCAATCTTGCATTCCTGAGATAAACCTCACTTATTTGTGGTGTATAATTAATTTTGTGTACTGGCGGGTTCCGTTTGTTAGTATGTTGTTGAGGATTTCTGCCTATAGCTTTGTGAGAAATTTTGTTTCTAAGTTCACAAGATATATATATATTTTTTTTGCGGTACGTGGGCCTCTCACTGTTGTGGCCTCTCCCGTTGTGGAGCACAGGCTCCGGACATGCAGGCTCAGCGGCCATGGCTCACGGGCATGCGGGATCCTCCCGGACCGGGGCACGAACCCGTGTCCCCTGCATCGGCAGGCGGACTCTCAACCACTGCGCCACCAGGGAAGCCCCACAAGATATTTTTATCTGTAGTTTTCTATATCTATTTTTAAAGTATCAAGAAACTGTCAGAGATGTGTCTCCACAGCCACATCTCAAAAATTTGCCTTCTGTTTTAAGAAGGTAGATTCTAAGAAGCTTAATGTGGTCAAGCTCTTGGCTTCTATCTCAACCTTCCATACTACCATGAAGGTAGGAGATAAATTAGAAAACTTAGTTTCCACTTGGAATTCTCAGTCAGGAGTATACATTACCCTTCTCTAGCTTGTTCTTTACTTTTCCTGATAGTTTGAATGTTCTAAGACAGGAATTTCAGACTTGGAAAGCCAGTGTTTGCATCTTCTCAACGCATCACCAATATTGCATTGATATTTGTGGTAAGAAGTTAAACTTGCATGGTTACATCTAAAAAATTAAATGTATTTAAAATATAATCAAGCAATGAAATATGATTATACATGATAAAGTTATTTTCTGTGTTCCTCAATTTATCTTATGTCTTCACTGATATTAATAGCATCACATCTATCACATAAGACAACGTAAAATTCATCAATTTCTTCACATAGATATTGACTCAGTCTGGTCCACTTTTATTGCTATTGTAATCATTAAGATAAAAGCAAACCCTTTATTTTACATTTATTCATACAATATTCCAGAAGGCTTTCGATGTGTGCTTGTGCATAGCTAAAAATGGTTCCTTCTAAAAGTTTTCTTCTATATTTCTAGGGTTTTATGTTTCTTATTTATTTTTATACATCATCTATAATACTTTTTTCCTGTGGTTTTTTAAGGGTTTAGTAATAGCCTGTGAGATTATTATGTGACTGTGCTCAGTAAAATAAAATCATAGACTCTCAAGACTGTAAAACAAGAGATAAGTGTGTATAACTCAAATAAAATCTCAGGCTCAGACTGGTTAAGTCACTTGCTAAAGGTTATACACAGAGTCAGCATCAGAATCCTAACTAAATACCAGCTCTCCCATCTGTCAGAACAGTGTTAAGACTTGTAGCCCATAGTTTCACCTTAACCAATGGCAGACTATAAATGTATAGGTCAATCTGAATTTTTGGCACAGATATAGTGGATTTGGCCTAGTTTAATTTTGGGGAGTGTGAAACTCACTTGGAGGGAAGATTCTACAAAAATCAGATTTGGGGAGTCAGTAGTGGAGTCCCAGACTTCATGTCAAAAACCCCCTGGTGATTCCGATGCTGGTTACCTGAAGAATCACCTATGAGTGCTGACTTGTTCTTCTGGTACTCCCCATCCCTGCCAACTGAGGGCAGTAGAACACTCCCCGCTACCTGCTGCTGAACCTACTTCTAAAACGCATTGATCCCTATACCCGCTGCTACTGTTAATTTATCAACTAGGAGTCCCTCTTAAATTAAGAAGGTGAGGAGATAGGGAATGGGAAATCCTCTTTCAGTTGCCCAAAGCTGCTGAAACCCAGATAGGGCAAGTTTAGTGGCTGGTATTGACAGTAAAAATTTCAACCCTAGTATGAAGAAGCTAATTGAATGGATAAAACTAATCCCTAGGAACTTCTCTGAAAAATGTAGATGTAAGACAAAAGGTTCACTGGCAGACTGAGATCAGAATAGCAAAGTAGCTTGAAAATATGAAACTGTTGTGAAAATGACTTTATCTTTGTTTCAAAATTGTCAGTTTCAGAACTATTTCTTTTTCATTTTTGTATCCTTTATAGCACTTTGTGCACAGCAGACACTCAATAGTAGTTGTTGAAGAGGTATCCCATAATGAATTCATCCATTTAACTCTCCAAAGGTCGCTCTATATATAATGTAATAAAGTGAATGTGATTCTATTATTTTCCATCAACTTCACTTGTTATTTTGAAAATCTTTTGGGAGTTTTTATGTAGAATGTGGTAGTTAATAGAATGGGCTTTGGAATATCAGCTCCATACCTTTTCAGTTGTGTGAACTTGGGAAAGTTACTTCATCATTCTGTGTCTCAGTTTCCCAATCTTTATTTTATTTTATTTTTTTTTTGCGGTACGCGGGCCTCTCACTGCTGTGGCCTCTCCCGTTGTGGAGCACAGGCCCCGGACACGCAGGCTCAGCGGCCATGGCTCACGGGCCCAGCCGCTCCACGGCATGTGGGATCCTCCCGGACCGGGGCACGAACCCGTGTCCCCTGCATCGGCAGGCGGACTCTCAACCACTGCGCCACCAGGGAAGCCCCTCAGTTTCCCAGTCTTTAGAATGGAGATAACAATATTAATTCCCTCAAAGGGCTGTTGAAAGGATAAATGACATAAGGCATATAAAGTACTTAGCACGATGGCTGCCACAGAGTATGTGCTGATTAGATGTTCACAGGTAAGATAACTGATTGAAAATCAATAATTGAGTCATTTACCTAACAGATGTTATGTACCAAGTACTGTGCTTATTGGGAGTTAAGACAGAGTTTCCCTAACTTTCTCAGTTCACAGAACCTTTAGTGTCTCAGTGAATTTTTCACAGAAACCCTATGTCGAAAGAAATACCTATCAGTTCCACTTACTAAGTAGTTAGACCCAAGCAATTTAATAGTTACAGTTTATGCTGTCATTCTGTTTTTGTCAAAAATTTACATTACCCCATGATACTCCTTGTATCATGCTTTACTGAAGCACTCTGAGACACCTGGGCATACAGTTTGGAAATCATGGAGTTAGGGATACAAAAATAAATAAAATATGGCTCCTTCTCTAAAGGAGTTTTCAAATTTAGCATTGTAAACAACTTACTAAAATATTATAAATGCTTTACTGAAGTATTGCCAAGGTCTATGGGGGAGATAAAGGGAGCTGGGGTATGCAAGACATCATGAAGGAAGGATTATTTGACTGATGATTCAAGATTGAGTAGAAGATAATGAGACGGAGAAGAAAAGGAAAGGCAGAGAGAGGCAACAGTGTCAGTAAAGATCCTGATGTACAAACATTTGTAGAAATTCAGAAGGTGGTAACTTTGTCTGTTGGTAATGATTGTAAAAAGAGAAAATTAGGAATAGACATAGAGATAAAGTAAATAATTGTGGCAGCCATGGAGGTGCACACAGAGATTGTTTTGCAAGAGAGAACACTCTGGAAGGAGTGCTATTAGCTGACAGCCTCCAGCTGCTGCACCTTTGGAGTCTGCTGCAACATCCTACCAAGGCCTCACCCACCCCAGGCTGTTCCCACCAAGGACTGATCACAGGGGAGCACCAGAGCGGGACAATTCTGCGTGACACAGAACTTCTCTGATGGGCAGTCTGCTCCAGGGCTTCCCATTGGCCTGGCCAAGATTCTGCTGCAGTCTGAGATTACTGGTATTTACACTGAAGGGTGGCAGAATTTATTTCACAGTTGTCAGACCTACATTGCAGTCTGAAGACTCTCCTTGTCTCTCCTGTCTCCTGTTCCCTACCCATTTATCTATCACAGGCATTTCCCCCCAGTAAATGTCTTGTGCTTCTAATTCAATCTTGGTGCTTGTTTTCTGGAGGATCTGAACCCATACAATGCTAAAACTGAATTTTTAAAACATATACTATCCTAGTTGAAATAAATTGAAGCATAATACCCTAGAACCACGGTGGAGATGTTGACAAGAAGGAGTCAGTTCTAGAAGTTCTTTTAGTTTGGGCTTTGCTCTACAATAAAGAGATTTTGAGAGCCTCAGTGGTATGTGGGAAATGAGTTTGAAATGAGTTTGAAAGCCTTCCCTGGCACACGTGGTGGGATGTTCTTCACTTAGATAATCTAAGGCAAGGTTTTTGATGGAAGTTGTCTAAAGCTTTTCCTGTCAAAAGCAGCTGAGTTACTTTGCTTCTCTTGGGAGCCTAAACTACCTCATGAGGTAGGTGTTTAACCAGTAAAGTAGGTCTAGGGTATAAGACGGATGGGCAAAGAGTGTGAGAAGGGGAGGGGTGGAGATGAGTGAGGACACATGAGAAGCATTGTCCATGTGAGGCTGATGAGTTTAAAACTTACTTAGGAAATGAGGAGCCATCAAAGGTTTAGAGGCAAAGTCGTGATATTTTTCTTACCTAAATGGATCTAATGATATTCAGGGAGCTAAGTGTATAGTCAGGCCATGAATTAGGAGGAAAACTTGATTGGAGCAGGGGAAATCCAGTGTGGGTTTAGACATACTGGCTTCGAGGCTCAAGCAAAGTGCTTTTCATTTCTAGCAGGCAGAACTGTTTATTTCATTCCTGGAGCATGAATAAGGAGGGTCTCTGACTTTATTGTATTGGCAAGGTGCCTGAAGGATAATGCTATGGTAGTCTCTCCCTGCTTGCTTGTCACAACGGACAGCAGCATGATTGATCCAAACATGCAAACAGTCACTGCTAGAGGATGTCAACTTTCTTTAATGGCAGAGGTCATAGAAATTTATGAAGATGGTTACATGAAGCGGGAAATAGCACAGCACGCCCTCAGATAGAGGTCCAGCATCCTAGGACCTCCATCCTACCTGCCATTCTAGAGATGGCCTCTAACCCAGCCAGCTCTCCAGATGCGGTGCACATGTGTATGGACGGTGGGTGAACCTTTAGAGCTGCTGGGGAATTCCATTATTCTTTCCAAGTCCATCATTCTCCCATTCTTCTAGATAATTGTTATCATGCCTTTTTCTCTTTTCACAACCACCAATAACTCCTTCCTTTTCTCATTGTCAATGGATGGTGGTGTTTCTTATTTCTCTGAGAAAATAGGAACATTCAAAAGGGAAGGTTCATATCTTCCCACCAAAGTCATCTTCAGTTTTCAGATTTCTGCACCTCCCCTTGTGTCACAACAGATGAGCTCTTTATCTACTTACACAAGGCCAAATCCTCCCCCTGTGCATGAGATCCCATTCTTGACTTCTTACTCAAGGACATTGCTCAAGGATTTGTCCTCCTCTTTCTCTTATTATTTTTTCCCTCAGCACTGGATCAGTCTTCTCAGCATGCAAACAGACAATAATGTTTCTCTCCCTTCGCCTCACATTTCCCTCTGACTGCTGTACCATTTCTCTGTTGCCGTTTTAACAAACATTGTTTCTTCTTTTTTTTTTTTTTACATCTTTATTGGAGTATAATTGCTTTACAATGGTACGTTAGTTTCTGCTCTATAACAAAGTGAGTCAGTTATACATATACATATGTTGCCATATCTCTTCCCTCTTGCTCTCCCTCCCCACCACCCTCCGTATCCCGCCCCTCCAGGCGGTCACAAAACACCGAGCTGATCTCCCTGTGCTATGCGGCTGCTTCCCACTAGCTATCTACCTTACGTTTGGTAGTGTATATATGTCCATGCCTCTCTCTCGCTTTGTCACAGCTTACCCTTCCCCCTCCCCGTGTCCTCAAGTCCATTCTCTAGTAGGTCTGTGTCTTTATTCCTGTCTTACTCCTAGGTTCTTCATGACATTTTTTTCCCTTAAATTCCTTATATATGTGTTAGCATACGGTATTTGTCTTTCTCTTTCTGACTTACTTCACTCTGTATGACAGACTCTAGATATCCACCTCATTACAAATAGCTCAATTTCGTTTCTTTTTATGGCTGAGTAATATTCCATTGTATATATGTGCCACATCTTCTAAATTAATTCATTTTTTGGCTGCGTTGGGTCTTCATTGCTGCACGCGGGCTTCCTCTAGTTGCGTTGAGCGGGGGCTACTCTTTGTTGCAGTGCGTGGGCTTCTCATCCCAGTGGCTTCTCTTGTTGCGGAGCACAGGCTCTAGGTGCACGGGCTTCAGTAGTTGTGGCTTGCGGGCTCTAGAGCGCAGGCTTAGTAGTCGCGGCGCGTGGGCTTAGTTGCTCTGTGGCATGTGGGATCTTCCTGGACCAGGGCTTGAGCCCGTGTCCCCTGCATTGGCAGGCGGATTCTTAACCACTGTGCCACCAGGGAAGGCCTGTTTCTTATTTCTGTTTTCTCTTATTTTCTCGAGCCCTATCTGATCAGGCTTCCATCTCCACCAGTCCACCAAAGTTTGCTTAGAAGGTCACCAGTGACCTTCGTGTTGCCAGATCCAGTGATTATTTCTCGGTTTTCACCTATTGGATCTGTTTTGTGTACACAACTCAGCTGATCACTCTCTCCTTTTTAGACTGTGTTCTTCACTTTGTTTCTGGGCCATCATTCTCTTGGTTCTCCTTTTTCTCTGATGGTGTTAAATAAAATAACATCCCCTAATGTAGCCTTCTGTGCCTTTAAATTACTTCACATCATGAAGTACACCATGACATATTACATATGTATTTGTTTAATTGTTATTTGTCTCTTCTGATTCTAAAATGTAAACTCCCTGAAAGCAGCAATTTGTGCATTGTTTACTGCTGTATTCCTGGCTCCTAGAGCAGTACCTGCCATGTAGTCTATACCACATAAATATTCGTTGAGCAAATTGATGAAAATAACTCCAATATAAACCTGAAGGTTTTTTTCAAGTCTGGGTACAGTGTGTGCCATTTCTTTAGGGCCATCCCTCTAGCTTTAGGACCACCCACCCCCCTAGGTTTTATTCCTGATTGAGGTCCATCCCTGTACTATATGAAAGGAAAGCAAATGTCATATTGACATGCTTAGGATTCAGATAGCCAGAAATTTTTGGCTTAAGATGTTCCTAAAATTCTTGTTTTATGTAGAAATGAGTTTTGAAGGTCAACTTTTTAAGATAAAAAAATCCCCTATAGTCAGAAATATCCTTAAATCCACTAGAAGGTATGACACATCTGCTTTTGAATGTACAGTCCTTTATATTAATTGTTATGAACATAAGGGTTTGCAAGCTACTGAGATATATTAAAGAAAGGACCAAAATGAAAGTGTGCAGACTCTGACATTCAAATTAATCTTTCTTTAAAATAAAGATCAAATTACTCACTGCAAATAAGAGATGAGTGGAGATTTCTGATGTTTCCACATTTGCTGCAGATTTTACTCCACTATATTACAATATCAAGCCTCTATCAGCTTAATACAGAACATTAGATTTGCATATTGTTGTGGGGACTACACAAGATACATTTAGACGAGTACCTAGCACACGGCCTGACACACAGTAGGTGCTCAGAAAATGTTGGGTAGATGTGAATCTAAGTCTTCTTTGATCAGACCTGCAGAGAAATGTTGTAGGGAAGAACTAAAATCCTCGCTAATTCCTGCTTTTCCAAGTTACTGTTTTCTGATGTGGCCAATGAATAGATATTGTTCACGACCTTGGGCAGAGACTTCATGGAATCACCTTTTAGGCGGACTTGAGGGAGGGGTCCTCTAAATTGGCATATAGTTAATTGCATGAATGGAATTATGCAACTTGTCATGAGTAAAAAGTAGTATTTTCAATGATGGAAAAAATTTAGCCCGTAGAATATTTTGATTTATTAAGCTTGTCTTTTGCAGTGAGATAAAGCAGTTGAGCCAGAAATAATTAGACCATGCCCTACCTCCCCTCCATAAGCCCTGCTTTGGTAGGTTTGGGATTCGAAAAGGAGAAGAGTGACTTCAGGTAGGCGTGTTGATGGCACTATACAAGACCGGGGGCCTAGTCAGAGATGCAGTTGGTGTTATGTTTACACCATTGAGAGAGGATGTCCTTCAGCTTGTCGGTTTTCACCATTCTTGTGATATTTTTATAATTGGCCATCTCTGGTTCATTGTGGTCCGCGGACTTTGCCACCATCTGCTCCTTGGATATCATTGTTCCTCTCTGCTTTTCTCAATTCCTAAAACTGTCTTAGGCACAGAAGTTCAGTTCAAAGTCTATGAGTATAAAAGTATAGCTTTTCCCAACAACAACAAAGACAGCTCAGGCTTTTGAGCACTGACTTGTTCCAAGCTCAGTGCATTGCACATGTCTTTTTATCTTCACAAAACCCTGTGAGAGTGGATTCTTAGGAGTAGCATCACCATCACCTGGGAACTTGTTAGCAATGCTAATTTTCAGGCTCTGCACAGACGTACTGACTCAGATACTTTACCAGTGGGAGCCAGCCATCTGTGCTTTAATAAGCCCCCTATGTGATTTTGGTGTAGGTGAAGTTTGAGAACCCCTGCCCTAGGTTGGCATAGGCAATGCTGTCACTGCCATTGGAAACGTGAGGAAGGAAGATAAAATTACACCGAACAGAAATGGGGCAAGGCCACAGAGCTGGTAGGCCATAAGTCTAAGGTGCAAACCTGCACAGTCTGATCCCTGGTCCTTCGAATATCCTGCCTTGGGAAGAAGGAGATTTGTGATGGTGCTTCTTTGCTTTTGTCCCCAGTACTCAATTTCAGCTGCATCTGTTTGGGTCAGTTCCTGAAAATAAACTCAAAGATGGAGATCAGCCTGCAGGGAGTTTACAGGGGAGTGCCTTTCGAATCAACACCCATGGGGTGTGAAGGAAGCCACTTGGTGCAGGTGGCCCCAGGCGATGGGGCCTGACCCTGGGCCAGGTTGTCTTAGCAGAGAGCCTTCAGCTGCCAACCCTCCCAGCAGCTGGGGGAATGAGTGCCTCAGTCCTGAAGCGGGGGAGTTGGGGGATTCAGATTCTCCCCATAATATCTACCAATGCTGGGATTAGGAGCACCCCGACCATCCACAGACTTGAAAATCTGCCCATAACTTACAGTCAGCTCTCTGTGTCTGCTGTTCACATCCATGGATTCAACCAACCCGGATGGTATAGTACTGGGTGGGAGGGAGGTCCACAGAGGGAGGGGATATAGATATACATATAGCTGATTCACTTCATTGTAGAGCGGAAACGAACACAATATTATAAAGCAATTATACTCCAATAAAAAAAAGAAAATTAAAAAAAAAGAGAAAACATCCGTGTATAAGTGGACCCATGCAGTTCAAACCTGTGTTCTTCAGGGTCACCTGTATTAATTTCAGGGAAATTTTTAAAAATAGGTTTACAAGAAATCAGATACAAGCATGGACACTGCATGGCTCCATCCACAATTAGGTTAAGCTTGTAATAATAATGCACAACAGAATGTCAGTCTCCCCCAAAAATAATATTGAAAAGAGAAAAACATTAAGAAGTAGCAATAGGGATGTTACATACCAAAATCAAAAGCGCCAGAGTAGTAATCAGCTTGTGAGGGATAGGAAAGGATCTGCTGTTTTTCAAATAAACCTTATAATAATGTTGGTCTTTTAAAACACTGTATGTGTAATACTGGATACAAATGTTTAAGATAATTTTATGTACACCCAAATAATTTTAAATGCCCACTTACGGCACTTTCTGTGAACAGGTTGCAGAAAATAGATGGCCTCTTTTATCGTTTTTCTTTGTAATTAATGAGGTAATCTTTGCATGTACCAAGGGTATGATACATTACTTATGCACTGGAGTGTACTGTGCCTGCTATAAAAGTCTTTATGAAAACGAGGGCAGAAAATTAGGCCTTTAAATTACAAAGACTTCAGGTGATTATGGTGAGAAAATAAGCCCACTTATCCAGATGGTAGCAGGGAGGGCCATTTTTTATTTATAATCGACTGGAGACTGACAGTATTGTCAGTGTGTGGTGGGTTACTGTGTTTGATTAACTTCACAGATGTAATGGCAGGATTTCTTTTTGTCCCAAATAAGTGACTCAGGTAAAACAGATCAATACATAACAGTGAATTTCTCTTTGACCGTTGTGTACTCGATTATACTCAGCAGAGTTTGACTCACATTTTACCGGAATTTCAATATCCATTTACTGCTTATGCTGAATCGTGAGTATTTTCAATATAGAATAAATGCTTTTAACAGGACTTCACAGTTTGACTGTGTATGAGTTTACAAAGCCAACGATTTTACAAATCTTAGAAAAACATATCTATCACTTCATGTCATTGTTTAGGATAAGCTATACTCTGAGTAAATTTTAGTGTGATTTTCATTATTAATAATATTTTATATATGAGAAAAATGCTTTTCCTTGATAAATTCTAAATGTTTGTGAATTTAGTAACTTGACTGAAGATTATTTGAGTCATTGAGGGAATTACGTTTCAAGACACCTAGCTTTTCCCCACTTTGCTATTACCTTGAGCAACACAAATACGAATTCACTTCATTCTTGCCCTGGGTGTATATTCTGAATGGAAAGATTAAATGTGTAAGGTATAAGTATGCTTAAATACAACAGAAATTGTTGTGTGCCTCAAGAGAAGTAAATATAAAGTACTTCGGGGGTTCAGTTGCTTCCAAAGTGATATTTGAATCAGATCTTGAAGAAAGCCTTTATGTCTTGGTTTGTCATTCATGGTTGTATGGATCTTAGAGATGAAGGCTGTACCTAGTTCTTCAGAACGGGCTCTCAGACCTCGAAGGCTGGGGTGAGGCCAGAGAAGCCAGCTGAGGCTTCAACCTGAAAAACAAGACATCCCTCACTGGAAGTGGGTCAGGTGCTCACAGACAAGTGCAGACGGATGTGAGGGGGGAGACCAATCAGACAGGGGAGCATAAGGTCAGGTGATAGGAGGTAGCAGAGCCAGTTGCTTGGGGGCAGGGAGGTAGCAGTGGGATGCTCAGCAGACAGGCAGCCAGTGGTTTCAGAAGGTCTGCGACAGCAGATCTGGGACAAAAGGTGGGCAGAGATTCCATTGGAATAGAGGCAGCAGGGGTTTGGAAGGAAGCCAGCTCTCAATCACATGGCTGGGGTCCCTGGGCAAGGCCACAATTACTAGGACAACTGGAGAAAGCCAGCCTGAACCTCATCGTTGAGGGGACAGGGGTCTGTTCTGCAGTGGGAAGATCCCAGGCTCTGGTGCAGATTGGCACCATCACTTGGTTAAAATGCATAGCACAAGGCACATAGTAGGGCCTCAATAAATTAGAGACATCATCTTCATCAGATTTTTTTTTTCTTTTTTTGCGGTACGCAGGCCTCTCACTGTTGTGGCCTCTCGCGTTGCGGAGCACAGGCTCCGGACGCGCAGGCTCAGCAGCCATGGCTCACGGGCCCGGCCGCTCCGCGGCATGTGGGATCTTCCCGGACCGGGGCACGAACTCGTGTCCCCTGCATCGGCAGGCGGACTCTCAACCACTGCGCCACCAGGGAAGCCCTTCATCAGATTTTTACCAAGATAGAGACCCAGGTTTAGAATTAAAGCAAAAGGTCAGAGCTGGACTCACAGTAAGTCTTATTTAATCAGAGTTTCTAAGAATGGAACTCAGATTCCTTAAATTTCCCCCAGTTCATTACCTGTGTGACCACAGTCTCCTCAGCTGTACAATGATTGTGAAGATTCGGCGCTGTCATGTATGGCAGCATCTCAGTGGGGTGTCTGGCAAGTTGTTCTTTTCAAGCAGTAGCTGCTGCTATTGTCATCATTAGCTCTGCTAGAACAATGCACAGTGAAATACCACTCACATTAAGAATGGGCCAGGTTTCCTCTCTCATTAAGGTTTAGGACTTTGCGGTAGGATGGATCTCCATCCTGTCTCCTCTACTCACATTCAGCCAGCATGCAGGAGGCTACATCTCAAAGTGGGGAATAAGGTGAACCTACAGGTAAGGCTGAAGTGGATCTCTCTCCTGGGAAATGGGCAAGAGGATCCCACATATACAGGCCATACCTTGAGAAGTTTCATGTTTCAACTGAAAGTCTACCATTTCGAAAACCATTTTTAGCCATCATTTCTATTCAGAATGGAAAATTCCGATGGATGGTTCAGTGAGTTGGAACCACTCACCATCTTGGCCTTCTTGGCAAGCTGCCTCCAGAAAACTCTGCTGGGTTCTCATAGATGAGTGGCACTCTTACTCATGAAAGCTGCTTTGCAAATCTACAATTAAAAAAACTTGTGAGTTATTCTTAGGAGTGGAGCCAGGTGGGTGATATGGAAGATGGCAACATGGGGAAAAATTTCTTCTGTTTGTAAAAATGTCACCGACAAGGTAAATACACAGAAGAAAATGTTGACCTAAAAGCCCTGTATGGGGGATAATAGTTACTCCATGAACATTATGACGCTTAAAATACAAATATATTCTGGGTCCTCCCAGTTCAAAGCAAGCACATAATGATGTGATTCAAGGAGCTGGCTGGGTTCATTCAATTCTTTTCAAACACTTGTTGACCATCTTGTGTCAGGCACTGAATCAGAAGGTAGGCACCAAGAAATAATGGTGCTTCTGCTCAAGCAGTAGACAGACAATTGTAATAGAGGTGCTATCATATAAATATGAGACAAATGTCATAGAGCTCAGAGGGAGAAGCACCTAATCCAAATAGGACAGTAAGGTGGTGAAGCAAGGCTTCCCAATGATGTGACACCTGGACTCGTAAAGTGCAAATAGCACCAGCTCTTGCTTGAGAGTTCTAGCCTGCACTTCCTAAAGGTCTGCCCCAGGGATTTCAGACTCACCAGGTTCCACAGTCACATAACTGCATAGGCCAATTCTTTGCAATAAATTTCATATACACACATCACATATGTGTATATATGTATATATATATACACACACACACACACACACGTATACACATATGTGATGCGTGCGAATGAAATTTATTGCAAAGAATTATATACATATATGATTGCGTTTTTTTCTCTGGTGGAACCCTGATTGATACAATTACCAAGCCAGATTCCACTCCGGACAGCTGGAACTTAATTCTCTTGAGTTCTGAGAGCCATAGTAACACATGTGCCTCAGAATTTATTCTGCCTGAGGGGTAATGATGCTGGAGTATTTCTACACAAGCTCTCATTAATCATTGCTTAGTTCCCTGGTGCTTTCACTCTGCCAAGCTTGTAGGCAGAGAGGACTTAGGAGGCCAGAGTGAGTTCGCAGGCAAAGAGGCACAGGAGCTGGCAGTGAGAAGCTGGACTGCACGTAAGGAAATGGTAAACTCCAAGGAGCTATTAGTGGCCCAGCAACACTACCTGCGGCATCTCTGAAGGGAATAAAGTTTCAAGAGAGAAAATTTGTGGTAGAAAACTGTTAAGGTAAGAAAGGAAATGCTTCCATTTCACAATGTTAACATACCCCCATCCTTGTCCCTGAACATTCCTGACGTGCCTCATACTCTACCCACCCCCCCCACTCCCACACACACTCAAATAATCACTCCTCTAAATTGTCTCAGGGGATCTGCACTGGCATCTGCAATCACCAGTGTCAAGAGTGACCAAGAGGGACTTCCCTGGCGGTCCAGTGGTTAGGACTCTGTGCTTCCACTGCAGGGGGCACGGGTTGGATCCTCGGTTGGGGAATTAAGATCCCGCATGCCACGAGGCTCCGCCAAAAAAAAAAAAAGGAGAGAGCAAGAGATACTGATGATGGGGGCTGCCCCCTGCCTTCACACTCCAGGCATGTTACAACCTCTCTAATAAGGAAGAATGTAGAGGAGTCTTCCATGATAGATCATGAAATGCAATTTACATTCTATGTACACAGAGGGGACTTACCAAAATGACATATTGTAACTTTTAAGATATTAAAAAATCCTCCTTGAAAGGCTGTCAGGCATGGTAATTCAGAGCATGGGTTTCAGATCCAGATTGCCTGGATTCAGATTCTAGTTGTGCCACTTACTGGTATTTTACCCTTGGCCAAGCAACTTTTAGGTCTTAGTTTCTTCATCTGTATAATGTTTGCTGTGAAGATTAAATGAATTAATATATTCAAAGTGCTTAGAAGAGTGAGTGGCTTGGAGTAGTATGATATAAATGTGTTGTTAATAGAATTATTATTATTATTACTAGTATTGACTCATGCTTTCTCATGAAAGGTAGAGCTGGCTCGAGGGGAAGTGTTGGAAAGGAAATTAATGAGTAGTAAATGAGATCATATCTTTAGAGCAATTAAGAAGTCATGAATACTGCAATTCTGTAATTAAGTGTTGTTAGATGGAGTACACACCACCCGTTCCTGATATTTCAAAGCGAGAAAAGTGACCTTTCATTTGTTACTGACTTTTTTTTTTTAAAAAACGGATGATCAGCATATATCAAGCTCTGGGTTGGCAATGATGATGATTAAGGAAGGAAACATTAAGCCCACAGGTAATCCAGATCCACGGGCAGGTCTCAGCCCCTGAGCTCTCCACCTAAGGGTAGTCTCTGACTTACTGCCAAGTGCCAGAAATGACTCAGTACTAAAGAGTGTGAGCTCTGAAATCAGACTGCTTCGGTTCAAATCCCAGTTCCACTCTTTGGTATCTGGGATCTTGGGTGAGTTGCTTAGCTTCTATATGCTTCAGTATCCTTGTCTGTTAAATAAAAATGCAAACAGCACCAACCTCATGAACTTCATAAAGCAGGGGTCAGCCAACTATGGCTTGTGGGCCAAATTCAGTTTGCACCCTATTTTTGTAAATAAAGATTTATTGGAACACAGCCTAATCTACATGTGTTTACTTTTCAGCTTTCAGAGCTGAATAGTGTGACAGAGATGTTATGGCTTACGAAACTGAAAGTAATTCGCTGTCTGGCCATTTACAGAAAAAGTTTATCCACCCCTGACCTAAAGGAATAAAAAAGATAATGCACATAAATGTGTATCCCGGTTCCTGGCACATCATAAGTACTGAGTGAATATTAATGATTAACTTTGTCTATTGCCCAAAATGCAAGAACTATTCGCCGAGGCCTAAAATATACAGCTAATCTCCACAAGCAATATGGATCTGAATGAATTTCTGAGACGTTTGGAAAGTCAGCCTAATATCGCTGTATGCCATCATTTTCCTGGTATTTAGTTATCTCACTCACTCACTCATTCACTGACTTGTTCTGTCCCCGTTGTGTTCACATACTTGGTCTACCTAATAGGTTAGTGGGCCAGTAATCCATGGGCATCTGCCTGATTGATATTTACGTGGGGAAGGGGCCAGAGGACATTCAGTACCTGGGGAGAGATACTGGAGCCAGTGTCAGGGTCTGTCCTATGGTCCTTGGTTTTGTGTCTGAGTCCTTTCGAGAGAAACTCTGCTTTCATATGACTGTGTGAGAGTGTAGAGCTTGTTCACCCCGCTTCCTATCTCAGGAACAAATTAGGAAATAAAAGGAAGAGAAGGGCAGAGGGGCATTCCTCTATCAGCGTGGTGTGCACCTCATTCTGTAGGACTATAGCCTTGGAGGCATCAGGAGATGGTGCCCTGGCATCACTATTCATGCTGTCTGTCACCCACAGGGACGACAGGTGCAGTGTAGAAGGTCAAGAGGAAAGGCAATCTCCAGCAGACACTAACATGGCATCTTAAGAGTGAAGAAACCTAAGAACTATTAAGAAACCCTGGGAATGCCCATAAACAGTTGGATGAAAATTTGAGGGCAAGGGCTTTTACCTTAAGCATATAGGTAGAAACTGGTAAAACTCAGGTTCTCAGTGTTATCAAATTCATTTGCATATGCACAAATTGGTGAGGCCTACTGCAACTCCATTGCATACTCAAGACACACACAGGTATTGAGGACCCACTCTGCTTTACCTGCAGAAGCCTTGGTTCAAAAGTATTTAAAGACCCCACTAAACCCTGAAAGGCCAAGAATAGCTATCTAGTCTTTGCCACCCTTACTGGTGAGAGAACTGGAAGGAAGCTTTAGCTCATCTTGTTCAATCTTCTTGTTTTACAGATGGGAAAACCGAGACTCAGAGGAAGTAGCATGCGTCGGTCCCCCAATTAGTTAGTGGGAGAGCCAGAAACACACACGAGGTTGAAAGTCTTGTTCTGAGATGGGAAAGGAGCAGCACTGGAACTGGTCCAGAACTGGTCAAGCAGAGTCTTCTCCTGCCCTAAAGGAGTAGGGACAAGCAGACCCATTTCTACCATTTGTGGGGACCAGGTCAGGAGTACAAATGAAGGCCCGCAAACTATCTAAAATATAAATGTTATAAAGCAAGCTAGCAAAAAGCAAAGTAAAATATATTTCATCCTCCTATCTTGACAAATATACTTTCATAAAAATCTGGAAATCCTGGTTCAAATTAGAGGGCTCAGACGCCTTGACTCCATGGACTTCTCACCTTGTGTAGTAGGGGACAGTTTGGGGAGGACTAGAATGGGACTCTCTAAAACTAGAGTTCCAGGTCAGGGGTTTCTCTTGCCAGGTTCTAAGCAGAGTACTGGTGCCCAGTGTGGTGGCAGAATTTTTTATTAGGACAAGAAGGAATCATACAAAACTATTTCCTAAAGCACATGTCGGTGAAATATAGCCCCGTGTCCCCCACTAAATCCACCCTAGCTACCCGCCTCCCTTCCCTTCCTGAATCCAGCTGAGCTAAAATGGAAGCAACAACTATTACAAAACATTTCAACTAACAGAGGCTCACGCTGGTAGGCAGGAGGTAACCTTCAGGAACATCTACTTTGCAGGGAAGCAGAGAATTTTGGAAGCATATTGGGATAAATAATATGGGGTCCTGTAGACAGAAACCAGTTAAGTCGAACCTCAGGTTGAGACTTCTCTAGTTGTCATCTCTACATAATAATCTCAATTCCAAGGCTCTCAGGGCCACCTGAGCCTCTGTAGTCTCATTTAAACTTAGAAAAGAAAAAGAAAAATCCCTCCATTTTATTTGTACGGGAAGAAGGGAGAATAGAGTCTTTCTGTTCAGTTTTATAAACCTTTGACTCTTCCACAGAATGCTTCTTTAGGTGGTTTGGTCATTTTCCTTACTTAACATTTACCGATATTCTGTATTCTTTTAGCCATAGTAGTAGTGAGCTAATTAATCTTGAAAACATACCTCTTGTCCCAATTTCATTCTTATTTCTACCATTCCTTTCTGACTTTGTTTAGAGTGTCCTTGTTCCTATTCCTGTATCCAGAGAGAGGCAGTGTTCATCGTTCTTATGCTCTCAAAGTGCTTTTGCTTAAAATGGGAGCCAATTGCATTCACAGCAGAAGAAAATTATGGGCTTAAGTACTTTATACTTTCAACAATGCATCTTCGAGAATGTTTCTATTGATCAACTATGGAACTAGGACACTCAAGACCTTAATGCAGGTCAAGCATTTCCCGAGATAGTTTATCATGAAACTATTCAAAACCACACATTCTTAGAAGTGATTTGGGAATCAGAAAGGTTTTATTAACTAGGTGATGTCAGTTGATAAGGAAAGAAAGGTGCACAGAGTTAAGAAATCTAAACGATGAAAACTGCGTAGACCTGTCTACCGTGGTCTTATATGTAATTCATCAAAATCCACAAATATTTCTCGAGAACCCTTTAAGTACTTGATGCAGATCAATAGTATCTTGATTTTCAAGGGCAACGACTAATCAATGCAAAACTGGCAAACAGCTTGAGAAAAAAAAATCAATTTCTGGTGCTAATGTGACCATATTTCTTAGTTGTTATTTCCAAGGTATGTGTTTTTGCTTGGCTCACCCGCTTACCAATTACGAATCATGTTTAGAATGCCATCAGTGCTTTTAAGGAAATCAACTGGAGTTGGATTAACCTATCCTCATTATACAATTTGTCTTTAAAAAAAAAACAACTGCCTAACGTCCCTGCCTTCAAGGGGGTTTTAGTATACATGAAAGGAAAAAATTAAAAAATCCCACTACCCAAGAGGAGGGATTCTGGGAAGATGGCAGCCTGAGCACATGTTTTTTATTCCTATTTCCCTCAACTTGCTGCTGGAGTGTTCAAGCAGTAAGTTAAAGCTTATGTATGTATGTGTCTTTGGGTGGGAGCGGGGAAGGTGGTGTAGACATGACCATGTTTTACTGTGGGTACCTGGAAGGGATCCTATACATCTGGAATCTTCAGGCTTCCCAGATGCCCTTGTAGAAACCAGGCTAGGAGGTGAAGGCATTGTTGTTGCAGCCTGATTTCAATCACCAGGAGGGAGGAAACCATTTTCTCTGATGTAGCCTGGAGTAACGAGCTCTGATTCCAAGGCTCTCTGAGAGGGCAGATGGCAGAGTGTAGGGATCCCCTAAACCTGTGGAGATCAGCCCTTTCTTCCTGCTCACCACCAAATCCCCGAGCCACTCTGCTGATCCCATGGATGTTGCTACTCACGAGGGGGACTGCTGCTATGAACTGCTCCCCTTCCAGTACGCAAAAAAATGGCAGCCACTCAAAGCTCACACGTGGATAAGAGTCTTCAGGACCTATCAGCCCAGTTGTTTCACCAGCGGTTAAACATGAAAAACTTCTAACCTCATTCTTCTGCAAAGCTACCATAGCCTGACAGGCCCCAGCATCACTACTGGCAATGGGTCCCAGAGAGATTTCTCCACTTGCTGAAATGAGTGGACATGTGATTCACAGGTCAGTTAAGGGGACCTAGTAGTTCAAAGGAGAGGAGTTACAAAATTAGAAGAAAACTTAAAAAAAATCTGTGATGAGATTTTTTATGAAAAATAAAGGAAATACAACAAAGAAGTCATGAGAAAGCAAAAAGATGTGAGAAATTGAAAGAAAATGATTTGTGAATTTGAAGATTTCAAAGAAGTGAAAAAATGGAATCAACGCTGTAGAAAACTGAATAAGTGATTTGAAGTTCAAATATAGAAACTATCTCAAAAAGTGAAGCAAAACATGAAGAAATAGAAATCATGAGTAAAAAAAGGAAATATGTTATAGAACAAGCCAAGAGATTTTTGCTAAGAATAGGAATTCTAGGAAAGAAAGTAAAAAGTGAAGGAAAGGAAGCAATAATTCCAGAAATTTTAGAAGAAAACACTTATCTGCACTTCAAAAGTAATCAAGTTTTCGGATCCAAAATGATCGTTGGGTACCAAACAGGGTTAAAGAAACAAAAGATACACTCCTAGAGATATATCTGGTGAAATTCTAGGATAAAGTATCTTGGAAACTTTCACACAGGAAAAAGAAAGTGAAAACAAAAAGGAAGATAATCAAAAGGAAAAATATTTCTTTTCTGCTATATATATAAAACTAGAAGTTAGGGTATCTCATTTATAAAATTTGGAGAGAAAAATATGGCAGCCCATGATCTCATTGCGTTATGAAGGCAATACTGACACATTTTTACACATGCAAGGGCCCAGGAAGTATCTTAACTATGCATCCTTTCTAAAGAAACTGAGGAGATTCTCCAGGCAAATTAAAATTAAATCAGAAATTTTTCCAAGATGAGAGAAATGAAATGTGTAAGAAACAATGGTGAGCAGTAACTTTCGGATCCTCTCTGTAGTTACCTCCATCTTGTCTTCATTTTCATTGCTATCACACTAATCCAGGCTATCATAATCTCTCACTAGATTGCTTCTTTCGTTGCCTCATAACTGTTGTCTATGTATTCACCTTGCTCTCATTCACTTTGGTCAGACTCATCTTTTTCAAAGGGTACTTTGATCATGCCACCTCCCCCACACTCCTAAAACCCTTCAGCATCTTATTGTTCTTAGTTTAAAAAGCTAAATTTTTAACGTTCTCCATGAAGATTTTGCATTGTATGACTCCACCTTACCTCCCCAACTATATCATGTACCACTTCTGCCTTCCTTCACATGCACTCTCCCACCATGGGGATTTTGTATGCTCTGAAGTTGTTCCTAGATCATTCTCTTTCCCCCTCTCCACTTGGTTGAACTTTTATTCATCCATTTTGAGAGAAGAGCCTTGAATAAGATTGCTCTCTGGAAGAGCAGTAATCAAGATTCAACTCAGAAGGGACAGAATTAATCAGCCCTATATAATTCTTTTTTGTTTTATTTTGCATTACGGTTGAGGCAAGGTATAAATTTCTGGATACGTGAGAAGATGGCTAGCCAAAGGAGGAAGCAAAGATGACAAGAGCAGATATTGTCTACAAATTAATGCCAGGCCTCAGATTGGGATGGGAAAGAAGTATGTCATTGAATTCTCTCTTAGAGTCTTAAATACATGTATGCACTGTCTAGAACTCCTTGGGACCAAGACATAAACTGAAATATGGGCTAGTTGATCATGAGTAGAAGAGGTTTTCTGTAGAAACATTTACTATAAAGTCTAGTGGGAGTGTCATGACATGGGGAAATATACAACATTAAAAAGAAAAAGGTCCCTTGGTGTATTGGTTTTCTACGGCTGTGAAACAAATTACTGTATATTCAGTGGCTTAAACAGGGTGTACAGGAGTTTTTTGTACTTTTCTGACAGCTTTCCTGTCATTGTGAATTAATTCCAAAAAATATTCTTAAAAATAAATTTGATCAGCCAAGCTCTGTTACTATGTTTGTTTTACAGATAAGAAAAAGAAGGCTTAATAAAACGGAATGAAATGGGGTCATTTGTAGAGACATGGATGGACCTAGAGACTGTCATATGGAGTGAAGTAAGTCAGAAAGAGAAAAACAAATATCGTATATTAAAGCATATATGTGGAATCTAGAAAAATGTTACAGATGAACCTGTCTGCAAGGCAGAACTATAGACACAGACATAGAGAACAAACGTATGGACACCAAGGGGGGAAGCGTGGGTGGGATGAATTGGGATGTTGGGATTGACATATTTACACTAATATGTATAAAATAGATAACTAATGAGAACCTGCTGTACAGCACAGGGAACTCCACTTCGCTGTACAGTAGAAACTAACACAACATCGTAAAACAGCTATACCCCAATCAAAAAAAGTTTTTAAAAGAAGAAAAAAGAAGGCTTAGAGCAGCAAAGGAACTTGTCCCAAGCTACTCAGTTAGTAAGGGTTGGAATTCTGCCAGATGTCTGAGTAGGTGTGGAGAGCGAGGCAGAAATTGGCCTGTTAAGGATGACAGAATTTTCACAGCAGTCAGTCACGTGGCTGTCTTGCTCAGTTCTTTTCCTTCAGACTGCACACTAATGAGCTCCACTCAAAGAAGGTGCGCACATAAATAGGAATATTTCCATATGGCAGTGCTTTGTCGTACTTCTGGCCACTCTCAGCTGTCATCCAAATGCAGACAATGCTGGAATACAGAATCAGTTGTATAAAAACTGATGCTGGGCTCCGTACATCTGAAGAAAGCAGGCGCCCAAAAGATGCAAAGGAAATGTTGAAGAAGAGGTTTGCCTTGCTACCTAAATCTCATGTGACAGTTAACAATCTAATCTCTGATGACAATTAACAAGGGTTGTGTGTCTAAAAGCACTTGAAGACATGGTTGGACTCTGGACCCATCTAACGAAATCTTTGATTATTTCATGGAAAAAAGAGTGTGAGTAGGAGGAAGAAGTGGGGGCAATTTATCATTTAGAAGATGAAAGATTGGCATTTTGGGAGTTAGCATTATCATTCAACAAATATCTTCCACATCCCCTATGTTGCAAATGCAAAATAAGCAGCAAAAGGGGATATATAAAAAATAGTAAATCTTAGGGGAAAAACTTAGTTTTCCTTTTAATGAACACACGGAACTCATCAACTTTAATTTTCTCCCAAATGCCTTTCAGTTAAGAGAGAGAAAACATAAAAATTATATGAAAAATCACTGGCTCATTAGGTAAATGATATATGCTGGACTTTCATGTTCTTAGACAGAAACTAATGTACTGGTAGCTTTTAAGGGATCTAAGAGTCATATTAAACATAAAAAAATCACGACATTGGTTCCCGTTTTGTCAAGACCAAATTGCTCTTCTGGTCATTTGTTGGTGTTCTGTCACTGCCACAGTGAACTGGCTTTGGGTTATTAACTGTATTTTCAAAAGTGAATTACCAGACTCGACTATGTGTATGGGGAGTAGCAAGAAAAAGTAAACAAGCTAAATATCAAAGGAGGGAACTGTTTTCCAATGGCTTTGATGGTGGCTTTTGATGGTGGCTTTCATGGTTACCTCACCTGTTTTCCCTCAAATTTTATTTATTATTTAAGCAATGTGAGAGGTGGGCATTAGGGTTCTGTGGACCAAATGCTTGGATCTTGGTCCTTACACACAATCAAGTTCAGTAGTAGGAGCATTCTTATCCATAGTTGTTGTGCAATGTTGTGCTTAGAAATTCACTGATCTGCTAGTTCCAGAATTGTCTCTGATGCTCCTGACATCACACCGTGTATAAATCTCCTCTAATCATGCTAAACCTCTCTTTCCTCTACTGTGAAATCCAGAAGGACTCAGTTACAGGCTGCCATGTCAGGACTCAGCATACCTACTTGTTAAAGGATCATCTTTTTATACTACTTGAGTGTTTTATGGTCACCCTCATAAATGTATAGTTTTTTTTTTTTTATTAAGGGGGAGGGAAGGTTCTCATTTTTTAAAATTTATTTATTTATTTATTTTCAGCTACGTTGGGTCTTCGTTGCTGTGCGTGAGCTTTCTCTAGTTGTGGCGAGCGGGGGCTCCTCTTCGTGTGGTGAGCGGGCTTCCTGTTGCGGTGGCTTCTCTTGTTACAGAGCACGGGCTCTAGGCACGCGGGCTTCACTAATTGTGGCTCATGGGCTCTAGAGCGCAGGCTCCATAGTTGTGGCGCATGGGCTTAGTTGCATGTGGGGTTCTCCTGGACCAGGGATTGAACCTGTGTCCCCTGCATTGGCAGGTGGATTCTTAACCACTGCACCACCAGGGAACTCCCAGTTTCTCATTTTGATTCTTTGTCTTTTGAAGCAATGTTTTCTTTTGCAACAGTGACAAAGCAATAACACACATCCTTACTTTCTCACTCACTAACACAAGATGATACATCTGAGAAATAGAGGAAGTAATTTAAGTTGAGCTGAAGAAGTCTGACCTCAAAAGCTAGAATAATTTTTTTCCTAAATAAATTTTTAAAATTCAATTAGGTGTGATTGATTTTCAAGTTTTGCCAAGAGTGGCGTACATATGTTACTATTAATTAGCTTTGGAAAGTACATTCAAGATTTCA
Organism: Neophocaena asiaeorientalis asiaeorientalis; assembly: GCF_003031525.2. NCBI lineage: Eukaryota > Metazoa > Chordata > Mammalia > Artiodactyla > Phocoenidae > Neophocaena > Neophocaena asiaeorientalis. The sequence continues at coordinate 1,379,305 of NW_020185323.1, forward strand.
GTGATATTCTGCTGTTTGACCTACAACAGCTGCTTTTAGTCTGTAACCCGATGTTCATCCAATTGTCATGTATAATAAAGTATTTCTTAGGAGCAAGGGTGTCTTTGTCCAGTTAGAGGAGAAATAAAATACCTAAATGCTGAAATGTGTCTAACCCCCTGTCCCTCATTTCCTTGATCCTTGCGAACACCACCTCTCAAGCCTGGAGAGAATCAACGACTTCTGCTTCCGTGGAGAAAAAACTCAACCTGAGACTACAGGCAGTTTGGTTGAATGGTGTTTCTCATATCCAGGTGTACCCTGGATATAGCATTTATTTCTTTTCCCTTTTTCCCTTTCTGCTCATGGTTTGTCCTTTCTGTTTTCTTCTTGCTGTGAGAAAGCCGCATTGAGAATTGTAATTCTCTAAAAGAAGGCAAGCATTTTAACTGAACTTTTCAAGAAGGAGTTAATTAGTTCTTTTTAAAAAAATTATTTTATTTATTTATGGCTGTGTTGGGTCTTCATTGCTGCGCGCGGGCTTTCTCTAGTTGCAGCGAGTGGGGGCTACTCTTCGTTGCGGTGCGCGGGCTTCTCATTGCGGTGGCTTCTCTTGTTGCGGAGCACGGGCTCTAGGCGAGTGGACTTCAGTAGCTGTGGCACACGGGCTCAGTAGTTGTGGCTCGCGGGCTCTAGAGCGCAGGGTCAGTAGTTGTGGCGCATGGGCTTAGTTGCTCCGCGGCATGTGGGATCTTCCCGGACCAGGGCTCGAACCCATGTCCCCTGCATTGGCAGGCAGATTCTTAACCACTGCACCACCAGGGAAGCCCAGGAGTGGATTAGTTCTAGTAACAGTTTTCATTAAACAAGAGGGGACGATGTTGCTTATTTAAGGAGAAGAAAAATTTAATAATAGAGATTTTTATAAAGCTCTTATACTGTATGTAGCCTTTTAAAAAATGCCATCTGATAGGCCAAGATATCCAAGCAGGAGCAGAAACCATAAAGTCTGGGAAAGTACAAAAATGTCATATCCTCTTTGAGAGCCAGTTTTCTCATCTATACTATGGAGATAGGAACTACCTCCATGGGTTGGTATGAAGTAGTCTGTGTGAGTAAATTTATTAATATAATTACAATACAGTTTCTTTATTTTAAAATGAGGATAGATAAATAGAGTAGTCTACAGTATTTCTTACTGAGCTTGAGTAGCTATCCATTGAATTGAGATTGAATTCCATTAAATATACTTATGCCACATTATGCAAGTAAAGAAAATGTTACTATTCTGTTAGTGTTAGTAAATTGACTGTCAAGCTCTCTTCTAATTGGGATGGCATGTATATTGTTATTGGGACTATACATTGCCAGTAAAAAGCATCAAAGCTATGAACCAAAGCTTGGATCTGGAATCTGCCAGGGGAGATTAGGGAGTAGATAGCAGAATATGGGGACTCATAAGGAGATAAAAGAAATACACTTTATATATCATAGATTGGTTGAAGGCATAGGATTCCTTTAAAATTTTTAAGAATGTATCTTCACTCTTAGTGCTGTTTCTTAATGTTATTTAATATCCAGTATGCCTCTTCTTCATATTAGATATTGTGTATTGACTAGATTAGATACCATATATAGAAAAGCTCTCTTGCATTCATTGTTCTATTCCTTTGCCTTATTCTCATAAGCCCCATTATACTTATTCTCAAAGATACCTGTGAAATTATATCGACTCTTATCATCTTTTAAAAATCTTTAAAGATTTTCCAGTATTTATTCAACTTAGGTTACAATAATCACTCCTGTTACTATTAACTATTTGGGCTAAGTGGGAAGCTGGAAAGTCAGTATTAGGCCTTTTCCAGGCCTAAAATTGGACACAGGATACTTCTTTTCTGTAGGCTTTGGGCAAATGAGGTTTTCTTTTTTTGCTAGGTTGGGCCAATCAGATTCACACATCTCAAATTTTTCAAGACAGTCATGATTTAAAACATTTGTTTCCATTATTCTTCTGAGTGAAATCATACTTACCAGGCCGTGTGTCCCAGTTGTGATATCAAGAGTTTATTTATTCCACATATATTTTTGAGTACCCATTATGTGCCAAATCATAGGGTACCTATTCTTTGTAAAGAAATAACCCAGAATTATGTTTTTAATGTAATTAATCAATTAAATAATCAGCTAATTAAAATAATTAAATAAAAATCAATTAAAATAATCAATAAATTAGTATAATAAATTATTAAACAATGTAATTAATAAATAAAATGATTCATTAGTAGATTGTTATAAATAAAATAATTATAAATAAATATAGTATAAATAAAAGATAGTATAAAGTATAGTATACATTATAAATAACATAATACACATATAATGTAAACTACAAATTAAAAAATCCATTGTTATTATAATAAATTATAAAATAATAATATAATTAACTAGTACAATAATCCACCTAACAAACATATGTAGGTAGTTTACAATGTTCCAGTGGTGAGCAAAGCAGACCCATTTCTTGCCCTAGTAAAGCGTTCATTCAAGCAGGGCAGTATGCCCTATCCATCCCACTGACATTCTGTGTTTCAGAATAATGATTGTCCATGTTTGGCTTCTGTGTTTAAGTGGCTATTTCTCTTCTGTGCTCTTAGGTTTTACTACTTTTTGCCTGTATCTCCAGGGGTTAGAGCTGAAGTCCTACTCAGTAGATTAATTAAAATATATCATTGGATCTACTTCTTTTGGCTTCTCTTCAGTATTTTAAGTTTTTTATAAAAACGGTTTTATAAAGCCAATTTACTTCTCTTTTTTTACTCTCCAGATTTATACCATATAAACACTATAAAAAAAGATGCCTCTCCTAAAATGGAGTGAGAACAAAGATAATGGAAAGTCTGGAGTGAATGAAAATGATTTCATTTTTCTCAGCTTCTTTCTCATATTTTTCTCTTGTTGGATTTTTTAAAAGAGCTATTAAAAAGCTCTTCCTGTACACATTCACCTTCTCACTTGTGCTTCTGCCCTTGACAAACCTGGTGTGTTTTTCCACTGTCCCACACCCACATATATTTATGTGCAGAAAGAATGATATCATATTGAGATAAATCCTTTCTGCTGGACATCATGGCCCAATGATTCATTCCATCTCCCACAATTAGCTATTCAAGGAAATTGTCATTGCTTGCTTTCTGAATGTTTTTAAAGAATTTTTAACTGTCTGTTTCTGGGAAATCAGTGGGGTTTTTCACATTTTTAAGTTCTTAAATTTGGGGTGGAAGTGGTATTTTAGGTTGAGTCCCTCAGAAGCAGATTATGAGATGAGGATTCATGTGCAAGGGATTAATTAAGGACATGCTGCCAGAAGAAACCAGTTAAGAACTGGGGGAAGCAGGGCAGGGAGTGTGAAGAGGACAAGTAAAGATACAATTTCAGATTTCAAAGCCCCATCAAGAGAAGCTGATCGCCAAGGGGAACTCTGAGGAGTGTGCTATTCCTTAGAAGTTGTCCAGACAGGAACAAGGGGTCTGGGCTTTCATACTTTTTCAAAAGCTAGTTATTGGCCAAAGACCCTCCTGGGGAGGTGGGTAGGGAAGTAAGCTCCAGGCAATAAGGCAATTTGCAACAAAGTGATTTCAGTAACCCAAGGGCGGTCACCCAAGGTGTCTCAGGTGTCCAATATTGGAAGCAAAATGATCTCGAAGCAGAAGAAGTTTGCCCAGAATGATAAAAAGAATCGAGGGAATCTGAGAGGATCATCAGTGTCTACTACAGGAAGCATTTGAACATAAATGAACGTTTTTCAACACAAAAAATAAAGCCCGCCCACCATCCTGTCTGGCATCATATCTTACTTTGTGGTTGCTCAAAAATATTTGTTGTTTTTGCTTTAAAGTATTATAAACCAACGATTTATTCACAGAGATGAATATTGTGACTTCACCTTTTATCAGTTTGCCTTATTTTTACACTCAACTTGGATGGACCACTAATAAGGGTAATGCAGATTAGTTCACACGTTATCCTTATTTCCAAGTCTGCCATAGAAACTTGCAGCAAAAGTTAATATTTAGAGCGAACTTTATATGAGTGGAGTTTTCAGAACCGTTCTTCAGAGGTGGTGGCCTTTGGGCTAATTACAGAGGTCATTCCATTTCCCTTTGTCCTCAGTAGTACTATACAGATAAAAGCAAATTTATATTAACATCAAGAACAGCCTTGAAAAGAAATTAGGTCACCAATAAACATCCAAATGGGCTCATGCAGAAATGGAAAAAGTCCTATGAAGCATGCTTTGATTTGTAGTAAGCTCTGTGGTAGGTATGGTAATTAATTGTGTGTACACATCTTACATCTTATTAAAGGCCACCAGGAAAAATCACCTTCTCTGCCACAAACCCCCTTTCCTAAGTTATTGCTCAACAAACAGCAACAGGAGGGACCTCAAACTGTGGCACATTGTCTCTGATTTGCCATATCATAGGTACAGCTCTCAAAAACCAATAGACAAATTTTTATTAGACCTCCCCGAAAGGACAATAAACTCTCAATGTTATCATCAGTTGGTAAGTTATCTAATTAGGTTGCTGTTTATTTAGAATATTGTCAGTTTAATTTATTAATTCCTTTAGATCCTGACTTAGATGATTTCCTTAAATAAGCAGTCCAAGGACTTTATGAATAAAGGTATATTTTTCTTTCTAAGGCTTTCCATTTTAGTCCAATATTTATGATATAAGATAAAACTCATAATCACATAGCAACTCAGTTATTCCCAATCTTTCTTTGGCACGGATGTCTCTAGAAAACTGCTTTGAAATTAATGGCCTCAATCTTCTGATAGTTATTAAAAGTGATGCCTTTTGAGAAAGATCACTGTTGCCAAATTTTTGAGACTTGCAACTCAGTCAGGAAATAATTTAATTTTAATTGTAGGTCATACTGAGATTTAGAGGAAATTTCAAACATTTGAGTAGGCACCAGTAACTAAAATTTAAGAGAAGAATAACTACAGGCAAATCACCTGAGAGCAAGCTGAGCTCTCTAATTCTCTTACTGATATAGCCCTTAAACACATTGCAGAATGCAGAATAAATCATATAAAAGTACAATGCATTCCTGGCATAAACAACAGTTTGCCATGGTATATAATTTTCAAAAGTATAGTTTGGCTTTGGACTCTGTTTGCTAATGTTTTACTTCGAATTTTTGCATCAATATTCATAAGTGATATTGGTCCAATAATTTTTTATGGGACCGGTGTTAAACTTGCTTCATAAAAATAATTTGGAAAATTTCCTTCATTTTAAATGCATTTCTCATTAGGATTATCTGGTCTCTAAAAATTTAGTAAAATTGCTCTGTGAAATCATCTGAGCTAGGTGCTTTTATGAGAAGTAATTTCTTGATAACTTTTTCTATTTCAATTATAGAAATTGGTCTGTTTAAGCTTTCTGTCTCTACTGGGTCATTTTTTGGTAAACTGTATTTTTATAAAAAATGATTTAATCTACCTTTTTCAGATTTATTTGCAAGGAGGTATACAAAGTAGATTCTTACAATATGTTTCCTCTGTATCAGTAATTTCCCTCTTGTTATTTGCTTAGCTGTTTGCTTCTTCCCTTTTTGATTAAATTAGCTAGTGATTTATCTAATTTTTGGATTTTCTCAAAGATGTAGGATTTTGATTTATTAATTTAACCTACTATTTTCCTGTTCTCTACTAATTTCTAATTTAATCTTTAATATTGCCTTACTTTGCTTTGTTTTGGTTTACTTTGCTTTTCTTACCTTTTAATTAATGTATTTTCATTATTTTATTGATGTAGATGTTTAGTATTATAAAGTTTCTTCTGATCACTGCTTTAAATATGCCTAATAGGTTCTGTTATGTAGTGTTTTCATTACCATTATTTTCCAAAGTTTCTGTAATTTTTTGTGTGTTTACTTTTCATCAAGATTTAATAAGAAGGTTTTAAATTTCCAGATGAAAGGCTTGTTTTTTTCTGTTTGTGGCTCGTATTTTAATTTCTAGTTTTATTGTAATGTGATCGTACAGTATTGTTTGTTTAATACTTGTACTTTGTGAAACCAACTGATCTTTTGGAATAGTGTCCTAATATACCATCAATTCTTGAAAAAGATCTAGTGTGCTTGAGAATAAATTACATTTTCTATTGTCAGGGAATGATGTGCAGTATATCTTATTGCTTTTTCTGTTTAGATCTTTTAGATATATATATATCTAAAGTACATTTACTTATTTATGGTCCACTTTATGTGTTTTGTACTGAGAGTGTTGTGTTAGTCTCCTATTAATTGTGCATTTCTATTTATTTCTCCTTGCATTTCTTATAGTTCTTGCCCTGTATACGTGATTATTATATTATTTGGTACATAGATATTCATAACTATTATATCTTTAATTTGCATTGTGACTTTCACCTTTATAAAGAATCTCTCGCTGTTTCATTCATGGCTTTTGGGCCTGAATTCTAATTTGGTATTGTAGATTGTAACATTATATTTTCTTATTTTTTCATTTGTGTGGTAAATTTTTGTCCATCCCTTTAAATTGTTAGGTTTGTTTCATGTGCCTATTTGAAAATCTTTTTTTAACAGGTAAATTTAGTTTATTAACATTTATTGACATGACTGATATCTTTCAACATTATTAATTTATACTATAACTTTTATTTTGTTATATTTACTTTGTTTTACTCTTTTCTGTTGATTTTTTTCTGCTTTGCATTACTGTTTTTGTATTTAGGAAATTTGAGCTTTTCTTTTACTGTCTACATTTGTATTTATATCTTTCATAGTGACCTCATTTTATAATAAATTTTTTTCTCTTTTTCCCGTATCAGTCTAGCCAGAAGTATATCTGTTTCACTAATCTTTTCCAAAAAAAAGCTTTTTCTTTGGCAATACTATCTGTTTAGTTTCCATTTCATTAATTTCTATTCTTAAGTTTATTATTTAGTTTCTTCTGTTCTTTGCATTTATTCTGTTGTTTCCATTTTCATGAGTCAAAGAAAACTCATATTTCTGAGCTTTCTATTACAGTTTTCTAATCAATGATTTTAAGGCTATGTAAGCAAATTTAATATCTGATAGCCACCAGTCATTGCACATATTTGGATATACCTAAAGCCAGACCTAAGACACAAGTCTTAGTTATCATTATTGATGGTCATTTTTAACTATAATAATAGGCAAACTGTGCCAGCGTGAAAATAGGTGAAGCCAGGTTACCTTTAGCTAATTTTAGCATTTAAATTCTGAATTAACCAGGAATATCATTTCAAGATGATGTAAAATATAGCTGACCGATGCTCTCTGAAAAAAAAAAAAGACTTCTTCCTAAATGAATCATTTCCTTATTGGAGAATTATATTTAATTCTAATTATATTTCTGTGTGACACAGGAGTCATTGTTGAAATGAATATTCTCTTGCCATGTCTTTACTGGAAAATCAAAGAGAAAAAAATGAAGAAATTATCTAAATAATTCAGGCAAAAGCAAATCCATAGTTCACTGTTTTTAGTGAAATGTTTGGGTTTGGCTGCGTTTCTGTGATGTGTTTTGGTTGCATGCGTTTCTCCCTGAATCATTTTGACAATTGCCTCAAATTTCCACTTGGCATGGTCAGTGGACATTTCAAACCTCAAATGCAAAATAAAACAGACTGTGAAAAAGACAGCTGTTTTAAAATCCAGGGGCTGTCATTTCCAGCTCTAGGCCTATGAATCCCTCATAACCAACTAGGTAAAATGTTCCCTTCTAGATACTCTTATTTTTCTCATTTTGATAGGGTAGAACCAAAGTATTTTTGCTCCTATTGTATACAGACTTCCACCTCAATCACTTGGCCAAAATTCCTGAGGGTAAAGAATTGTGATGTTCTGATTGAACTTGGACACTCAAGTGAGTATAATAGGTTACCTGGCACTTAGTCAACATGGCAAAAGGATCTTCTCTATAAATAGAACATTCTTGTCATTCTTGTGGAGGAATAAACAGAAATGCAATATTACTAATAATTGTGTAAGAATTCCTGGGTCCTGAGTTGAGGTTCTATGTAAAATCTTTTAGAAAATATCAGTAACCCCATTTTAAAACAGTCTTGTTTATCCTTGCTTTATGCAAGTGTTTTATAGATTACTGCATACAGCGTCTCTGTAAGTTAGTCCAATATTGCTACATTAATACTGCTGACCAAAAAGTTATAGGTTGAGTATTTAATTCGCCCATCAGAATTCTGGACAGCTCTGAAATTAGAATTCCTTGCATTTATATTATATGTCTTAGTCTGCTTGGGCTGCTAAAACAAAATGTCATAGACAGGGTGGCTTAAACAACAAACATTTATTTCTCACAGTTCTGGAGTCTGGGAAATCTAAGATCAAAGTGCTGGCAGATTCAGTGTCTGGTGAAGGCCCATTTCCTGTGTTGCAGCCTTCTTGCTGTATCCTCATATGGCCTTTCCTCAGTGTGTGCTCATGGAGCGAGAGATCTCTCTACCTCTTCCTCTGCTTATGAGGATACTAATCCCATCATGAGGATCCCACTCTCATGACCTAATCTAAACCAAATTGCCTACCAAAGTCCCTACCTCTAAATATCATCGCCCTGGGTGGGGGGAGGGTTAGGGCTTCAACATAAGAATTTGAGGGTCATGCATACATTCAGTTCATAACAATGGATATAGCTGTTGGTTTTGAGCAAAACATTTTCTATAGTTCTTGGGTTTCCATGAAGGGAAGAGAGGCTCTAAAACTGATTATGATGTTTCTGAGAAAATTGGGCTGGGAAAGGAGCTCTTTATCCTTTTTTAATGAAGGTATGGAATGTAAATTATACCATGACAGGGAATTATTACCTTCCATAGAGCTGAATAGAGCAGACAGTTGCCAGTATCTCTGCTCAGGAAGATTTATCCTTGATTGCAAGCAGACACTAAATCTCAGCTAAATATAGACATATGATCTCATCCAACTCAGGCAAATGGTCCATCTGAATAAGTAATTTTATTCTGTTAATCTGAATCTGCAGAAGATGACCAAATCTTGGAAAGTGCTCATAAAGAAATTCTTGATGTTATAGAAGAGGTGATTAGCAGCATGTTAATTCAGGTAGTTCTGTTTAGATTTTCTTCTTGATAGAGGACATGCAGAAAATTCAACTCTTCATTTAAAACCAAAGTTTTATACCAGAGAAGAAGGAACTTCTGCTTTTAGTCAAGCTGGGACTATATTTATTCTACCACCCGAAACAACCCAAAAGTTAATAAAATATATATAAAGCAAAGCTTTTAAAGACACTGGACAATGAAGGATAGTGATCCCTGAGAGATGGGAAACAAAGTGAGCCCTAAGATTCCCTCAGTTTACAGCCTTCAGAGAGTTTCCAGGCCATGGTAAAGAGAAGGGAAACTGAGATAGAGCTTGGCAGACTCTGAATTTTAGAGGATTTCAGAGAAGAATCCAACTCTCTAGGTACATTGAGACAGATAAAGCTCAGAAGACAAAATACCAAAGAAGAGAGAAATGGGCAGAAAAAGAACTTCAGAGATTTACAGTGGGTCTCTCCCAGTTATTCAGCCAAATACTGATGAGCACATGTGTGTGAGGAAACTATCCCAGACTGGTCAAGGACCCTCCAAAAGAATCAGAGCAATGCCTGGTGTTCACACAGGGCCAAGAATAGTGCCTGCTGCCATCAGCCAGACCGGAAAATTTATAACTCATGGAACTTTAGGCAAAGTACTCAGGAAGATCTTGACTCAGTGGTAGGGAATAATTAGCCTTAGACTGATCACTGCTCTGGAGTTGCACTATAAATCATAAAAACAAGACCCAAAAGATCAAATTGTTTCCAAGTAATATTATTTTTAAGTGCATATGGAACATTTATCAAGATAAATAATTTTCCAGGCCATAAAACAAGTCTCAATAAATTTTAAAAGTTTCAATTTAGATAAAGCATGTTCTCTGACCACAAGGAAATTAAATTAGAAATCAATATCAGAGTGCTTTCTGGAATAACCCCAAATATTTCAAAACAAAATAACACACTTCAAAAGAACCCATGGTTCAGAAAGGATATAAAAAGAGAAATTCAAAAGTTTATTAAATTGAATGAAAATGAAAACAAAACATATACAAATTTATTGAATGCCACTAAAGCAGCACTGAGGAGGACACTTACCATCCTATATGCTTATATTAGAAGACAAAACATTTGCAAATCTGTGACTTCAGTTTCCACCTTAAAATATTAGAAGAAGAACAAAAAACTCAATATAAATAGAAGAAAGGAAATATAAATATTAGAGCAGAAATCAATGAACTAGAAAACAGAAACAATAGAGAAAATGGATGAAACCAAAAGGTTTCATCAATAAAATTGATAAACCTCTAGCCAGCCTATTCAGGAAGAAAATATGAAGTCACAAATTACCAATATCAGAAATGAGAGCAGTTAGATCACTCTATAATCTAGATTTTTAAAGAATGATAAGGGAATATCGTGAACAACTTTATGCCTATAATTTTGACAATTTAGATGAAATGGAAAAATTCATTGAAAGACACAAACTACTAAAGCTCATTCAAGAAGAGAAATATAACCCAAAGAGCTCTGCTCTATATCTATTAAATAAATTGAATTTATGATTCAGAGCCTTACCACAGAGAAAACTTAAGGCCCAGATGGTTTCCCTGCTTAATTCTATCAAATATATAATGAAGAAGTTAAACCAATCATACACAAACTCTTTCAGAACATCTAAGAGGAGGGCATACTTCTCAACTCATTATATGTTTCTAGTATTACTGTGATACCAAAACCAGGCAATGACACTGCAGGAAAAACAAAAACAAATCAACAAAAAACCAACAGACCCATACTCTCCATAAACATAGATGTAAATGTTCTAACTGAAATTTTAGCAAACAGAATTCAACAATATGTAAAAATTATAGTACATTATGACCAAATTAGGTATAGCCCAAGAATGCAAGGCTGGTTTAATATTTGAAAATTAATCAATAGAATTCACCATATTAGCAAGCTAAAAATATAAAAGGCATATAGATAGACACATAAGAGCATATAACAAAATCTAATGTCACTTCCTGATAAAACTCTCAGAAAATTAGGAATAGAAAGAAACTTCAACCTGATAAAGAGCATCTATGAATAATCTATTGGTACAACTAACATCATATTTAATGGTGAAATACTGAATTCTTTTCCCTTACCATCAGGAAAAAGACAGAATGTCTTCTTAATCTTGGGTGGCCTCGGCCTGCAGCGGCTTGAAGCAGGATTTCAGTTCCCAGCCAGAGATTGAAGTCGGGCAGCAGCAGTGAGAGTGCTGAATCCTAGCCACTAGACCACCATTCACCAGTGGTAAGTGACAAGGCCCTGGCCCATCAGCTGTGTAGAAATGAATTTCCACATAGAGACGGAAAGTAGTGAAGCAAGTGAAGTGTTTATTAGGAGGAAAAAGGGTAGGTGTGGATAGACACACGGCGGATTCAGACGGAATCGCGCCCTCATGGTAGTTTGAATCACTTATATGGGACATACCTTCCTGGTTTCCTTTGGCCAGTCGTCTTGCTTTGCCTGGTTCTGAGTCCGTGTTTGGTTTATCTCGCACGTGTGTGTGCGCATCTCTTAGCCAAGATGGATTGTAGCGAAGAGGCCTATGGGTAGGTTGATATCACCTACTATGGGGTGGTGCCCCCTCCCTTTTTGACCTTCAAGGAGCCTTTCTGTGCATGTGTAGTCGGGAAGGTCTCCTTGACTGCGAGAATCAGGAATATGTGGTCTTTCATCTCTTATGTGGGCAGGGCTCAGCATCTCCTCCCTCCTGCTGTTTTGGAGTATCTGTCCACAGGAGATGACCTCCAGCTGCTCAGCCTGGGGCCCAACTATTTCCTGCCTCATTCTTTCACCATTTTATTTAAGTCTGCATTGAAGGTTCCAGGCTTTGAAATCAGACCAGAAGAAGAAGTAAAAGGCATACATATTGAAAAGGAAGAACTGAAACTGTATTCATACAAAACATGATCATCTATGTAGAAAGTCCAATAGAATCTATTAAAAATCTACTAAAACTAAAAAGCTAATTTAGTAAGTTGTACAGTAGAACACAAGATCAGTATATATGAATCAATTTTATTTCTATATACTATCAGTGAATAACTAGAATTTTTAAAAAGCATAAAACATTAACTATCAATACTTCAAAATCAATCTGTCAAAAATACACTGAAAGCTATAAAATGTTGCTGAGAGAAATTAGAGACCTAAATAAATGGAGAGATATAGCTTGTTTATATATCGAAAGACCCAATATTAATATTTCAACCCTCCCCAAATTAATCTATAGATTCAGTATGGTCCTTATCAAAATCTCAGTGAACCATTTTGTAGAAATTTACCAGCTAGTCCTAAAATTCATATGGTAATTCAAAGGATTTAGAATAGGCAAAACCTCTTTGAAAAGGAAGAAAAATGAGAGGGCTAACTCTACCTCATTTCAAGATTTATGCTAAAGCTATAGTAGTCAAGATGGTGTGGTATTGGTGTCAAGATAGACAATTAGATCAGTGGAATAAGATAGTGCATTCATATATAGACCCATACATATTCTGACAACTAATTTTTGAAAAAAACACAAAGGTAATTCAGTGGAAAAAGCGGTAAGTAGTTACATTACTCTAGTAAGTAAATGGTGCTGTAAGAATAGGATGCGCTATTATATATGCTCACAGACTTAAATGTAAAACATGAAACTATAAAACTTCTAAAGAAACGTTAGAGAAAATCTCTGTGACCTTCAGTGAGGCAAAGATTTCTTAAATATGATATCAAAAGCATGACCTATAAAATAAATAATTGATAAGTTAAACTTTATCAAAATTAAAATCTACTTTTAGAAAGATTCTTTTAAGAGAATGGAAAAGCAGATAACAGACTAGGAGAAAATGTGTTCAGGGCATATATCTACTAAAGGACTTGAATCCAAAATATATGCTCAAAACCTAATAATATGAAAATGAACAACCCAGTTAAAAATGAGCAAGTGCAAGGGAATTTTTTGGGTGATGTAATGTTCTATATGATATTGTGGAAATCGATTTATGACTCTATGCGTTTGTCAAACCTCATAGAAATGTACAGCACAAAGAGTGAACATTACTATATGTGAATATAAAAATATCAACCGTGCTGTGCTTTGATTGGTTATTGCAAGGCTAAAAACAAAAAGAATTGTATATAAATACTGTACTCTAGTAGGTAAATGTGTTTCACATGAGAGTGTGCTATTTTGAAGCTGGTTGCTTGTATGCTGTGGTTAAACATGTAAGTAAATAAATTGTAGATAATGGGAGCTAGGTTTCTCACTGTCAGAGAAGCTACAAATAGGCAAAGGGAGAAGGCGAAAATGAACCTTGGGGTTCTGGATTAGAGTTGGAGGTATTGATGTGAACTCATATTGCTATACTTATATATATATTTAAACACAGGAATAATTATATATGTGTGTATACGTGGGCCAACGTACATACATATATTTTCTAGCTCTGTTTACTAAAAACGCCTAGTAGCAATGACACCCCAGAAATAAGGTGCATACTCAGTGCCCAGATCTTGGTTTCTAAATAATACTCTCCAGTAAAAGAAACCAAGGCACCTTGGAGAAATTAGTGATAGTAGAGTCGGGGCAGGGAAAATACAAGATCAGTTTGTAGCTTATCTTGTGTCAGAAAGCAAGGGAGTACTCACAAAATGAACAAACAAAAGCATGTCAGAGGGACACAAGAGCCAGCCTGAAAGATCCCCTAATGGCCAAATCTGGAACAGTTTGAGCAACAAAATAAATAAAATAACAAAGCATTGCATTATAACCCAAAGAATAAAATAAATATACATGACTTAAATGATACTTAAAGATTAATGATAAAGTAAATAAATGGAGGAGAAGAGACAAATCTCCTTTCCTGGAGAATTCCAGATAACAAGAGTAGAAGGAATGAGGCAAATAGAAAACCACTATTAGCATAACACAGTAAAAATTGCTGCAGGAAAGAGCCACTAATCAAGACTAAAGTTAGTAAGTGAACCTTTGAAGAGAAAGACCATATTCAAGTAGCTACATCTATCTCCCCCATAATATTTATTATTTATTAATTCTTATATATTAAATTGTATAAAATTAATTATATTTATGAATTACCGTGGTTGTTTTAACATACGGCCACACATTCTTAGCTATGCCTGTCTCCATGCGTCTGGAGCCTGTGCTCCGCAACGGGAGAGGCCGCGGCCTTGAGGGGCCCGCGTACCGCAAAAAAAAAAAAAAAGAAAAAGAAAAAGAAATGAATAGATAAATTGTGGAATGTCCATTCAATAAAATACTACTCTGCAATAAAAGAAATAAAATATTGATACAAACAACAAGGTGGGTGAACTTCAAACTATGTTGAAGGAAAGAAGTTAGACAAAAATAATACATGTTGCATGACTTCATTTGTATCATACTCTAGAAAATGCAAGCGAATCTGTAGTGACAGGAAGCAGATGAATGGTTACTTGGGGAGAGAGAGATGGGGCCTTGATGGAAGGGAGGGATTACAAAGAAGATGAGGAAACTTTGGGAGTGATGGATAAGTTCACCATCTCGATTGTGGTGGCACATTCATGGGTATGTACACAAGTCAGAACTTTTCAAATTATACACTTTAAATGTGTTCAGTTTATTCTATGCCGATTTTCCTCCAATATATCTGTTAAAAATGTATTATACCTATTCTTATATTATAAACTTAATTTTAAGAATACATTAATTTTAGGTAATTAGCATAATGCAATAGATAAAATTAAATAGACTTAAATAGTGGTTTACAGTATTGGTTCTCAAACTTTAGCATGCATTGGAATCTCCTTGTGGGCTTTTTCAAACACAGATTTCTGGGCCTCACCCCCAGAGTTTCTACTTCAGTAGGTTTGAAGTTGTACCCGATGATTTGCATTTCTAACATGTTCTCAGATGATGCTGACTTCAAGAATGCTGGTTTAAAATATTAGTTTTTGGAATCAGAAACACCTAGGTTTCAATCCTAGATATTTTGTTTACTAATTGTATGACCTCATCGCATTTTTATGTCTCTCAGGAACGGATTCCTGTGATGTAAAATGGGGATGGTAATACTTGTCCCACAGGAGCATTGTGCAAGCTAAATGATTACAGTGACTAGCATAGTAATTCTTTATATAATAAGCAACAATTAAGTGATAAACATTATCATTATTATGACATATTCGAGGCCACTCATCCTTCAGTGGTTGCTTTAGTTCACCCATATTTTGAAGAGTGGAGAAAATTAATGAATAAGCTAAGCATTAAGTGTGTGAGCCTTGAATTTAAGTACAAACCTTTATTATTAACCACTGTAGGTATGTATTTTTCTTCCTTGGCTGTTGATAGCAATGAAGCTATAAACGTGTTCTGCTGGGCTAGCTTCATTTTGTTTGCTCACTTTCTCTGGGCTTCAAACAGCACTGGATGTACTCGGTTGAAAATTGTAAACTCACATTTATACAATTAATATACAGGCAGTCCTCATTATTCACAGATTCTGTATTTGCAAACGTACCTACTCACTGAAATTTATTTGTAGCCTGCAAATCAATAATTGTGAGACTTGCACAGTCATTCATGGACACGTGCAGAGTGGTGAACTATTTGAGCCTCTTGAAACTCACATTCTCAGCTGAGGTTGAACAAGATGACTCTCTGCCTTCTTGTTTTGGCTCTCATACTATAAATAAATCTCCTTTTCACAATTTATTTAGTGCCATGTTTTTCATATTTTTGTGTTTCTTTTTGGTGATTTTACTTTGAAAATGGCCCTCGAGCATAGTGCTGAATGCTCTTTAGGGTTCCTGAGTACAAGAAAGCTGTGATGTACCTTACAGAGAAGACATGTGCGTTTGGATAAGCTCTGCTCAGACATGAGTTATGGGTTATACTGCTGCTGACCATGAGCTTAATATAGTGGATCAATAATATATATAATATCAGGTGTCTTTAAACACACAAAAAACAAAGGTTATGTATGGATCAATTGACAAAAATGTTGTGACCAGAAGCCCTCAGAAACCTCATCTTGTGTTTCCCCTAGGAGCAGTGGTTCAGTATTCGCTAATTGAGAGTTCCCGGCAACTTTATAGAACTGTGAATAATGAGAATAGACTGTATATAACCATATACAACCTATGCAGTTGAGCCCAAAGTCAAGGAAAAACCACTAGAGAAGCTGGCAAGCACCCAACGTTGGAAAACATTGCAATCAGCATCTTGGAAAGGGGTGGATTTGCTCTCCAGAAGCATTGTGGTGGCACAGATGTCTGTTGTATTAATAAATATTCAGATATAGGTAAAGGTCTGGTCCCCATATTAATTTTCTACCCTCCTTCTCTAGGGGGGTGGTTCAGCATGCATTGAAGAGCCATTTGCTTTACCAGCCATCTCTTCCCCTCCTCATGCCTACTGAGGCAGAGAGACTACTCTATCTGATGTAAATTGCTGTGGGTCAGGGTCAGGCCCTATGCACTTATATGTCACAGAAAATAGAGCGAGCGGAACAGAAAACAGCAAACACTCCCAAAGTGTGTTTGTGTGATCACAGAGAGACCAGTAATGGGACCTCTGTTTAACTGACTAGTTTTTTATGTCTTGCTTACTGAGGTTTTCCTCCAGCATTAATAAGAAGCCTTAATCATGGTGACATGTTACATGTTCCCCATTCAGATTTCTTTGGCTTGTCAGTGGTTTCCTTGTGGACTTTTGGAAGAAGGTTATATGAAAATCTTTCATTCAAAAAATGAAGGGACTGAGGCCAAGGATCAGCCCTTGGTCGGAGGGTGGAAAGAGGAGAGGAGTTTGTTGCAGAGAAAATTGCAGAAATAGCTTGTAGATCTTTAACATCTAGCACTAAGGTTCTAATTTTTAGCATTGTGATGAACACCGCGATTATTTTCTAAAAGCATGGAAGAGTTTTGACATTTCAGGTTGCATCTAAATAGCTTAAAAACCTTTAAAAAGTATTCTCTGAAGAAAACATAACTGTGCAAATCTGAGCTCGAGTTGTGAAAATATGTACTATGCGGTTCTTTGGTAAAGTGATTCAGGGAAAATGAAAAACTTCTTGCACAGAACATTTTGGAGAGTGTGGGGTTGGGGAGCAGATATGCATGCCCGACTCTAGACAGAGCAGCAGGAGTCATTTTGAGTGATCTCCTGATGATCCACAGGAAAAGAACCTGCAAGGGACTTTGGACTGATGGCCTCATCCTTAGACCTTAGGTTTAAGGCTCAAACATGAGTGGTAGCAAAGGTTATTTTCACCCTCTGGATGAGTGAGTGTCCTGAAAAAGGCCAGTTGACACACTTTGAAGTAGGGAATAATAGAACTAATGGATGTACCCAAGTTCCATGCCCAGGTACTGGCAAGGGATACCAGCTTTGGATATCAGATGACATCCTCAAATCTCCTGACTTGTCCTAAGAGAGCTGATCTATGTGTCTATAGGAGGCTGAGGTGTGCATAAAATTGGGAAAGTAAACTCTTAATTAAAAGAGCTGAAATCCTGGTGGTAAGAGAGTCCTCCCAATTGAGAACACAGTCCGTGTGTGTGTGTCTGCGTGTGTTGAGGTGGGAGGTAGAGAGCAGCAAAGGGCCTGGTGACACTGGGTCCATATTGGCAGTGAAGATGATAACAAACCCTAATGTGACACCTGATAATTAAAGCCCCATAAAGCCAGAAAAACGTGGCACTGACAGATGCAATAGGGAAATTGTAAAGGCTAATAGGAAGTCATGAGCTTATACTGATTCAGCCGGGGGGATGAAGGGGATTTGGGTAGAGGAAGGCTTGAGGTCCTAGCAACTCTTCTGGTGGGGTGCACATGACTAGAAGTCCTCCCCAGATTCATGTATTGTGACCTGAAGAAACAAGGGTTACTCAAGCAGCATACTGCGCAAATGGCTGAGGATTAGCGATAGAGAGAGAATCGAGCACAGTAGTCTGTGTGAAGAGCCACGATGCATACTATATCCTTGGTGGGAGTAAAGACAAATTTTAATTTTAAAAATTTCAGAAAACAGTTAAAAGCATAAGGGTCATCAATTCAATGAGCAATAATTGACCACTTACCATATATTGAATACTCTACAAAATGGTAGAAGTATCAAGGCAAGCAAAGACTATCTTTGTCATGTACAAATAACTATTCTACTGTCCGTGATTGACTAGAGCTATAACAGAGGAAAAGATGAAGTGTTTTGGATGAAGGAGCAAAAAATTTAAATAGCTATAAAATAGTGGCAAGGTGGCATATTGAAAAGAGGATTGGATTTGGGGTTGACAGCTATTAGTTTGGAGTTTGAGTCCTGATTATAGCATTTCAAAATTAGAAAACTATATCAAGAGAAGTAATTTACCCAAATGGCAAGGTTAGAGTATTGCGAGGACAGAGATTAGCTCTATTACTCCTAGACCGTGCTCCTTCCAACTCCACCTTACTTCTGGGCAGTGTCTTAAGTCTTATGATGGGGGACACTTTTACAGAAATACTTTACAAAGAAAAGGGGAGAGACGAGTAGCCACGTGTTATTTGGTCTCCTGGGTTATAGTGCCTGCGTTTAGACACAATGATAGCATGTGCTTAAAAGCTACAGCCTGGGGCTTCCCTGGTGGCGCAGTGGTTGAGAGTCCGCCTGCCGATGCAGGGGATACGGGTTCGTGCCCCGGTCCGGGGAGATCCCACATGCCGTGAAGCGGCTGGGCCCATGAGCCATGGCCGCTGAGCCTGCATGTCCGGAGCCTGTGCTCCGCAACGGGAGAGGCCACAACAGTGAGAGGCCCACGTACCGCAAAAAAAAAAAAAAAAAAAAAAAATGCTACAGCCTGCCTATTATTAAATATTAAGTACCTTTTTTCTGTAGCAGGTTTGTGGTTCTTAACACAGTAAGACTTCTCAGCTAAGGTGGTTTCGAGGGGGGATAGAATTGCGCAAATGCCTTATTGTAAAACTCAAACTAAAATCACCTTGGTCATAAAGAACATAAATCATCATCTTAATGAACACACCCTGGAACCCTCACAGCAGTACGCCATGATCATTTGCAATCAATCAGGCAGTTAGTAACAGAGAACCTCCCTCTTGCCTTCTTCTCCCACCCCACTGCAGTATAGTAATGGGTCTGCTTCCAGACTGTGAAAATGTGTCTCTAGGGATACTGTATTAAGTGGAAGTAGTAAACTAATCTTGGGGATCTGTTCTACCTCTGAAGGGGAAGAAAAAAAGGGCACTGAGTTAGTACCCAGACTTTCATATCAGATTCCTTATTATTTTGGAAATGTCTTGACTGCGTTATGAAATGTGTTTTTTCTAAGATGCATTCCCCTTAGCCTCCCACTCTTCCCTCCTGAAAGGGGCTTCAGTAATGGAAAAATTGGGGTGTTGGGGTTCATCTCACTTATGCTTAAATCTCCTACCATGGTGCTCCAGATCAACAGTAGTTTCTATGATGCTCTGGCATACCTGGAGGCCAGTGGGACCAAAAGCCTGCCTTCACTCATTGAAAGATGACAAGCATCTATTAGCATTTATTTTATGCTATGTATTTTGCTAAGTTGTTATGCATTTTAGTTTATTTTTTAATCCTCACAGAGGTAGGTATTATTGTTTCTACATTTCTGCAGATGAGGAAATGAGTCTAGAGAAACCAAACAACTTGTCCATGGCTATACAACCAGTAAAAGGGTAAAGATGACTCATAAATCCCCTGCTTACATATTTGATAAAGATAAATGAATGTCTTCTCAATCAAAGATATGTCTCCTAGCACTTTTCCATCCAGTTTGGGACTCTTAGGTCTAACCTATAAAATTCCTGGTGCTGCCATTGAAACACTAGAATTTAGGAACAGAAACATTCCTTTCTTACCCTGTGGGAGGCTCAGGATTTACCTTAAACTGAAGAAGTATGTTTCATTTTTTTCAAATATTGCACAGGCCAACAGCATATTAATAAAATTAATCAGTCAACCAATCAGTAAAACACCTGCATGCCATTTTCCAGGCATCTTCTTTCCTCCCTCTTCTCTTCAATCCTTATTCATCTTCTCAAATTCTTGTTTGAATATATTAAAATGAAATTAAAACTTTCCTTTAAATCTTCAATAATTTTTCACTTCTTAGAATACAAAGAGTTATTATCCAACATCACCATGCATCCTAAAACTGTATTTCTTTAATAAATATAAAAACAGGGACTTCCCTGGCCGCCCGGTGATTAAGACTCCACGCTTCCAATGCAGGGCACATGGGTTCAATCCCTGGTCGGGGAACTAAGATCCCACGTGCATGTGGTGTGACAAATAAATAAATAAATAAAATAAAATAAAAACAGCTAGGCAATATAAACACTGCTAGTAACATGTCAACTGAAAAGATTCCCTTAAAATTTCCTTCAAAACAAATTTAGAAATTCAGATCTTGATTTCTAATACCATGCTCCAATAAAAGGAACCAGGGCTCCTTGGAGAAATGACTGATTCTAGGACTGGGGCAGGAAATACACAAGATGAACCTGGAGCATCTTGTAGTGCCAGAGAGTAAGGAAGTACTCAAACAAAACTAACCACAATGATGGGGTATGTCAAAGGGACACGGAAATCAGCTGAAAGAGCTCCCAATGGCCAAAGCTGGAACAGTTTGAGCAATAAAATAAAGAAGTGTTACGTTATCATGTTCTTGTCAACATCACCCAGTGTCTCCCATCTCAGAAACATAGGCATGATTCAATGAACAAACAAACAAATGAGGGAGAATAGGCAAATCCTCTGGGCAAAATTCCAAATGAGTTATGTAGCTACTTTACCTCAAGGAGGTAGAACATAGCTCTTCATTCTTTGAGTATAGGCTACACCTAGTGAATTGCCTCCAAGGAGTACAGTATGGAAAGAGAGGAGAAAAAAAAAGAGTAACTTACAGCGGAGAAATGTGGCAAACACTATGTCAGCCAGATGATCAAGGTTAACATTAACGGTGATTAGTTTATATTGATAGTATACACCCTTGATACAATGTGGTGAGAATGGCATTTCACCTCTGTGATCTTCCTTCCCAAAACCCATAACCCCAGTTCAATCATCAGAAAAAACCCAAGTGACGGATAATCTATAGAATACCTAACCTGTACTCCTCAAAACTCTCAAGATTATCAAAAACAGGGAAAGTTTGAGAAATTGTTATAGCCAAGAGGAATCTAAGGATACATGATGACTACATGTCATATGGAGTCCTGGATGGAATCCTGGAACAGAATAGGGACATTGGGTAAAAAACAAGAAAATCTGAATAAACTTAGTAAATACTGAATCAATATTGGTTCATCAATTGTGACAAACGTACCATAGTAATATAAGGTGTTAGTAATAGGGGAAACAGGGTGTGGGGTATATAGGGATTCTCCGTACTCCCTTTGCAATTTTCTGTAACTCTAAAAGTATTTCAAAATAAAATGTTTATTTAACAAAATATCTAGAGCCAATTCAAATCATGCTGTACCAGTTCCCCGGGGGAAGAGGGTAGAAACTAAATAGGGACACCAGACCTTTGCTTATATGTAAATAGCCATTGAAGGACCCCATCTGAATCCAATTTGTTGAATTATTAATCAACCTGTATGAGTTTCCATTACTCAGGTTGGCATATGTGTGGTAATGGAGCTGGCTAATGTAGCTTCTGCAGTAAGTTCCAGGACCCCACTTCTCCTTCCCCCTACTTCCCACCCACCCTCTCTACCACCTCAGAATCAAGCAGCAGCGTTAATGCAAAAAAATTCCACTTTAGAGGACCTCTTTAAGAAATTGGTATCATAGCAGGTTAATTCACTAGATTTTCACCACTGACAATATGAATTTAATTATCTTAATTTTTATTATTTTTTCATGTTTCAGCTTTTTTAGGTCTGCTCTATCTAGTGCAAGTAAACTATCAAATACAATAAACCTCAGTTGCTTTTTTCCTAGGTTTTCCACTTCAGGACTCTTTTGTCTGTGCCAGCACTGAATATGGGGTGGGTAAACCTTAATATAAGAAAGATTGCCTGGGATAGCTTGAGAAAAGTTTGTACCCTAAATGGAGTTTACCCTCTGTACTTCTTAACATCCTTTTTTAGTTTCTCTGATTGGAGTCAGAAACTTGGCTCTATTGTGGTTTCCCAACATGGGCACCCTACCATCCAATCCTCCTAAAATAGCGCCTAGTGATGTTGTTCCACCTCTTTTCCTGCCTTTTAAAAAATTCTTCTTTATTCAGTGCTTTGATTTTTGTCAGCTGTCAAAAAGGAAGAAATTCATGTTCGTATTTACATTAAGGAGAGACTGGTGAAAAAAACAAGTGCTGTTCTCCTTAAAGGTATTGAATGTTAAAAGGATTCTCTGTAATAGCACTCCTATAGTAAAGAGTGTGACAAGAAATTGTGGGGACTCTACTCAAGGCTCTGCGGTGACCTAAATGGGAAGGAAATCTAAAAAAGAGGAGTTACACGTATACGCAGAAATGATTCACTTTGCCGTATAGCAGAAACAAATACAACATTGTAGAGCATCTATATGCCAATAAAAATTAATTAAAAAGAAAGAAGTTGTGGGGATATTTTTTAGTGCAGAGGCCTTTCTTATATCCCCCAAATTTAGGGAGGCTGTGCATCCAGGTTTTCCCAGGACAATCCCGTTTTATGCCTGTTGTCATGGAGTAATCACTAGTGGAAACTGCTTTTACTCTCACAATTTCCCTAGTTTGTATGAAAGATTATATGAACACCCTACTAAAGTTGCCCATGGCGAAATCCTGTTTTACCAAGTCAGTGCATGCAGTGCAGAAGAGGTGAGGAAGCCAGCTAAGGCTAGTTACAGGGCATTGTTGATCCCCAATATTAAGCACACCTCTGTTGACAACAAATGGAATTTTGTTGCTGATGGGGTGTAACTAATTTTTTCCTAACTCTGAGCCTTTTTGATTTGTCTATAAAGTTAACTCAGGATCCCAGATGCTTTTCACATTCAGTTCTACGTTCTGAGAGAAGCCTTTTCACATGTTTTAAGTTCCCTAGAAACAAACAAGAACAGTCAAAATGCCACCTAACCATGCTCACTGAAGTTTCCTGGTGAACATCTAAACTTCTTTCAGATCCTTGTGAGTATGAGACACTGATGCTTTTTTTGAGTTAATATGTGTGAGATAATATTTTTTTATTGAAGTATAGTTGATTTACAATGTTATGTTAATTCCTGCTATACAGCAAAGTGACTCAGTTATACATATATATATCCTTTTTCATATTCTTTTCCATTATGGTGTATTACAGGATATTGAATATGGTTCCCTGTGCTATACAGTAGGACCTTGTTATTTATCCATTCTATATATAATAGTTAGCATCTGCTAATCCCAAACTCCCAATCCATCCCTCCCCCACCTCCCCTCCCCTTGGTAACCACAAGTCTGTTCTCTATATCTGTGAATCTGTTTCTGTTTTGTAAATAAGTTCATTTGTGTCATATTTTAGATTCCACATATAAGTGATATCATATGATATTTGTCTTTATCTGTCTGACTTACTTCACTTAGTATGAAAATCTCTAGGTCTATCCCTGTTGCTGCAAATGGCGTTATTTCATTCTTTTTAATGCCTGAGTAGTATTCCACTGTGTATAGATAGATAGATAGATAGATCACATCTTCTACCACTATTGAATATAGTTCCCTCTGCTATACAGTAGGACCTTGTTGTTTACCCGTTCTTTACATAGTAGTTTGCATCTGCTAATTCCAGTCTCCCAATCCTTCCCTCCCCCGTGTGTGAGATAATATTCTTTAGACCTGTTGATATCTTACAGAACCATTTGCTCAGAAAATAAAAATTAAGATATAAAGCCATCTCAGGGGTAGGAGGATAGTCATGAACTGACCTCTGCGAAACAACGTCCCTTTGCTTATTCAAGTTGGGTTGCCCCTGACCCATGGCATGGTACGCAGCTCCCTAGGAAAGATTGATTTCCCTCAAAAAATTTGGCTCTGTTCAGTTCTTTGAGAGCTTCGGGGAACTGAACTTTAGGGTTGTAATTTTGGGATGTTTTATTTGTAGAGGAACTCTAACATATGAAGTAGAAGAAAGTGAACTCCTGCCTTCCTTTCCCTCTCTGTCCCCCAAATCCACCCATGATGTGACCCCAAGGGAACTCTTGAAGTAATGACAGCTACATAGGCAGTGTAAGCACTAGGTCTGCCTGCAGCATTTGGTGTGATCAGGGGTCCATCCTCACAGACCACCACGGATGAAGGGAGAGGGGTAAGGTGGGATACAGAGGAGGAAAAGTTAGAAGGGTTACTTGCTGAAGACTGTCGGTGACCCATGGCCGAGCATCCTCTCCCTACATTCCGAGAGAGGAGAAATCTGAGGAATATCCAACATCTGGTAATTACTCACCTGTGTGCTGGCTAATGACTGCGGTAATGAGATGGAGCAGAGCCAGTCTTCTTCCTGCTGTGCTTTTATTAGTGAGAAATGGCATCTACTTGTCATGTTTTCATTTTTACACAATGTGTAACCTAGGCGTAAAGGAGATAGAGAAGGTTCCGTTGAGATAGCGGGGTTGAGAAATAGGAAGTGCTCTGGGGAGAGCAAATAGTAATGGGACAGTCAGCCTCTTGGGGGAGAGCTTGTTGGGATAAGAGAAGATAGGAATGGGGTAGAACAGATTCTTGCTGGAAAAGAAGCCTAGAAAATATTCTAGTCACGTCTCTCCATTGTTACAGATAATGTTGCTGTGTAACAAACAACCTCAAAATTTAAAGACCAGAAATTATAATGATTTCTGCTCAGAGCTTAGCTGGATCAGGAACATCTAGGATCTCCCTCGTCATCCAATAGTCTAGCATCTTTTCAGCATGGTTCTGGCTTCATAAAAACAACATTACAGGAGGAAAATCCTCAGTTTAAAAGCTTATTAATAACCTATGAATTAAGAAAATCAGACTGCTGGACTCTAATCCTGGCTTTGCCTCCAACACTGTCAACTTGAGTGATTTGCTTTACTTTCTGGATGTGGACCTTAGATTCTTCTTTGAAATTAATGAGTTGACGAAATGATTTTGAAGCTTCTTTATAGCTTATTTACAAAGAATATGCTATTCTTGCCCATTTCCCTGGAACCTTGTATGGAATCTGGAAGCATAGTAGAAAATAGCATATTGACTGCTATCACTTCATGGTCCAAATCAACCCACTCTCAACTCTTCCTGTCTTCTGCTTCAATTCAGCAGATCTACTTTAGTGTTCCACCAGACTTTCCTTCTACTTCCTCAGCTCAGCTATTTCATTTATGCCTATCATAGATTGTCAGTCTATCACCCAGATTTCTTAACTTCAAGTCTAGTATACTTTTCATTACAGCTATCCCACTCCTAGGCATGCATCACTTACTCCCATCCCCCCAAACTTCAACCTCTGAAAACTTTCCTAATCCTCTAAAGTCTTATTCCAAGCATAGCTCCAGCATGTAATTTACCCCTGTTATGCCAATACGAAGTGGCCTCTCCCTCTTTCGAACTACTTTTTTTTCTAATAATTGCAGCTACTCATGTGATACTCATATGTATGGTTTATATTCTCAAACACAGTATGATATAAAGAGCCCACTTCACAAATTTTATCAAAAGCCCAGTGAAAGAATTGGTTTTTATGGAGGATTGTTGAAAGGGCATTCAGGCCATCTATTCTGCTAGACAGCCTAAAACTTATGTCTGGTTCAAGTTAGACCATTAAAGCTCCATAATTGTACTGAACTGTCTTGTCCTCCGCTATGAAGCTTTTTACATTGACTTGTGTCTTGGTGTTATGTCTTCAGATTTCAATGAGTGATGTTACAGGGTCCACTCTTCAATATGAGAGACATGTTCTTGTCAACATCACCCAGCGTCTTCCATCTCAGAAATATATTTTAGAGTAAATGTTTCACTTCCCCTGAAGTGCTGTTGGTTTTTTAAACTTATGAAGAATGGGAATTCTAATTCCATTGTATTATTGGTTTTGTTATTGCTGTTGTGCTGGTTTTGAATGTTTATTTTGGCTACCAAGACTCCCAGAGTCACAGCTGTGATGCAATTACAATAGATGCCCTGTTCTTATTAATTGTAAATGGGCAAATGTGGTTTTTTTTCTGAAATTCACCATTTATTTTGAAGGCTATTTTTTGGTTTCTTTTTCTTAAATTCTTTTTTCTTAGATATACATAGTTTAAAATTTGTTTGACAATTTTATTTTTTCATTGTTCCATTTTATTTAACTCTTTAATCCATCAAGAATTTATTTTGATATATTTTGTGATGGAAAGATCTATACATACTTCAAAATATTCAGCCAATATTATTAACATTAGCTACTGAATAATCAAGCCTTTACTGGTTATGAAAAAATGTTCTTTTTATACATTTTGGAATATATAAGTAATGCATGAATACATTACCATTGTGAAAAATTCCAAGAATGTAGATAAAGCAAATTGCCCCACTCAGTCTCACAAAGCCTGTCAGTTTCATTTTTCCCCCAAAGGAAATTTTATCAGTTCAGTGATTATCCTTCCAGTTCCTTTCTGTGCTTTTAGGCACATATGTGAACATGTCAAATATACAGTTTTTTAAAATGGGGGTTTATATATAAATGTGTTTATATAGTATACATTATACTATAACTGTTTTTTTTAATTCTTTGATATCACGGAGATCAACCTATAGTAGTACCTTTAAATAGAGTTGGTTCTTTTTTAGTAGGTTCATAATATCCCATTGTATAAATAATAACTTAATTCATAGCTTTCATACTGATAAGTTTTAGGTTATTCCAATTTTCCACTCCCAAAAAAAATGCTTCTATAAACTTTCCATGCATCTTTATACTCCAGAGTAAGCATTTACATTGAAAGATTGCCATATAACTGGAAGTGCTAGATACATCTCCAGAAAGGCTTTATCAATGTGTACCTCTCCTGACAGTATATGATAATAATAAATAGGTTTCAACATTTTCAACAAAAGAGGGCATTTTTTTTCAACTTTTGTGCTTCTAAGTATGTCAGAATCATATTTAAGTTTATAGTTATCTCATAGTTACCTACTTATTCAATTCAGGCAATATGTAGTATCCTTTGACTCCTTCAACCTCAACTGCTACCTATGTAAAATAAGAAATGTAGAACCCTTTTCTTTTCCCAGCTCTTCCTTCCATACCGCCCAGTCTTAGAACATGTAATCTGGAATTTCAGAGCCAGACAATCGTCACTAAATACATATTTAATTTATATCTCATCTGTTTCAAAAATTATTTTTTATGTCTTCATTCTCTTTTGTAAGCCTGTTTCCAACAATAACTGTATGATTAGCCAGTTCAGTGCTTAAATCAGAATATTATACCACTGCTTTCTTTCTTAAGCTATTTATTTTCATTCTTCAACTGGTACTGGAATACGTCTTTCCCTTTTGTTAAATGAATATTGTCTTAGGGCAGGCTCCCCGGAAACAGACTCTGAGACAGAGAGATCTATATACCAGAAGTTGACTGGCGAGTGATCTTGAGAATGAGATTTGTAGGACCGTGAGGGAAGCAGGATGGGCAGGGGCAGATGAACTGTCAGGCAGTTGTGACAAAGACTTCAGCCAACCCCATGGAAAGCTCTGGAGATGGGATGGTCCTTCAGAGTTTCCCCAAATTTGGGAACAAGGGGCCAGACCGTCATACCTCTTCATGGACCAGTTATGTGGGTCGTCTGCCCTCTGGAGGAGCGTAATCTTGGGTTCCCACCTGCTGAAGACAGTTCCTAGAGAGAGATGCAGCTATGAGGCCTCAGCAGCCAGCACAGCCAGCAGTTGATAGAATTGAGTATTTCTGCCTTGAAGTGAGAGACCTACAGCATCTATTACAATAGCAAATTCACCTGAAAAAGAATTTTTAACTCCTAAACTTTTTCCTCTCAAAATTGTGTAGATGTTGTTGCTTGCTTTCTGGAATTTAATGGTATGGGGGAAATATGAGGCTGGTTAGATTCTTATTCTTTTCTAGGTAACCTGTTTTGTCTGCCCAGGCACATTTTTCTTTTTTCTCAAAATTCAAAACTTGCACCAGAATATGTCAGATATGAGTGTCTATTCATTAATCATACTTTGTACTCAGCAATTGAAGACCATTTTCTTCTGTTGTACCACCAATTACTGCATTATTTCCTTTGTTTATTCTTCAGGAACACTGATTTTCTTCAGGAAAGTAAGTCTCTGTGCTCTTGTCTTCATACTGACCTTCTTCTCTTTCTTCGATATCATCTTTTGCCTATTTTTTCCCATCTGCAGTGAATCCTTCTCAAATCTGTGTTCTTCATCACTGATTTGTTTTCCTGTGGTGTTAAACCTTTTCTTTCCTGATCGCGCTGTGAATTAAAATTTTATTATTACATTTTCCTAACTCTTTATGTCTTTTTCTCTCTCAGCTACTTCCCTCTTCAACTGAACATATGTCTCGTCCAGTCCTTTGTCCTTTGTCATTTCAGCCAGTGTCCCTATCATCTCACTTTTTATCTTCTTGTTACAATCCGTATGGTTTTTCTAAATTTTCTTTGAGAACAACCAATGCTTTCTTTCCAAAAGTTGTCTTTGTAACATGCAACATAGGTTTAAGGAAGTATGATTATCTCCTGCCCCTTCAAGTTAGTATTCCCGTTGTCTGATATCCTCAAAAACTCTTTGTCAGGACCCACTTTTTTCACTTATCACTAAATGATAACGTTTAATCCAGGCTCAATGTAGATTCCCCTTATCCTCTCTCACTGTCCAATCGAGTGCTAAGAGCATCCCCCTTTGTGATATTTAGCTGAATGACAATTGATGTCTGTAGCTCCTAACCAAATATCTGGAGTCCAGCAACCATTAATCCATTGTGCCTCTCCTAACCGAGAAGGGATTTTCTCTTGCTCTTGTGAATTTACATTATGGAGACTAATGAATTCCTGGATACGTAGAAGCAGTCTAGGATTTTGTGGTTCTTTTATTTTATGTATGTATGAATTTATTTCACTAAAATATTGCCTAAAATCCCATAGATTCTAGCATGCCTTAGCCCTACTGCATCTCTTCCAGCTTAAGATTTCAGACAGCAGTTTACCACTATCTTGGTATTTAATCACTGCTTATGTTTCAGTTCTAGAAACTTGAAGTCTTCAGAAGATTTTTTTTAGAGGCCCTATATGGGGTGGAACAACCCTGGTCAACTTGTATGCATGCTATATTGGCTGCTATCTTTGTTTCCTGGTTGGGTTGGTTCCATGTCTCTGAGATAGGGTGGTGGATACCTCATGGCAATTGGCAGACATTTTTTCTTTCTCTTTTATAAATTTTTGGGTTTTAAACCCACAAGTTAGCTTGTTCCTGAGCCTCCAGTAATATGCTGGCCATTTGCCTATTTTCTTTGAGTTCTACTGTTCACCTTCCCTTGCTCTGCTCTAGATTGCAGGGAACAGACCCCTACAGGCTGGCTTCCCCACATTTCCATGTCAGGTGGCTTCTGGTTAGGTTCTGTGAAAGAGAGACACTACTGAGAGATTGAAATATGGGAAGAAATGGAGAAGTCAAGGTGTTTCTCTGTCTCTGTCTCTCTCTCTCTCCTTCAGGCATTGCCTCTGGCAGGGACTGTGGCTCCTTCATGACTCCAGCCCCTTCAAAGCACCAGCTTTCAACAGACAGCTCCATCCACTTTCACCTGGCAGATCCTTTCTTGATTCCAGCCTTCACCTGATGATCCCTTCCTAGGAGCTTCTTGCTCTTGCCAGCTTCTGAGTTGTCTCACTCTCCTATATTTTGCTTCTCTGTTTTTCCATCGACTGTGTAACCAATTCCCTTTATTAGATCTCTCCTTTTTTTTTTTTGCGGTACGCAGGCCTCTCACTGTTGTGGCCTCTCCCGTTGCAGAGAACAGGCTCCGGACGCGCAGGCTCAGCGGCCATGGCTCACGGGCCCAGCCGCTCCGCGGCACGTGGGATCCTCCCGGGCCGGGGCACGAACCCACGTCCCCTGCATCGGCAGGCGGACCCTCAACCACAGCGCCACCAGGGAAGCCCCAGATCTCTCCTTTTTGAAAAGCCTAGAGATGTTTCTGTTTTCTTGACTTAGACATGACTAACATATTAAGTTTTTTCAAACTGCTTTTTTTTTTTAATAGAAATTCCTCCTACAGTCTGGGAGTGATTAATTTCCAGTATTGTTACAACTTACTTTCCTCTCCATGGCTTTTCTTTATGAGTATTTCAATGGAAGAAGTACAGGGGAGCAAATGAGATGCCATTAGCTAACAGCTATCACAATACATTTGTCTCTGGCTGCACAATTATGTATAATTTAATTATATCCTGAGGCCATCGTTCTTTGCAGGAATCCATCCCCAATTATAAGGTGAAAACCACTGTGAAAAAACTTTGAGTCGTTATTTTATCTGAAAACTAGTTTTATGATATGTTTCTGTGAGATTGTGGACATTGTGCTATAAAGAGTTAGTGGCAGAGAGAGCAAGGAATTTTTAGGGATGCAGTATCCCAGGAAGTGACAGTGTAGTCAGTCAAGGTTTGCCAGTAATTGTTCCCTTTTATGGCACAATATACTTGATCAGAAATATTCTGGAAACATTTGGCATGGTGTTCGTAGAGTTTGGGATTCCCCAAACCACTGTCACTTCTGGCACCAACTGTAAGTTTGGGAACCTCCCAAGACCACCGTCACATCTGATACCAATTTTGTGTTTGGGGTCCCCAAGAACACCCTCAGGTTCAATAATTTTCTGGAAGAACTCGAAGAACTCACCGAAAGCTACTGTACTCCTGGTTACAGTGTATTATAGTTAAAGAATACAGATTAAAATCAGTCAGGTGAAGAGACACATGGGGCAAAGTCTAGGAAAGTTCCAAGTATGAAGCTTTCAGTTGTTATCTCCCAGTGGAGTCATAAACAGCATTAATTTTTCTTGGCAAATACGTGTGACACAGAGTATTGCCAACCAAGGAAGCTCACCTGAGCCTTGTTGTCCAGTTTTTACTGGAGCTGAATCATGGAAACATGCTTGACTCCTGACACATGGCTGGCCTTTAGTCTCCAGCCCCTCTGGAGGTCAAGCTGATACTACATGCCCAGAGTTTCTACCATAAATCACATTGTCAGACTATCTAGTGTGGCACAAGGCTCCCTAGGTAAACAAAGACACTCTTATCAGACAAGACATTCCAAGAGCTCGAGATCACCTCCCAGGAGATGAGGGCCAAGACCAGACCTCTTTTGGGGTAAGGTTAATTCTTTACTACACAGTGTCCAAATATCCAGACCTAAGCTAGAGTTCAAAAATTTTATAGGAATGATGGAATTTCAACTTACTGAGTTCTGGGAGTCAGTTAATGGGAAGGGGGCCAGTAGACTCTACAATATGAGCCCATAGATAGATAGTCTGTGCTTTGTAGTTGACACAAACATCCATCATTGCAAGGTCAAACTTCCAGTGTGATTTTGTGCCTCATCAAATACAGATAAATGATTTCTGATTGGAGTCTCTTATTAACGTTTGTGTTTTTTCTCCCTCAGGACAGTAAAATAAACATTGGAAATAAGGAAATAGATTAGATGATTGAGCTACGGACTCTGGTCCATAAATCCCATATAAAATTACTTTAAGAATACATTGTTGGTTAAGTGCTTGATGTGTGCTGGAATTTTATCCTGATTATCAGAAAGTAGTAGGAAGTACTGTTTCACTTGAAAGACAGTGAAAAACTGCAAAGCAATTTAATTTAGGACTTATTAGTCTTATTAGGTCCTTAATCCTGTGGTAGAAGTGCTGCTACTAGAAACCGGCAGGGACATTCTGCAAGGGATGCACAGCACTTTCCAAGGTTGAACAGAGTAGCCATTCTTGCTTTTGATTAGATGTTCCAGATGTATATCTATATCTATATCTATACCTATATCTATATCTATGCCTACTTCTCTTTACAATATGTTGATAGAGGTGTAAATGTTCAACACATAAGGAAGGTATGTTCTCAGAAGAGCAAGAAGAAGCGTTATGAATAATTTAATCAAAGCTCACAAGTCAAATGGATGAAAATATACTTGGTCTACATTTGGTTTCATGGTATCCCCGACATTCTCTTCCATAGCCGAATATGGCAAAATGACAGAGTAGGGAACCCCTGACGTGGTATAATTTGGGAAGGGACAAAGGAAACTGACTTTTTTTTCCCAGTGATTGATCTCTAGTGGAGCTCAGTTCCTCCTCGCCCTCCAAACATATATGCATTTCACTACACTCACGGGAAGTCAAGGACATTGACTTAGGTGGAAGTTACAGGGGACTCTGTTTCTCCTTCCACTTTGGAAATATGCTAACCTGGGCATCTTCTGCCTCTACTCCCAGCAACCTTGAGGTCAGTCAATTATATAAACTCTGCTCTGTGTCTTAACAAGATACTCACAGACTTTCTCTTCTATCCCTTGCTCTTCTTCCGTGAGGAAGGTTGCTCTTTCTTTACCTCCGGAATGGTAATATACATTCTTAAGCAATTTTATAGTTTTTACTTAAAGATCATCACTAGATGTGTTCATGTATTATTTCTTTCCTCTTTACTTTATCCAGTGGACTATTCCTGGGTTTTGGGAGAACATCTGCCCCTCAACTCCCATGTACCAGACTGTACTGTACTCCTATGCTACCAAAATAACCGGGAGGGATGGTAGTCAGTGAATGTGATGCTCTAACCTATAATTCTTGAAATCGCAGAGGCTTAATTAAATTAAATTGTATTTCTCTCGGACATGGTATCATAGTCTAATACAGTCAGTAAGGAATGAGTTTTCTCGACACGGCCATTCATGAACCTAGGTTTCTTCCATCTTTTAATGCTTCCTTGTAATTATATCATATTCAATATTTGGCCTGCAAGAATTCCACAGAGGGGAAAGAGAGTGGGATAAATAGTGTGTTTTATGGCCAGGCCTAGAAGTAGCCTGCATAACTCTGCACATATTCCACCGGTCTCAGAATTCAGTCACATCACTCAGACCTGTGATGACCTTTTTGTGGTAATTTCGTTGAATATTTGTACAATATGTTTTTGTAGTGCGTTGCTCAACATTTAAAAATAAATGTGTAGCAGTTATAAATAATTTCAAGAGGCTATTTAGGCACAAAGGATACAAAATATCATGAACATCAGGTACCCTGAGCCCCATTAGACATGAGCATCGCAAGGCTAAACTTGGAATTCCACAAGCCTTTGGTCCTTTTGGATGCTAAGATTTCAGGGAGTAGGCTAAGAGAGTGGGCCTTGTGCCAGCTCCAGTGAATAGCCAGATAGTACAGCTGTGTATGATGTGTCTACCAGCAAAGAGTTTACATAGTAATAAGAGAAAGGCAGGGATTGAATAAAGGGCACTCTCCAGAAAAAATGGTAACATTGGCCAGCTGATGGTTTGGTAGCTGGGGTTAGGGACAGAGGGGAAACAGCTGTTCTCATGCAAAGGTTAGGAAAACAGTCTTGGTTAGACAGTAAACTTCCTTTGAGTACTTTAATGAAACAATCACTGCACACAGAGTTGTTTCCTTTGTTGGTATATACTGTCATTTATCCTTTAGAACCCTGCTGATCAGATCACAACAGGATTTCCTGTCTTCATCAGTGAGAGAGGAGTAGTGGTTGTAAAATCATATTTGCAAATTCTTTGACACTTCTTTCATTAAGAGGTAGAGTCTAATTTCCCTCTCCCTGAATATGGGCTGGCCTGAATGATTTGCTTCTCATTAATAGAATGCAACAAAAGTGGTGCTGTCTAACTTCCCAGACTAAATCATAAAAGACCTTCACCTGGCTCTCCACTTCTCTTGGGACCTTTGCTCTTAGAACCCAGGTGCCATGCTATGAGAAAGCTCGGGCCACACAGAGCCGTCTTCCAGATAACTCCAGCTCCAGCCACCACCTGACTGTAACTGCAAGAAATACCCCAAGTGAGAGCCACCTAGCCGAGCTGAGTCAACCCCTAGAACTGTGAAAGACAATGATAATAATAATAACAACAGCAACAGTTTTTAATACAACTAAGTTTAGAGTGATTTATTATGCAGCTGTAGATAACTAAAACAAGAAATAATGCCATGGAAAAGCCATTCTCATTTTCCTCAAATTCCTCCATGCATTGAAGTCACTTTAAGCTATAGTATTTGAAAGACTAGAATACTTGGAGCCTGGGGGACAGAGGGCAGAGCCACTCAGACCGATTGGGCCTTGAAGCCCAGCTCTACAACCAGCGGCAGTACCAAGGAGTGAGGAAAAGCTTCTTTTGCTGCCATCTCCAAAAGTGATACCACAAAGAAAAGAAAAGGATATTGCAACAGCAAAATGTATGTTCTCTAGGTCTAATGTGAAATGTGACCTAGAATGAATAGAAGCATCTTTGGAAAACTTTGATATTTTAAAGCTTCTGTAATAAACAGTCTAAATAAAACCTTCACAATGCAAATGCAGATTAAAGGCATAGGTTGCAACCACTCCTACTCCTATCCAAAAGCAGATGGCTGCCCTTAAGCTATTGATTCTCTCTGAAATTTTTCATCATTTCCACGATGTTGATTACTTGCCTGCCTTGCAGGATTCTTTTAAGAATAAATTGAGATAGTGTATATAATTCACTGAGCCCAAGGCTTGACAATACCCAGTAAATATCAGCCAATATCTACCACTTGATAGTTACCACTATCAATAGAATCTTGCTCTGAGGAAATACCACTCTTAGTTAACAATCTATGTCTGTTAGGCCCCAGTTTGATATTTTTGTGCTTGTTTCTCTCTCCTTTAGAGACTCAGGGCAGATGCCTGGTTTCAGCTCAGCTAAGTGAGAACTGGATGATATTGAGTAAGTCTGTTGACCTCCTGCATTTTCCCATCTGTAAAATGGGGATGATAACAGATAACTGCACAGGATGGCTGTGAGAGTATAATGAGGCTATATGGGGACAAAGGCCACCTCCAGGACAGGAAGAGGAACAGTTGTGTCCTTTCCTGACAGTGTAATTTGCATTTTCTTAATTCATAACTTTAAGAAAACTGTATGGGAAACAAAGTTATTAGGAAAACCAAACAATCTCAGTAATCTTTTTTCTTGAAGTGCAACTAGTGTCTTTATTTTGCTTCCAGTGTTTACAAGTGGTGTTGATGGGACACTACACAGACTCATACCAGTGGGACAGAACCATGTGCCATCAGTGACAGAGCCAGTTCATGGTAGAGTCACCACATGGACATAGCAAGGCTCCAGAGCTGGCACTGCTTTCCCTCTGTTCTAAGCAGCCCAGGATTGAGACTTTTAAAAGGGACATTAGCTCTGGAATCATGGGTAAATCTGACATTATTTCATTGAGACTAATCCATGGTTCTTTAATTCTTCCCCGATTTTTAAAAGAAAAATAATATTTTTCTCTCCTCTCTTCCTCCGTTGGGCAGAAGTGGGTGATTATATAGCCAATCATTGAATATTTCTGACAAGGACCTCAGTTGCTGTAGCTACACGACCTAATTAAATCTATAAGTGAATTTGTAGACTCTTGATTTCCAATAGATTCCTCTTCAGATGTAGAATTCTTCCCATATTTACTCCCATTAAACACCACTCCCATCCCACTCCCCACCCCTTGTAGGAGAATTATCATGTAAAAGAATAACATCCATTTGTTTTTATTTACATTAATTATTCTTTATTTTCCTGAGTATTAGTAAACATATTACATACTGAAAATTGTCAATATTGTTTCAGAATCCAAATAGAATATATATTATACTTCAATATGTACTTTAAGAATGTATTAATATTTAAGAACCCAAACCTTCAAATGATACCTCAGTTTGGCAGAGGTAATACTACTCTGTCTCAATATTTGGAATGAACTTAACACACATATTTTTTCTCTCTCTACAGCCGGTTTTGGCAGTAAAGAATTGAATTTCACATCAAGGCATAGTACAAAAATGGAGAAGGAGATTTGTAAATACTAATTATTCAAACCCCAATCCATATATGCCTATTTTTCTTACTGATTTTAATACTGTCAACATTCAGGCAAATTGGTTTCTTTCTCAACATTTTTCAAAAGCACATTAAGTTGTGTTAGATTACAAGAAAAAATGAGAAATTCAGTACCAATAAGAATGAACTACTGTAATGAGAGAAAAGTAGCTGTTTGAGGAAGAGAATCATGTCAATAGTTAATACATTTTCTTATTTATTTATTTATGGTTACATTGGGTCTTCGTTGCTGCGCGGGGGCTACTCTTCATTGCGGTTCGCGGGCTTCTCACTGTTGTGGCTTCTCTTGTTGCGGAGCACCGGCTCTAGGCGTGCGGGCTTCAGTAGTTGTGGCTCGCAGGCTCAGTAGTTGTGGCTCACGGGCTCTAGACTGCAGGCTCAGTAACTGTGGCTCACGGGCTTAGTTGCTCCGCAGCATGTGGGATCTTCCTGGACCAGGGCTCGAACCCATGTCCCCTGCATTGGCAGGCGATTCTTAGCCACGGCGCCACCAGGGAAGTCCAATAGTTCATAAATTTTCAATCAGAAAAATGCTGTTTTCTTTTTAGATCTCCAGCACTTTCTCCTCCAAAGTCGCAGAACCTTACTTACCAATTCCTAGTTTCTGTGATGCAGGAAACAAAAATTATAGCTGAATACATGCTGATTTCTTTAAGTCATTTTGACCTTGTGAATAACAGTCCAGAAATTACATACCCTGTGGCCTTTTGCGTGTTCTAAAGTTAATATGGAGAGAGTAACGCTTGAGCAAAGATAGTACTCTTTAAGTTTTAAATATCAGGCACAGTCCACTGAGAACTTATTGTGATATATCCAGATCATACTCCTAGTCTACCTAGGAGGTCAGCTCCGGCAATCTGCCCATGTAAACACAGAAATTCACATTCATGTTTCTCTGTGTCGTTAACATTGTTTTAGTAAATATTGAGTGGATATAGAAGAATGCTTATAAAATATATGTAAGAGAAAAGCAATAATACAAGGAACACCCATGTACCTCCCCAACCAGCTTAAGGAAAAGAATAATATCTATGAGATCCTCTGTGAGAATCACTCTGGTCTCAACCCCATTGCCTCCCCAACTCAGAAGTAACTCCTTGATTTTTTTTCTAGTTTATCATATATATTTATATTCCTAAAAAAAAAAGTGTTTAATGTCACGTGGTTTTTAAACTGCTTTGAACATACTGAATACATCATTCTGCAATTTCTTTTTTTTGCAGAGCATTACGCTTTAGAGATTCATGAACGTCGTTGCATGCAACTGCGTTTCATCCATTTACACTGCTAAGCACTATTCCATAATATGAATATGTCATAATGTTCTTTTTCCATCCTACTGCTGATCTCCATATGGGGGGTTTTCACTTTTATGACATTACAGACAATGCTCAGTACAAACATAAACATTTTTGTAAATGCATCCTAAGATGTATGTGCTTAATTTTTCTAGGACATTTACATAAAGGAATCAATTTCTGGCCCACCGGGTATGAACCTTTTACTTTACCAACT
>NW_020185323.1:1417082-1424591 GCF_003031525.2 Neophocaena asiaeorientalis asiaeorientalis
AAAATTTTGCCAACTGGTCAGTATATGATGGTATCTATTTTTTTGTAGTTTGAATTTGCTTTTTCCCAGTTACTGATAAAATTTATTGCTACCTCATGTTATCAATTGTCACTTATATTTCCTCTTCTATGAAGTGTCTCTTTAAAATTTTTCTCTCTCTTTTTAAAAATTGGGACACTTATCTTTTCATTACCTATTTGTAGGAGTTCCTTATATAGTCTAGATACTAATTCTGTGTCACTTATATTTGTCTCAAGTATGTTCTTTCAATTTGTGGCTTTTTTTCTCCATTCTTTTATAGTATCTCTAGAAGGTGTCAAATTAAGATAGTCAAATTTATCGATTATTTACATTTTTGTGTCTTTAAGAAATTCTCCCGTTAACAGAACTCAGGAAGACAATCTCTTATATTTTCTTCTAAAAGTATTATTAGTCAGTCTTCACAGTTGAGCCCTAAATTCAACTTAATTGGTTGCTGTGAGATAGGAATCCTATATAATTTTTTTCCATTAAGAGAGCCAAATGTCATATCAACATTTATTGAACTGGCTCTCCCTTTTGCACCGATTTTCAATAAAAGCTTTGCCATATACCAAGTTTCCATATAAAATAGATGCTTTCTGGACCTCTATTTTGGTCCATTGGTCAATTTGTCTATCTGTTGGCCAAAACTTTGTTGTCTTATTAATGTAGCTTCATAATAACTCTTGATTTCAGGTAAGGCAAGTCTCTCAACTTCTTTTTCAGAAGTCTTGGATTTTCTTGGCAATATAAAATTCCACATAAATTTTTTAGAATCAGTTCATCAACTTTCCAAAAGAAATCATTTTGGCATTTGATTGGAATTTCATTGCATCTGTAGATCACTTTTAGTATTGAAGGCTTAAACTCTCCCTGTATGTTCTGCTATAACTGGACCCCACATAATTTTATATAAAATTCTATCATTATAATTCAATTATAAATATTTTCTAACTTTTAATATTTCTTCTTTGACCTATGTGATATTTAGTAGTGAATTTCTTAATTCTATAACACTTGGATTTTTAAAATTATCTTTATAACATTGATTTCTAACTTAATTGTTTTGTGGTCAGAGAAGATAGTCTATGGCAGGGGTCCCCAAACCCTGGGCTGCAGACTGGTACTGGTCCGCAGCTTGTTAGGAACTGGGCCGCGCAGCAGGAAGTGAGCAGTGGGCAAGCAACTGAAGCTTAATCTGCCACTCCCCATTGCTCCCATCGCTCGCATTACCACCTGAACCATCCTTCCCCCTGCCGCCCCCGTCCGTGGAAAAATTGTCTTCCACAAAACCGGTTCCTGGTGCCAAAACAGATGGGGACCACTGGTCTATGGAATCTTTTGGACTTTACTGAGACTTGCTTTGTATGCCAGTACATGGTAAACTTAAAAATATATATATTCCATGTGTGTTTGAAGTCAACTGTGAAATGAATTTAACCTTGAACAAAAGTTGTGGTAAACATTTTAGCTACTGATGTGAAATATTTAATGATTATAGGGCTGTTTACTTTTTCATTTCTCCTTGTATTAGTTTTAATGAGATATTAATAATTTCATCAGATCTTATTCTTTTTTAACATTTTTATTGGAGTATACTGGCTTTACAATATCATGTTAGTTTCTGCTATATAACAAAGTGAATCAGCTGCATGTATACATATATCCGCATATCCCCTCCCTCTTGTAGATTTTTTGATGATGGCCATTCTGACTGGTGTGAGGTAATACCTCATTGTAGTTTTGATTTGCATTTCTCTAATGATTAGTGATGTTGAGCATCCTTTCATGTGTTTGTTGGCAAACTGTACATCTTCTTTGGAGAAATGTCTGTCTAGGTCTTCTGCCCATTTTGGATTGGATTGTTTGTTTTTTTAATATTGAGCTGCATGAGCTGCTTGTATATTTGGGAGATTAATCCTTTGTCAGTTGCTTCATTTGCAAATATTTTCTCCCATTCTGAGGGTTGTGTTTTCATCTTGTTTATGGTTTCCTTTGCTGTGCAAAAGCTTTTGTTTCATTAGGTCCCATTTGTTTATTTTTGTTTTTATTTCCAATTCTATAGGAAGTGGGTCAAAAAGGATATTGCTGTGATTTATGTCATAGAGTGTTCTGCCTATGTTTTCATCTAAGAGCTTTATAGTATCTGTCCTTACAAGTAGGTCTTTAATCCATTTTGAGTTTATTTTTGTGTGTGGTGGTAGGGAGTGTTCTAATTTCATTCTTTTACATGTAGCTGTCCAGTCTTCCCAGCACCACTTATTAAAGAGGCTCTTTTCTCCATTGTCTATTCTTGCCTCCTTTATCAACGATAAGCTGACCATATGTGCGTGGGTTTATCTCTGGGCTTTCTATCCTGTTCCATTGATCTGTATTTCTGTTTTTCTGCCAGTACCATACTGTCTTGATTACTGTAGCTTTGTAGTATAGTCTGAAATCAGGGAGCCTGATTCCTCCAGCTCTGTTTTTCTTTCTCAAGATTGCTTTGGCTATTCGGGGTCTTTTGTGTTTCCATACAAATAGTGAAATTTTTTGTTCCAGTTCTGTGAAAAATGCCAGTGGTAGTTTGATAGGCATTGCATTGAATCTGTAGTTTGCTTTGGGTAGTATAGTTATTTTCACAATGTTAATTCTTTCAATCCAAGAACATAGTATATGTCTCCATCTGTTTGTATTGTCTTTAATTTCTTTCTTCAGTGTCTTATAGTTTTATGCATACAGGTCTTTTGTCTCCTTAGGGAGGTTTATTCCTAGGTATTTTATTCATTTTGTTGCGGTGATAAATGGGAGTGTTTCCTTAATTTCTCTTTCAGATTTTTCATCATTAGTGTATAGGAATGCACGAGATTTCTGTGCATTAATTTTGTATCCTGCTACTTTACCAAGTTCATTGATTAGCTCTAGTCATTTTCTGGTAGCATCTTTAGGATTCTCTATGTAGAGTATCATGTCATCTGCAAACAGTGACAGCTTTACTTCTTCTTTTCCGATTTGGATTCCTTTTATTTCTTTTTCTTCTCTGATTGCTGTGGCTAAAACTTCCAAAACTGTGTTGAATAATAGCAGTGAGAGTGGGCAACCTTGTGTTATTCCTGATCTTAGAGGAAATGGTTTCAGTTTTTTGCCATTGAGAATGATGTTGGCTGTGGGTTTTTCATGTATGGACTTTATTTTGTTGAGGTAAGTTCCCTCTATGCCTACTTTCTGGAGGGTTCTTTTTAATCATAAATAGGTGTTGAATTTTGTCAAAAGCTTTTTCTGCATCTATTGAGATGATCATATGGTTTTTGTTCTTCAGTCTGTTAATATGGTGTATCACATTGATTGATTAGTGTATATCAAAGAATCCTTGCATTCCTGGGATAAACCCCATTTGATCATGGTGTACGATCCTTTCAATGTGCTCTTGGGTTGTATTTGCTAGTATTTGTTGAGGATTTTTGCATCTATGTTCATCTGTGATATTGGCCTGTAGTTTTCCTTTTTTGTGACATCTTTGTCTGGTTTTGGTATCAGGGTGATGGTGGCCTCATAGAATGAGTTTGGGAGTGTTCCTCCCTCTGCTGTATTTTGGAAGAGTTTGAGAAGGATAGGTGTTAG
Organism: Neophocaena asiaeorientalis asiaeorientalis; assembly: GCF_003031525.2. Lineage (NCBI taxonomy): Eukaryota > Metazoa > Chordata > Mammalia > Artiodactyla > Phocoenidae > Neophocaena > Neophocaena asiaeorientalis. The sequence goes on from NW_020185323.1 coordinate 1,420,704, forward strand.
CTCTTCTCTAAATGTTTGATGGAATTCGCCTGTGAAGCCATCTGGTCCTGGGCTTTTGTTGGATGATTTTTAATCACAGTCTCAATTTCAGTGCTTGTGATTGTTCTGTTTGTATTTTCTATTTCTTCCTGGTTCAGTCTTGGGAGGTTGTGCTTTTCTAAGAATTTGTCCATTTCTTCCAGGCTGTCCATTTTATTGGCATAGAGTTGCTTGTAGTAATCTCTCATGATCCTTTGTATTTCTGCAGTGTCAGTTGTTACTTTTCCTTTTTCATTTCTAATTCTATTGATTTGAGTCTTCTCTCTTTTTTTCTTGATGAGTCTGGCTAATGGTTTATCAATTTTCTTTATCTTTTCAAAGAACCAGATTTTAGTTTTACTGATCTTTGCTATTGTTTCCCTCATTTCTTTTTCATTTCTTTCTGATCTGATCTTTATGATCTCTTTCCTTTTGCTAATTCATACCACCACCACCACCCCCCACCACCACTTTCCCCCCATGGTGTCTATATGTTTGTTCTCTACAACTGTGTATCTCTGCCCAGGAAACCAGTTCATCTGTACCACTTTTCTAGGTTCCACATATATGCATTAATATACGATACTTGTTTCTCTCTTTCTGACTTACTTCACTCTGTATAACAGTCTCTAGATCCATCCACGTCTCAACAAATGACCCAATTTCATTCCATTTTATACTTGGATTGATCCCTTGATCATTATGTAGTGTCCTTCCTTGTCTCTTGTAACATTCTTTATTTTAAAGTCTATTTTATGTGATATGAGTATTGCTACTCCAGCTTTCTTTTGATTTCCATTTTCATGGAATATCTTTTTCCATCCCCTCACTTTCAGTCTGTATGTGTCCCTAGGTCTGAAGTGGGTCTGTTATAGACAGCATATATATGGGTGTTGTTTTTGTATCCATTCAGCAAGCCTGTGTCTTTTGCTTAGACCATTTAATCCATTCATGTTTAAGGTAATTATCGATATGTATGTTCCTATTACCATTTTCTTAATTGTTTTGGGTTTGTTATTGTAGGTCTTTTCCTTCTCTTGTGTTTCCTGCCTAGAGAACTTCCTTTAGTATTTGTGGTAAAGCTGGTTTGGTGGTGCTGAATTCTCTTAGCTTTTGCTTCTCTGTAAAGGTTTTAATTTATCTATCGAATGTCAATGAGATCCTTGCTGGGTAGAGTAATCTTGGTTGTAGGTTTTTCCCTTTCATCACTTTAAATATGTCCTGCCAGTCCCTTCTGGCTTGCAGAGTTTCTGCTGAAAGATCAGCTGTTAACCTTATGGGGATTCTCTTGTATGTTATTTATTGTTTTTCCCTTGCTGCTTTTAATATTTTTTCTTTGTATTTAATTTTTGATATTGTGATTAATATGTGTCTTGGCGTGTTTCTCCTTGGATTTATCCTGTATGGGACTCTCTGCCCTTCCTGGACTTGACTGACTATTTCCTTTCCCATATTAGGGAAGTTTTCAGCTATAAGCACTTCAAATATTTTCTCAGTCCCTTTCTTTTTCTCTTCTTCTTCTGGGAACCCTATAATTTGAATGTCGGTGTGTTTAATGTTGTTCCATAGGTCTCTGAGACTGTCCTCAATTCTTTTCATTCTTTTTTCTTTATTCCTCTCTGCAGTAGTTATTTCCACTATTTTGTTTTCCAGGTCACTTATCTGTTCTTCTGCCTCAGTTACTCTGCTGTTGATTCCTTGTAGAGAATTTTTAATTTCATTTATTGTGTTGTTCAACATTGTTTGCTTGCTGTTTAGTTCTTCTAGGTCCTTGTTAAACGTTTCTTTATTTTCTCCATTCTATTTCCAAGGTTTTGGATCACTGTTACTATCATTACTCTGAATTCTTTTGCAGGTAGACTGCCTATTTTCTCTTCATTTGTTTGTTCTGGTGGGTTTTTACCTTGCTCCTTCATCTGCTGTGTATTTCTCTGTTTTCTTATTTTGCTTAGCTTACTGTTTTTGGGTTCTCCTTTTACAGGCTGCAGGTTCATAGTTCCCGTTCTTTTTGGTGTCTGCCCACATTAGGTGAGGTTGGTTCAGTGGGTTGTGTAGGCTTCCTGGTGGAGGGGAACAATCCCTGTGTTCTGGTGGGTGGGGCTGGATCTTCTTTTTCTGGTGGGCAGGGCCACGTCCGGTGGTGTGTTTTGGGGTGTCTGTGAACTTATTATGATTTTCGGCAGCCTCTCTGCTAATGGGTGAGGTTGTGTTTCTGTCTTGCTGGTTGATTGGCATGGGGCATCCAGCACTGTTGCTTGCCCATCTTTGAGTGGAGCTGGGTCTTTTGGTTGAGATGGAGATCTCTCGGAGAGCTCTTGCCATTTGATAATATGTGGGGCTTGGAGGTCTCTGGTGGTCCAGTGTCCTGAACTCAGCTCTCCCACCTCAGAGGCTCAGGCCTGACACCAGGCCAGAGCACCAAGACCCTGTCAGCACACGGCATTAGTTTCTTTCAAAACCATCTGCAGATGTGTGCATATTAATTGGCTCTGGGCATTCTGTAACCTTTGTGGTTGGGTTTCCCAGCTGCTTTCTAGGAACCCCGCCGAGCCTCCTGCAGCTCCGGAGGTGCAGCCTAGCTCGCTTTCACCCCAGGCTCGCTCTCTGCATGTTGCCTGTGCTCAGGAGTGAGTGCTCAGCCAGATCTTATTCTATTTTACATTTTTTCTTATCAGTTATTTATAATATACTGTTATATCCATTAATTGAGTTTTAAAATTTTTTTCAGTTATATTTCTGTCACTTTGAAATGCTTTGTTTTTTTCAAATCTGTTTGTCCATTTGCACAGCTTTTTGTTCCTTATTTATATTTTAGCCCCTTCATTTGTATCTTTTAAAGTATTGAACCTATTTTAAAAATCTATGGTGTTTCTAATTCAACATGTGCATCATTCTGGGCCTGATTCTCTGCTCATTGTTTTTGCTGCTTTGCACTTAACCATGCTTTGCATGTTTGATGTTTTACTCCTTTTGACTGTGAGATCATATTTTGGGGAACTTGATTTAAGAGAATTCTTTGAGGTAATGGTTGAAACAGTTTATTCAAAGGAGATTTGCATTTATTTCTGTTAAGCACCTAGGACATGTGTAGCTGGGGACCACGTTAACTAAATCTCCTTAGGTTTTATCGGATCATCCAGATTGTGTGAATTCCAGCTACAGTGTACATGAGGAATAACTTGTTACATGTATTCTCAAGGGAGAGTTTTTCCCCCTCCATTCATTACCAAATTTTAATGTAAGTATTGCCTTTTAGTCTCCTTGTGGAAAGGGGTGTCTAATTCACTCTATTTTGAAGGTATAGTCTGTTGGGTTTCAACAGTAAGCATGTATATAGGCATATGGGTGCTCTCCTGTCAGAACCTTTGCTCTGGGTGGGCTCAGAGCTTTGTATCCTATCCTTTATGTCTATGAGGCCAGTACACCTTAAGCACAAGTTCACCTGGTTTGGCAAATGCTCTCAAGATCAAAGATAGATTAATGGTTCCTTCACCTCTCTGAGTTTCTGCTTTAATTTAATTTTCAGTTCTGAGCGATGGTTACAAACTTGAAGGCCCATTGATACATTACAAATAATTAAATGTTTTATGTAACAGGTTTTAAAGTTATATTTAGTGGGAGGTTTTTTTTTAGGGCATGTAGACTGCTATGCTGCTGTGTAGGAAAGTGATTTTCACATGTTTTTATTCTCAGACTTCCTCAATTATAAGTATTTTGTTTTAGTTTTTTGTAAAGTTGTATTTTTTTCAGGCAACTTTTTAAAATGCTTAACAATTTTTGTTGTTTCAAACTGCAAGAAATTTAAAAGAATCCACGTCTCATATCTGATCTGTACAAGTAGAAAAGTACTTTTTTTTTTTTTTTTTTTTT
>NW_020185323.1:1424657-1457610 GCF_003031525.2 Neophocaena asiaeorientalis asiaeorientalis
TTTTTTTGTGGTACGCGGGCCTCTCAGTGTTGTGGCCTCTCCCATTGCGGAGCACAGGCTCCAGATGCGCAGGCTCAGCGGCCCTGGCTCACAGTCCCAGCCGCTTCGCAGCATGTGGAATCTTCCTGGACCAGAGCATGAACCCGTGTCCCCTGCATTGGCAGGCGGACTCTCAACCACTGCGCCACCAGGGAAGCCCAGAAAAGTACGTTTTATAAGAATAAAAATATGTTCCCCTGATAGTTGTAATTCAGTGATTATTAGGATTAAGTAAAAGTATAAGTGTGGGAGTATTATAAAGTGTGTTATCTTTTTTTTAACATCTTTATTGGAGTATAATTGCTTTACAATGGTGCGTTAGTTTCTACTCTATAACAAAGTGAATCAGTTACACATATACATATGTTGCCATATCTCTTCCCTCTTGCGTCTCCCTCCCCACCACCCTCCCCATCCTACCCCTCCAGGCAGTCACAAAACACCGAGCTGATCTCCCTGTGCCATGCAGCTGCTTCCCACTAGCTATCTACCTTACATTTGGTAGTGTATATATGTCCATGCCTCTCTCTCACTTTGTCACAGCTTACCCTTCCCCCTCCCCATATCCTCAAGTCCATTCTCCAGTAGGTCTGTGTCTTTATTCCTGTTTTACCCCTAGGCTCTTCATGACATTATTTTTTCTTAAATTCCATATATATGTGTTAGCATACAGTATTTGTCTTTCTCTTTCTGACTTACTTCACTCTGTATGACAGACTCTAGGTCCATCCACCTCATTACAAATAGCTCAATTTCGTTTCTTTTTATGGCTGAGTAATATTCCATTGTATATATGTGCCACATCTTCTTTATCCATTCATCTGTTGATGGACACTTAGGTTGTTTCCATCTCCGGGCTATTGTAAATAGAGCTTCAATGAACATTTTGGTACATGACTCTTTTTGAATTATGGTTTTCTCAGGGTATATGCCCAGTAGTGGGATTGCTGGGTCATATGATAGTTCTATTTGTAGTTTTTTAAGGAACCTCCATACTGTTCTCCACAGTGGCTGTATCAATTTACATTCCCACCAACAGCGCAAGAGTGTTCCCTTTTCTCCACACCCTCTCCAGCATTTATTGTTTCTAGATTTTTTGATGATGGCCATCCTGTAAAATTGTTTTTCCCTTCTTTTCATAAGTGTATTAGCTAACTCTACTCATTGCCATATGACTTGCCATACCTCCTATGGGATCAGTGTACATCCCCAGTTCACTCCAGGTTGGATAAGGGGGAAACTTGAATCTTTTTTTGCATTCAACTCATCAAAATTATTGAGTACCTATCATATTGAAGAGACTGTGTTAGGTGTTGTGGGAGATATAAGGATGAATGAGACCCCTCTCTGCCCTAGAGTAGCTAACAATGACAGAGGCATTCATTAAAAACTAAAGTGCAAGGTAAACAGTAATGAGTGCTACAGACTGTCAAGAGAGTATAGGGGGAGGAGGAATAAATTCCATCCGGAAGAGTTGACAGTGGTATACTGGTAAATGTTTAACAACTGACCCTCTGAGGATAAAAGCCCTGACTTGTACCATTTGCTAATTTCCATGGTATAAATATTTTCATCATGGCCAATTTCAGGCTACCAACGTGATGTCAATTGTCTCAAAATTTTCTGAAAATGTAACAATTGGCTTTTGCAAGCTGGTACATGGTGGTTCCAGATCAGCACTGTGTAGAGGACAGTTTCTTGTAGTAAGACTGAGGTATGTCTTTAAGAAAAGAGTGTTCTGGTATACGTGTAGGGAAGAGCATTCCAAACAGAGGGGAAAATCTTAGACAAGGCAGAAATGTGATAAAACCTAAGATATGTTTGAACACCTGGTATGCCAATGTGGAGGCCTACATTGTACATGGTGGAAAGAAAGGGAGGAGGAGCTACAGTAAAAGATGTCTGGGAACTGTTTTGGTTGGTTCTTATCCTTCTGAGGATAAGCAGATTCACTGAAATGACAAAAGACACATACAAACTTCAAACTCATGGCTTTTGCCATAATTTTTTTTAATGTATAAATGGTAATAAAACCAATAACAATGTACCTACCATAAACCTACATAATTAAACATTATTAATACAGTTGACGAATATATATATATACACACACACACATATATATATACCTTCCTTTTTATATACATATACATATATAAGAAATTATAAATCTACGTTAACAATTATATAAGCAATATATAGTATTGCTTACATATTAAACTTTATGAAAAATATTTCATGGGAAGACTATATGTTATATTTATACCACTGTAATTTACTTTTCCTTTCTCATTCATATTTTATTTGTTTTATTCTTTCTTGTTCAGACTTGTACTTTGAATTCATTCATTCTCATTGCTGTATAAAAGTCCATTATATAAATAGAACATATTTGGTTTATTCCATGGGCATTTAGGTTGTTTCCCATTTTTGCTTATTATAAAAACTTCTGCTAAGAACATTTTTGTACACTTCTCCTTTTATATATGAGCTATAATCTCCCCAGGGCAAATAACTAAGGGTGCATATGCTGCATTATAATGTGTGTTCCTTTTCAACTTTACTAGATATTACCAAGTTATTTTCCACAAGTGATGGTATAATGACACCTCCATGAGTTTCTGTTATTCTATATTAGTACCAGTCTTTTAATTTTTTTCCAGTAATATTGGAGTGAAATGGTATCTCATTATGATGTTAATATACATGTTCTGTGACTTGTGAGGTTGAGCATCTATTCGTTTACCTTTAAGTCATTTTTCCACTCTTTTGTGAATTCTATGTTTATGTAATTTGCTGACTTTTTTTAGTTGGTGTGTTTACTGATGACACTTAAAACCTACCTAGGGAGACAAAAGACCTTTATGCAGAAAACTATAAGACACTGATGAAAGAAATTAAAGATGATACCAACAGATGGAGAGATATACCATGTTCTTGGATTGGAAGAATCAGTATTGTGAAAATGACTATACTACCCAAGGCAGTCTACAGGTTCAATGCATTCCCTATCGAATTACCAATGGCATTTTTTACAGAGCTAGAAAAAAAATCTTAAAATTTGTCTGTAGACACAAATGACCCTGAATAACCAAAGTAGTCTTGAGGGAAAAAAATGGAGCTGGAGGAGTCAGACTTCCTGACTTCAGACTATACTACAAAGCTACAGTGATCAAGACAATATACTACTGGCACAAAAACAGAAATATAGATCAATGGAACAGGATAGAAAGCCCAGAGGTAAACTCACACACCTATGGTCAACTAATCTTTGACAAAGGAGGCAAAGATATACAATGGAGAAAAGACAGTCTCTTCATAAGTGGTGCTGGGAAAACTGGACAGCTACATGTAAAATAATAAAATTAGAACACTCCCTAACACCATACACAAAAATAAACTCAAAATGGATTAGAGACCTAAATGTGTGACCAGACACTATAATACTCTTAGAGGAAAATATAGGAAGAACACTCTTTGACATAAATCACAGCAAGATCTTTTTTGATCCACCTCCTAGAGTAATGGAAATAAAACCGAACATAAGCAAATGGGACCTAATGAAACTTAAAAGCTTTTGCACAGCAAAGGAAACCATAAACAAGACAAAAAGACAACCCTCAGAATGGGAGAAAATATTTTCAAAGGAATCAACAGACAAAGGATTGATCTCCAAAATATATAAACAGCTCATGCAGCTCAATATTAAAAAAAACAAACAACCCAATCCAAAAATGGACAGAAGACATAGACATTTCTCCAAAGAAGATATACAGATGGTGAAGAATCACATGAAAAGCTGCTAAACATCACTAATTATTAGAGAAATGCAAATCAAAACTACAGTGAGGTATCACCTCATACCAGTTAGAATGGGCATTATCAGAAAATCTGCAAGCAACAAATGCTGGAGAGGGTGTGGAGAAAACAGAACCATCTTGCACTGTTGGTGGGAATGTAAATTGATACAGCCACTATGGAGAACAGTATGGAGGTTCCTTACCTAAAAATAGAATTACCATGTGACCCATCAATCCCACTATTGGGCATATACCCAGAGAAAACCATAATTCAAAAAGACACATGCCTCCCAATGTTCATTGCAGCACTATTTACAATAGTCAGGTCAGGGAAGCAACCTAAATGCCCATCGACAGACGAATCGATAATGAAGATGTGGTACATATATATAATGGAATATTACTCAGCCATAAAAAGGAACGAAATTGGGTCATTTGTAGAGATGTGGATGGATCCAGAGACTGTCATACAGAGTGAAGTAAATCAGAAAGAGAAAAACAAATATCATATATTAACTCATATATGTGGAACCTAGAAAATTGGTACAGATGAACTGCTTTGCAGGACGGAAATTGAAACACAGAAGTAGAGAACAAATGTATGGACACCAGGGGGAGAAAGTGGTGGATGGTGGGAGTGGTGGTGTGATGAATTGGGAGATTGGGATTGACATGTATACACTGTTGTGTATAAAATAGATGAGTAATAAGAACCTGCTATATAAAAAAAGTAAAAGAAAAAGTAAATAGATAAAAATAAAAATGCTTGAATGAGCAATCATGGACACTCTTGAAACAAAAGTTAAAATAGAGAGTATCAACAAAGAAAGAGAATATAAAAATAACAAAGTGGAAATTTTAGAATGGAAAAATGTAACTGAAGTAAGAAAAAAAATAACCGGGTAGACTCAATAATGGAATGGAAATGACAGAATAAAGAGTCAGTGAACTTTAAGGTAAATCAATAAAAATTACCTAATCTAGACAGAAAAGAGAAAAAATACGGAAAAACATTGAACAGAACCACAGAGGCTGTGGGGCAATACCAAAAGAGCTAACCTTCCTGTCCTTGCAGCCTCAGAGGAGAAGAAAAAGAGTAAGACATTGAAAAAAAATTCTTGAAATACATGATGACGGAAAACTTCCAAAGATCAAATACTCAAGAAGCTGAGTGGCCCTAAAATAGGATAAACCCAAAGAAATTCATGCCCAGACAAAGCATAATAAAAGTGATGACAACTGAAGACAATGAAAAAAAATCTTCAAAGCTGCCAGAAGAAACAGACACGTTACTTATAGAAGAATAATAATCCAAATAACTGGGGATTTCTTATCTGAAACCACTGAAGCAAGAAGTGGCACAACATTTTTCAAGCACTGAAATAAATAGCTGCCAACCCAGAATTTTATATCCAGCAAAAGTATTCTATAGAAATGAAAGTGAAATTAAGACATTCCCAGATGAAGGAAATTAGAATCTATACAGATCTATCCTGAAATAATTTCTAAAGAAAATTCTACAGACAGACCGGAAGGAAACTTGAATCGTCAGGAATGATGGAAAGTAATATAAATGGTAAATATTTGGATTAATATAGTAGACTATCTCGAGTTCTTTAAAGCATGTTTAATGATTGTAAGCAAAAACTATGGAGTTGTCAATGTATGTAGGTGTAATACATACTACCAGTTGCAAGGAGGAGATAAATGGACCTACATGGAAGTAAGGTTTCTATATTCCTATTAAAGTTGTAAAACACTGATTCTAAGTAGACCGTGAAAAGTTAAGTATGTATATTTTAATCCGTAGAGCAACCACTAAATGCATTATACAAAGAGATGGAGTCAAAAATCACAACAGATAAATTGCAACAAAATACTAAAAATTGGTTAAATATGGGAATTCCCTGTCAGTGCAGTGGTTAGGACTCAGTGCTTTCACTGTCGGGGCCCAGGTTCAAAGATCCTGCAAGCTGCATGGCGTAGCCAAAAATAAATAAATTAAAAAAAATTGGCTTAATAACTTTTAAAAAGGGCAGGAAAAGAACAACCAGAGGAAACAAACAGTAAAATTATAAAATAGTAGACCTAAATACAAACATATCAATAATTAGATTAATGTAAATGATTTAAACATACTCATTAAAAGATAGAGGTTTTTGAGATGGATTCTTAAGAAACGACCCATATGCTGTTTACAAGAAGCTCATTTCAAATATAACAATATGGTAGGCTAAAAGTTAAGGGATGAAGAAAGATATATCATGCAAATACTAGTTTAAAATAAAACTGGAGTGACTATATTAACATCAGACAAAGTAGACTTTAGCACAAAGAAAGATACCCAAAATAAAGAGAGATATTATAAATTGATAAAAGTGTAGATTTGCAAAGAAAACATGATCCTAGGCATGTAGTCACTTAAAAACTGAAAAGTACGTGAAGCAAAAATTTACAGAACCAAAAGAAAAAGTTAAAAAATACACAATTGTAGTTGAAAATTTTAACACTCTTTTTAGTAACAGAAGTAGTAAACAGAAAATCAGCGAATATATTGAACAAAGCCATTAGCTCACTGGATCTAACTGGCATTTAAAGAACATTCCATCCGACAACACAATAATATACATGTGTTTCAAGTGCACATGGAATATTCACCAAGATACATCATATCTTGGGGCATAAAACAAACCTTAACAAATATAAAAGAATTGAAATCCTACCAAGTGTGGTCTTTGTCCATAATGTGTGTCCACACAATGATTGTTTATTTAGGATAGGGAAAAAGTGATGCTCTTAATGGCAAGATGTGCAGCACAAATTAATAAGGGGAACTCTGTGTATTTTATCTACTTCAATAATGGAATGGCAACTTGGGGATTTTGTGAATAAAATTTATCTGCCTTATATAGTTCTTTGAAAGAGAATATGTGATTTGTGAGAATTACAGTTTGTTTTCTTTTTTTAGAAGAAAAATTTTCTAAAGATTAATAATAGAAAGCTAACAAGAATATCTCCAAACATTTGGAAACAACATACTTTTAAATAATCTGTGGTTGAAAGAGTAAGTCTCAGGGAAATTAGAAAATATTTTGAATTGAGTGAATATGAAAATACAATGTATAAAAATTCATGGGATACAGCTAAAGCTGTGCTTAGAGGGAAATTTATAGCATTAAAATGCTTCTATGAGAAAAATACCTGTCCTAATATATTTATATATCATTTATTTATAATTATTAAAACATTATTAAATTTCACAATACTGTGGGCACAAAAACTACCTTTAAAACTTGCAGAGAAAAAATAAAAATAGATTGTATGCTTTATATTAGATACATGGGTATCTCTTCCCACTACCCCCTCAGAGAAATGAACTGATATATTTGACTGAATTGAGAGAAATTTCAGTTTTATTGGTGAGTGTGGCAAGAATTGTTGATAGGAAAATAGGAAACCAAGCAAATGAGCAAATGTGATAATTATACTAATTTCCAGGAAAAACAAAGTTGTACAAGAAAGGAGAGATAATTATCACATACAAGCAGTTTAACTCTGAATAATACATATTTAGTTATGATAATATAAACTGAGTATTCAGTTTGTCAAAAATGTGATATAACTTAGAAAAATAGGGAGAGGTGTAGAACAGGAAGTTAATGTGGGGTAGTGTAAGAATACAAAATTCTGATTTTTTTATCACAAGAAATTAATGCGTGATGCTTGAAAATGGAAAACTTAATAAATAGCAGCAGGGCATGTTATTTAGAAATATGACAATGAATACTAAAAAAAAAAAAGCATCTAGAAAAATTGAGTTGCTCCCTCTGGGAAAAGAGAATCACATGTGAAAGGAAGTAGTAAGGCTGTTTAATTATAAACTTTTAGTAGTATTTCACTTTTTAAGGTATGTGTACTAGCTTGATACACATAAAAAGAATGTTCAGTGCTAGAGCATAATTAACTTTCTTTGCAGTGAATAGTAGCAATAGTAGTAATAGTAACTAATCTTTATAAAGGGCTTACAGTGTGGCAAGGCCTATGCTAAGAGCTTTTCATTCATTGTCTTATGTAATCCTCACGGGCCTCATCTGAAGTAGGTACTATTTTTCAGGAATACATTAATAACATTAAGGCTTAAAGAGGTTTCATAAATTGTCCAAAGTTAGTATTTGGCAAGTGGCTTTGCTAAGATGAGAGTCTTAGCTCCTGACTACAGGGCCCTGAGTCCTAACTATACTCACATTTTATAATTTTACCAGCCTTACTTACCTCCCTGGAGTTTTCTAGATTTTCAGTGAGACAATAAATGTGAAAGGTCTTTAAAAAGATTAAAAAGCTACAGAAGAGTATGTTCTTTTGAAATTTCCTGTCAGTCTATAAAATTTAAACTTTCCTTCTCAGCTGGACTCTTGCTTCACTGTCTCCATTGCCCGTCTGTAGATTTTGTTCCCTGATTATCTCTTCCCAACTGAGCTCCAGTCCCAAAATATAGGCTGTGGTACCAAAACTGCCGTGCTTGGAAGGATGAATATAACACGGGAAGATGGTTTCTTCCTTCTGATATTACCACTTCTGTTCCCCCCCACCCCGCCTGCCCCACTTTTCCTAAAATCAAAGAATTATAGTCACAAATCAAAATCCACTTTTATAACCTCAATATTCTTTTAGTCTTGGGCTTCTATTACTGTGCTGCCTATTATACATATTTAAACAACAGAAGATGTTATAAAAATTCCTTCTAGGCCTCTGTAAAGTGACAATATAGATTAGACGGCAGATAGTAAATTTTTTAAGGATTTTAGTAGGATAGAAAAAGAAGTTTATAGATACATACTCTTACCTTTAAAAAAAGTAAGTTTGACATTTGGGTATATTTAAAGTTCCAGAATTAACTTTCACGAATCAAATTTTCTTTGCCCCATCACAGCCTTCCATCATTGGCCAGTGCATTCTGGAAAACATCCCAAATATTCAAGTCTGTTCTTCATCTCAGTTCCCTGTCTGCTTATTCAAGATGAGAATCCAGGACAGAAATAACTCAGGAAAAAAGCAGGGGAAAAACATTTATCAGCAGGAAGCTAAGGAAAACACATTCATGGATCAATCTCTTTTAAGTCAGCAAAAATGGAATTCCTCTCCCCAATGCCACAGACCAAGTATAGAGGGAAATTGAGAGCCCTGGGGAAAATATTAAACTGTTAAAGAGATGTCAAAATGATTTCTCTGCATAAATAACGGCCTCTCCGTTAACTGTTGATCACATTCTCAGACACGATACTAATGTTAAAACAAACATTCCAGTTCTTTCAAGAGACTGTCTCAATTAAAAAGCTGCATAAAGGCTATTATTATCTCCAGAGACTGAGATTATCATCATCAACACCATGAAAATATGGGTTTTAGTAGTTGTTAGAGAGTATCTGCTTCAGTGGCTTCCAGAGTGGAAGGCCCTCAGGGGGAGGTAGAATGGAGAACAAGAGAGGTTTCCCACATCCCACAGTTCAGAGAACTCTCTTTTCAAGTTGTTCTTTGTTATACCCACCAGCCAGAGATCACCAGGAAAACTTTTAGTCAATAAAGTTAGGTTTATTATTATTGCAGCAAGTGAGCCTGCGCACTATGCAGAAACACTGGAGAGTCTCTGAAAGAGGAAATGGGTACGGGGAGGGGGTCACTTATTATAGGATTGAGGCTTGTGTTTTTTATTTTATTTTATTTTAGTGGGACGGCTCAGGAGGCAAGGGTCTGTTTTGGACTGACTGCTGTCAGGAATCTGGGGCAGTTTGATAATTGACTACCTTATTTTTCATCTAGGAGTTAAGGGAAAAAATGGAGCTAGAGTATTCATTGAAGAAGCAGTTGTCGCTCATGTTAACTTAGAAGGCAGTGCAGTGGTGTTTGGTCATTCTCTGCCTAATGGCTCTGCTAATATCTCTGTTTAGGTATCATTGTGGAGTGTGAAGTGGTCTTTCCATTCTTTTGTTCCATCACAGTCATGGGGAGTCCTTGTCTAATGTTGATATCCTGTGATATTGTTTTTGTCCCCCAAAGGAACACCATGCCTTAACTGGAAGCAACTAGACCAACTTCCAGGGGTCAACTGTCAGGATTGCTCTATATTTTTAAGAACAGCTTTATTGAGATATAATTGACACACAAATTACACATACTTAATGTGTAAAATTTGATAAATTTTGACATATATATATCCTTGAAACCATCACCACAATCAAGATGGTAAATGAATCCATCACCACCCCAAAAGTTTCTTGATGCCCCTTTGTAATTCCTCCCACCCCCATCTCTCCATCCATCCATAGTAACCACTGATCTAATTTTTGTCATTATAAAATAGTTTGCATTTGCTAGTTTTATAAAATGAATCATATAATACGTACTGTCTTTTGTTGGGCTTCTTTCACTGCTATAGTCATTTTGAGATTGACTCAAGTTGTGTGTATTCACAGAAAATTCCTTTTTATTGCTAAAGAGTATCCCTTTGTATGGACATACCACTATCTATCTGTTGGTGAAGATTTCTGTTGTCACTAGTTTTTGGCTATTACAAATGAAGCTGCTATAAAATTCTTATACTAGTCTTTGTAATTGACATTTGCTTTTGTTTATCTCAGATAAGTACCTGGGAGTGGAATGGCCAGATCATATGATACATATGTGCCAGATTTTTAACAAAACTTCGGGGCTGCTTTTATCTTTCTCAACTTTTTGAGTTCTATATAAGATGTCAAGTAGCTTAGAATAAAACGTTCAATAGTGAGGGGAGCAAATGATATTTGAAAACCACCCTTTCAGCTAATCCATTTTGTTTATGGATGAGGTAAATGAGACCGCAAAGACTACATGAATGACAATAAATAGGTATAAGATCCAGCACTAAATCCCTGGTCGTTTAGTACTGAGGTCCTGCTTTGGCTCCAGGGTGACTATCTCTTTCTCTGTGGAAAAGAAAAAACCCAAAGATTAAATCAGAGTAATTATGTTTGTATTCCAGGTAGTTTCATGGTGCGATCACTATGTTAGATTTTATTTAATTTCAGAATGTCACTCTCCATTATTTTTGTCACTATCTTAGGTCAGATCTCTATCACCTTGTGTCCAAATTTCTGTAACATCATCCTTCCCAAGCTCTTTGCTTTCCCCATTCCACTCCTTTCAGTATAATGATAATGGTTTAGTATTCTGTCCCTGTCTTCTTATTTCTTACTCTGCTGAATTCAGTCTCTATCTAGTTTTGAATGCTCTCACCTGAAATCACCGATCATGTCACTCTTGGGCTTATCTAACCTCTACGCTCCTTAATCTCTCCAGTGCCCTAAAGCATCTTATACTCATTATCACACCCTTGATTTCATTTCACTACTGGAAATGCTTCTAAAATATGTATAGCCATAAAGCTGAATAGAAACCTTTTCACTTGTAAATCAACAGTGAATTATAAATACAAACGAAGCTACAAAAGAAAATAAATAAAACTAAAAATATTAACTTAATATGATCAAGGATATTTCCCCAAAACTAAATTGATGATGTTATTTTTGATGAAAACAGGCAGATATATTTGAATATTTTATAATTTTTGTTTATTTGATTATTTTTATATTGAGAATGATGGGCCATCATGTCTCATTGCTATTTTTACTAGTGCAATTTTTCAATTTTAACAATGACCTAATTTTAAATCACCAATTCTTTACCTTGATGGTTTAGACTTTTAAAAAAATGCACAACGTGAGAGTTGCGAGTTACGTTTTATTTGGGGCAAAATGAGGACTGCAGCCCGGGAGACAGCATCCCAGATAGCTCTGAGAAACTGCTCCAAACAGACAGGGGGGAAGATCAGTATATATGTGATTTTGGTGAAGGGGGAATACATGCAGTCAAGCACATATTTTTTGTAGAAGGTTTCTGCTAGTCTCGTGAAGGTTACTGCTAGGCACGAGGAGCAGTCATCACCATGAAGGATTTTCGTGCTTTTCTAGATATGAGCAGATACAAGAATTGGGCTCATACAATTGTCTCCTGAAAATATCTATCTGAAGCCCTGTTCTGCCAGTTTTCCCCAGAGCACAGAGGGCCTCATTTCATCTCTCCCCCCCCCGAGCTCCTTTCAGGGCGTGTTGAAGGTCAGCAGCTGCAGCAGCACATGATTTAATCCTTGTAGGGGTAGATGGCAAGTGCCAATGGAAAATGCCATTTGTAGTTGACAATGGTATAGTCGATTTAATACTGTACTCTAAAATCCAATACTGAAAAGTTAAAAATAAGTAATTGCAGGTTTACTACATACTATTTTTGGCTTTTTCTTACATAAAAAAGAGTGCACAATGCATTTATTGGTATTTTGAAGTAATCCTGACTACAACGGCTCTTATGCCTTTTGTTTGATGAGACTTGTACTCTGAGAGCTTTTTGATGACTCAATTCTCCATTTGAACCTCTGTAAAAAGCCCTTCATGCAGCAGGTAGTAATATACTTGGCCTTTACTTGTGAGTATAATCATAAACAATTTTGGTTCCTGGAATTCTCTGGCAGCACTTGGAGATGAAGTAGTCATCCAGATGATCAAGATGAAATTTCTTTATATATTTTTAGACTGCAACTGAATTGAAATGTTCAATTTGTTAAAAAAAAATCTTACATTTTGTCCCCTAAGAATGCATCTAAGGAATGATAAGTAGGAGCCTGGAAACCATAGGATGAAACATGCTTACCAGGTATTGCATTATACAGTATAGTTGAGAAACAGAGGTGCTTTGTCAAAATCACCTCACTGCTTATTTCATAGAACAAAAAAAATATAGAACAAAGAAGATCACAGCAGACAACAGGCAAGGAGGAAAAGGCTTCCTCTACTCCAAGGCCCTTCTATCTAGGCCCTCTACCAGGTGGCTAGCAAATAAATTTAAATAAATAACATTTATTTCTCCGTTTTGCAAACAGTCATTTGCATTCTTTGTAAGTGCCTGGATTGCAAAGCAAAATGACTATGTGATTTCAAAGATTCTCCTTCCTTTCTTTGCAGATAATAACATTGGTTGTGCTCAGCAGTCCTCGATAATGTGATTCTGGATTCACAGCAACAAATGAGAGGGTGAAAAATCTTCCGTTATTACACTATTTATGTAATTCTAGCAAAGATCACCCATCTGACAAATGAAATGAGGTTATAAGGCAGAGTAGGGTGGCCAAGGGAGAAAACACAACATGAAAAAGAGAAAATAAAACGTATATGAAAAGAAAATGAGAAACACCCCCAGCGAGACAGAGAAAATGAGAAATAGAGATAAGATACCAACCCAAGAGCAAGGTGAATATTCTCCTTTGGAGCCAGTGAAGTATTCTATTTAGTGCAAGCAGTATAAACTATAGTATTTTTTAGTTAATAACTCTGATTTATGAAGTTCTTTAAGAACACTCATAATAGAGTTTCATTGGTAAATATCAGACACTAGACTTCATAACATTAACTTAAAATTCAATGAGGCTAAATTAATAATGGGGGACTCTAGGAGGGCTCACGCCAAGGAGAACTTCCCAGAACTTCTGTTGCCTGTGTCCTTGTATCTGCAGTGAGCCATAGGCACCCCCCACCTCTTCAGGAGACTCCCCCAACACTAGCAGCCGTGTGGCTGACAGGGTCTCGGTGCTCCGGCCGGGTGTCAGGCCTGTGCCTCTGAGGTGGCAGAGCCGAGTTCAGGACATTGGTACACCAGAGACCTCCTGGCTCCACATAATATCAAACAGCAAAAGCTCTCTGAGAGATCTCTGTCTCAACGCTAAGACCCAGCTCCACTCAATGACCAGAGAGCTCCAGTGCTGCACACCCATGTCAAACAACTAGCAAGACAGGAACAAAACCCCACCCATTAGCAGAGAGGCAGCTAAAATCATAATAAGTTCACAGACACCCCAAAAGACACCACCGGACACAGTCCTCCCCACCAGAAAGACAAGACACAGCCTCATCCATCAGAACACAGGCACCACTCCCCTCCACGGGGAAGCCTACACAACCCACAGAACCAACCTTAGCCACTGGAGGCAGACACCAAAAACAACAAGAACTATGAACCTGCAGCCTGTGAAAAGGAGAACATAAATACAGTAAGCTAAGCAAAATGAGAAGACAGAGAAATACGCAGCAGATGAGGAGCGAGGTAAAAACCCACCAGACCAAACACATGAAGAGAAAATAGGCAATCTACTGAAAAAGAATTCAGAGTAATGATAGTCAGGATGATCCAAAATCTTGGACATAGAATGGAGAAAAAGAAGAAACGTTTAACAAGGACCTAGAAGAATTGAAGAGCAAACAAACAGTGATAAACAACACAATAAATGAAATGAAAAACTCTTTAGAAGGAATCAGTAGCAGAATAACTGAGGCAGAAGAACGGATAAGTGACATGGAAGATAAAATAGTGGAAATAACTACCACATAGCAGAATAAAGAAAAAAGAATGAAAAGAACTGAGGAGAGTCTCAGAGACCTCTGGGAAAACATTAAATGCAGCAACATTTTAATTATAGGGGTCCCAGAAGAAGAAGAGAAAAAGAAAGGGACTGAGAAACTATTTGAAGAGATTATAGTTGAAAATTTCCCTAATATGGGAAACAAATAGTCAGTCAAGTCCAGGAAGTGCAGAGAGTCCCATACAGGATAAATCCAAGGAGAAACATGCCAAGACACATATTAATCAAATTATCAAAAATTAAATACAAACAAAATATCTTAAAAGCAGCAAGGGAAAAGCAACAAATAACATACAAGGGAATCTCCATAAGGTTAACAGCTGATCTTTCAGCAGAAGCTCTGCAAGCCAGAAGGAAGTGACAGGACATATTTAAAGTGATGAAAGGGAAAAACCTACAACCAAGATTACTCTACACAGCAAGGATCTCATTGAGATTTGACAGAGAAATTAAAAACTTTACAGAGAAGCAAAAGTTCAGAGAATTCAGCACCACCAAACCAGCTTTACAACAAATGCTAAAGGAACTTTTCTAGGCAGGAAACACAAGAGAAGGGAAAGACCTACAATAACAAACTGAAAACGATTAAGAAAATGGTAATAGGAACACACATATCGATAATCACCTTAAATATAAATGGATTAAATGCTTCACCCAAAAGACATAGACTGACTGAATGGATACAAAAACAAGACCCATATGTATGCTGTCTACAAGAGACCCACTTCAGACCTAGGGGCACATACAGACTAAAAGTGAGGGGATGGAAAAAGATATTCCATGCAAAAGGAAACCAAAAGAAAGCTGGAGTAGCAATTCTCACATCTGAAAAAATAGACTTTAAAATAAAGAATGTTACAAGAGACAAGGAAGGACACTACATAATGATCAAGGGATCAATCCAAGAAGAGGATGAAACAATTGTAAATATTTATGCACCCATGATAGGAGCGCCCCAATACATAAGGCAAATGCTAACAGCCATAAAATGGGAAATCGACAGTAACACGATAATAGTATGGGACTTTAACACCCCACTTTCACCAATGGATAGATCAACCAAAATGAAAATAAATAAGGAAACACAAGCTTTAAATGACACATTAAACAAGGTGGACTTAATCGATATTTGTAGGACATTCCATCCAAAAACAACAAAATAAAATTTCCTCTCAAGGGCTCATGGATAGATAGATCCAGGATAGATCATACTTTGGGTCACAAATCAAGCCTTGGTCAATTTTAGAAAATTGAAATCATATCAGGTATCTTTTCTGATCACAATACTGTGAGACTAGATATCAATTACAAGAAAAAAATATGTAAAAAAAACAAACACGTGGAGGCTAAACAATACTAAATAACCAAGAGATCACTGAAGAAATCAAAGAGGAAATCAAAAAATACCTAGGAACAAATGACAATGAAAACACAACGACCCAAAACCTATGGAATGTAGCAAAAGCAGTTCTAAGAGGGAAGTTTATAGTAATACAATCCTACCTCAAGAAGCAAAAAACATCTCTAATAAACAACCTAACCTTACACTTAAAGCAATTAGAGAAAGAAGAACAAGAAAACCCCAAAGTTAGCAGAAGGAAAGAAATCATAAAGATCAGAAAAAAATAAAAAGAAATTAAGGAAATGATAGCAAAGATCTATAGAACTGAAAGCTCGTTCTTTGAGAAGATAAAGAAAATTGATAAACCATTAGCCAGACTCATCAAGAAAAAAAGGGAGAAGACTCAAATCAACAGAATCAGAAATGAAAAAGGAGAAGTAACAACTGACACTGCAGAAATACAAAGGATCATGGGAGATTACTACAAGCAACTCTATGCCAATAAAATGGACAACCTGGAAGAAATGGACACAGTCTTTGAAAAGCACAACCTTCTGAGACTGAGCCAGGAAGAAATAGAAAATATAAACAGACCAGTCACAAGCACTGAAATTGAAACTGTGATTAAAAATCTTCCAACAAACGAAAGCCCAGAACCAGATGGCTTCACAGGTGAATTCTATCAAACATTTAGAGAAGAGCTACCACCTATCCTTCTCAAGCTCTTCCAATATATAGCAGAGGGAGGAACACTCCCAAACTCATTGTATGATGCCACCATCACCCTGATACCAAAACCAGACAAGGATGTCACAAAGAAAGAAAACTACAGGCCAATATCACTGTTGAACATAGATGCAAAAATACTCAACAAAATACTAGCAAACAGAATCCAACAGCACATTAAAGGGATCATACACTGTGATCAAGTGGGGTTTATCCTAGGAATGCAAGGATTCTTCCATGTACACAAATCAATCAATGAGATAAGCCATATTGACAAATGTAAGGATAAAAACCATACGATCATCTCAATAGATGCAGAAAAGGCTTTCAACAAAATTCAACACCCAGTTATGATAAAAAAAAAAAAAACCTCCAGAAAGTAGGGATAGAGGGAACTTACCTCAACATAATAAAGGCCCTATATGACAAACCCATAGCCAACATCATTCTCAATGGTGAAAAACTGAAATCATCTACACTAAGATCAGGAACAAGAGAGGGTTACCCACTCTCACCACTGTTAGTCAACATAGTATTGGAAGTTTTAGCCACAATAATCAGAGAAGAAAAAGAAATAAAAGGAATCCACATTGGAAAAGAAGAAGTAAAGCCGTCACTGTTTGCAGATGACATAATACTGTACATAGAGAATCCTAAAGATGTTACCTGAAAACTACTAGAGCTAATCAATGAATTTGGTAAAGTAGCAGGATACAAAATTAATGCACAGAAATCTCTGGCATTCCTATACACTAATGATGAAAAATCTGAAAGAGAAATTTAGGAAATGCTCCCATTTACCACTGCAACAAAAAGAATGGAAACAGGCAGAACACTCAATGACATACATCACAGCAAGACCCTTTTGACCCACCTCTTAGTGAAATGGAAATAAAAAATAAATAAATATAAATAAATAAATAAATGGGACCTAATGAAACTGAAAAGCTTTTACAATGCAAAGGAATCCATAAACAAGATGAAAAGACAACCCTCAGACTGGGAGAAAATATTTGCAAATGAAGCAACTGATAAAGGATTAATCTCCACAATATACAAGCAGCTCATGCAGTTCAATATCAAAGAAAGAAACTACCCAATCCAAAAATGGGCAGAAGACCTAAATAGACATTTCTTCAAAAAAGACATACAGATTGCCAACAAACACATGAAAGGATACTCAACATCACTAATCATTAGAGAAATGCAAATCAAAACTACAATGAGGTATCATCTTACTCTGGTCAGAATGGCCATTGTCAAAAAATTTATAAACAATAAATGCTGGAGAAGGTGTGGAGAAAAGGGAACCCTCTTGCACTGTTGGTGGGAATGTAAATTGATACATCCTCTATGGAGAACAATATGGAGGTTCCTTAAAAATCTAAAAATAGAACTACCATATGACCCAGCAATCCCACTACTGGGCATAGACCCTGAGAAAACCATAATTCAAAAAGAGTCATGAACCCAATGTTCACTGCAGCTCTATTTACAATAGCCAGGACATGGAAGCAACCTAATTGTCCATCGACAGACAAGTGGATAAAGAAGATGTGGCACATATATACAATGGAATATTACTCAGCCATAAAAAGAAACGAAATTGAGTTATTTGTGGTGAGGTGGATGGACCTAGAGTCTGTCATACAGAGTGGAGTAAGTCAGAAAGAGAAAAGCAAATACTGTATGCTAACACATATATATTGCTGTGGGGAATATAAAATGTTACAACCTGCCAAACTCTTTGGCAGTTTCTTATAAAGCTAAACATGCAATTAATATAAGAGACAGCAATTTCACCATTGGGCGTTTATCCCAGAAAAATTAAAATTTATGTTTACACAAAATCCTGTACATAAATATTCATAGCAGCTTTAATCACAGTAGGCAAAAACTGGAATCAGCCTAGATGTCTTCCAACAGGTGAATAGTTGAACAACTTATGGTAAATGCATGCCATGAAATACTACTCAGTAATAAAAGGAAACCAACTCGATACATTCAACAGCAGGGACGAATCTCCAGAGAATTAGAGTGAGTGGAAAAGCCAACCACAGAGACATGGTATGAATTCGTTTATATGACATTCTCGAAATGACGAAGTTATAGAAATGGTGAACAGGTTAGTGGCTGCCAGAGTTTAACAATGAGGTGGAGAGTTATAGCAGGAGATGTGGCTGCAGCTATAGAAGAGTAACTTTTGTGGATTCTTTGGTGATGTAACTATTCTGTATCTTGTCTACAGTGGTGGATGCACAAACTTATAGATGGAATTAACTTGTAAAGAACTAAATACATACACACACACACAAAAATGAATACAAGTAAAACTGGGGAAATCTGAATAAGGTTAATAGGTTGTATTAATGTCAGTATTCTTGTTGTGATATTTTGCTATAGTTTTGTAAAATGTTTCCATTGAGAAAAACTGGGCAAAGGGTAAAAGGGATCTCTCCATATTATTTCTTATAACTACAGGTGGATTTATAATTATTTCAATAAAACTTTCAATTGCAAAGTCAGTTGGCTGTATTTCTGGACTTTCCCAGAGTCTGCCTCTAGGCTTTCCATTCTATTCCATTGATCTATCTGTCTGTCCTTTTGCCAATATCACATTGTCTTGATTACTGTAGCTTTATGGTAAATTTAAAAATTTTTATAATATTCTTATACTTTTTAATTGTTCTTGCCTATTTACTCTTCCTGCTAAACTTTAAAATAACTGCACCTATTTACAAATATATTCATTTTGATTGGGATTGAGTTAAACCTTTAAATGATTTTGGTAAGAAATGTACTCTCTAAAGCATTTGATTTTCTCATTCAGCAATATGGTATGTTGCTGTAGTTTTTTTTCAAATATTTTCTCTTGTTCAGTCTTACTCATAGAGATTCTGCATTTTCATGGTAGAGCTGTGCCTTTTGGGTTTCATGATATTGATACTATTATTGATTTCATCTTTTAACTTCAGTAGTATTTTCTGATATGTATGCAAGTGTATCTTTATCCTGGCATTTTATGGAACTCTTTAATTCTAAAGGTTTTCAGTTGATTTTCTCAAGTGAAGCATCAATATGTATCTGCAGATAATAGCTTTCCCCTGCCTTCGGGAAAGTTTTGTCTGTTACTTTGTTTGTATATTTTATTATGCTATCACACTGGTCAGGACTTTCACAAAACTGCAGCATAAGTCCACTAGCAAACTCTAGGAGATAGTCTAGAATAGACAGCTCACAAGTAACTCACCTTCAGTATCAGAGGTATGAAGGAACTGGTGTAGTTACACCCCAACTCCTGTCAATCATTGGTTGAGGCCTATCTCTAGCAGGTGGTATGGGTGAGGGAAGACTCCAGGGCACTTCAAGCCTGTCCCAAAGGTGGACAAAGCAGGCTCTGAAGACCAGAGAACTTTCCTGGGCAAAGGAATTCAGGTGCTGATAGTTGGAAATTCAGCGCTAAAATGCTTTGACGGAATGTGAGTATTCCGTCACATCAAGGCATCAACATCTAGTTGAGAAGCCGTCTTTTCTCACTCTCCTACACTCCTCTCACAAATTCTCACTGACATCCTCCCGTTGGTCCTGAGGTCATTGTGGTTAGACACACACACGCACACACACACACATACACACACACACACACACACACATGCACGTGTAAGGGAGAGAGATTATTCTCAGAAATTCAAGAGCATCTGACTCTTACCTGAGTTTCCAAGGCAAGGTCATCATTGCCATTCCCATTGACGATGAATCCTAGGCTACATGACTTCCTGTAAACCATTTTATTTGAGCAAAGCATACAAACAAAAGAGAATGTTTCCACAAGAAAGAGGCTGGGAGTCAGCAAGAGTGAGAGTGATCTGGAGTAAAACCTTCGGAAAGTGTGGGTTTTAGTCTTGCCTGCCTCAGAGAGCTCAATGACCTGCAGGTTCTCCAGGTGACTGGCTCTGGGAGTAGCAGCTTCAGATAATTATGAATGTCTCCTCCCAACCTGGACCTCAGAGACTGCTTATCTCTCATGTCCTTGAGAAGCAGTAGAGTG
Source organism: Neophocaena asiaeorientalis asiaeorientalis (assembly GCF_003031525.2). Classification (NCBI taxonomy): domain Eukaryota; kingdom Metazoa; phylum Chordata; class Mammalia; order Artiodactyla; family Phocoenidae; genus Neophocaena; species Neophocaena asiaeorientalis. Next base: position 1,445,111 of record NW_020185323.1, read on the forward strand.
AAGATGAAGGTTTCTTTGATTTCTTCTCTTCCAACTCTTTTAGATTCTTACCCTGTAATAATCACTAAAATCAAAATAAAACTTCCTGCTCTTTAAATGGATGATGTTTATTTAGTAGGTTTTGTTAATCTCCTATCTCTCAAACTCTGATGTCCTTATCAATGTACTTCCTAATTGTAACATTCATTTAAATAATCTCTTGTCTTTGTGAAGGATTCCTCTCATCTGCAGTCTTTATCAGGATGTCCTTTAAATCAGAATCCACTTAATAAAATGTGTAATGCCATGTTAGCTTGGAAAGTTTTAGATGGTCCATATTATAGTGTATGGTGTTGAAAAAAGAGGCCTGAAGAAGGGAATTTTAAAGAAGGAAAATATTTACTATTAGATCAGCAGTCACTTAGAATTGTATTCATCACTATTGCTATTGTAATTTAAGCTAATATTTGTTTAACATAATGGGAATAAAACTATATTGAGCATATGAATATAGCTAGGATTTAGAGCGGCAGGAATTTGTTAATAAGTATAAATAACAGAAAGATAGACAACAAGGTATGAATCCTCAAGTAATAAAATACCTCCTCAGATATTTTTTATTAAAGCCAAAGGTACTTTGCTTTCCAATTTAATAATAAGATCCTTTTGAAAGCAAAAAGCACATCTTTTGAATTGGTAACAATGGATGGCCAGGATGTTAGAACCTGGTGATGAAATTTAATTGGCCACTGCAGAAATTACCACTGCTGTTGTCCTTTGAAACTGGAACACTGAGTATAGCCAATTTCATTACCAAAGTCCTCTGAAGAGAGAAAACAAACCTTCTGGTAGACTTCACTTCCTTTTCTCTTTCAAACTCCTTATAGCTAATACAACACAGGGCTCAAAGATGTAACTGTAAATACTGTTTACCGCAGGTGAAAGGTGAAGTTTTAATTCAGACTGATTAGAAATTGAGTAAAATTTCTATTATAAAATTGCCATTTAATTTTGACTTTAATTTCTCAGCTTCCATCTTTGCCTTATTTATAGTTATCCATCCTGATAAGCAAGTTGAGTATAAATGGCACATTGATGTATATACCTGTACACAGATGGGGTAACTCAGGAAAGGCGAGAATTTTAATTTAAAAAGCTACATTTCTACTGGTGGTTTTTATCACTGGTATTAAAATTTAGAAGAGTGTGGCAAAGGAAGATTTCTTTTAAATCGACAGCTGCTTTGAAAAAAATTATTTTTAGAATTCAGCAGGTGGTACAGAAATCATACAAAGGAATGGGGACTGAATTATAAGTTGATGTGACCAATTTTTGTATTAGTTTCTTTATTTTCATTGCTAGGGTGGTTGTGGAATTTGTTATAAGTTAAGGGTCTACTTAAGGATAAGAATTTCTGTACTTGCCTAGCGCTGGGATGTTAAAAAATCTGGTCCTGAGTAACATCCAGGGGAATGGAGGATTTTAGATAAGAATGGAGACAAGAAAAACATTCACATACTAGTTCCTAAAGAGTGAACCCAATGTTTATGTAAGGTGAAAATAAAAATAAAACGAAATAGCCCATTCAAAAATCCTTAGTCATGGAATGAAGAGGCTTTTATAGGGGAAATAGACAAGTACGGGTACTTACAATGTTGTACAAACATGCTGCTTACAAAGAAGACCTTTTTCTGAAATAGAGCAGAGAAGCCAGAAATGATCCCAAGAAACCTACTTCTTTGAGGAAAGAAAGGCAAGGAAATTTCTGGTAAGGTTTTAATCTAAAACAGACTAATTGTTTTATGAATGGAATACATTTCAGTTATCTAGAAAATTTAGATTTTGGGGTTTTTTTTTGTGGTACGTGGGCCTCTCACTGTTGTGGAGCACAGGCTCCGGACGCGCAGGCTCAGCGGCCATGGCTCACGGGCCCAGCCACTCCGTGGCATGTGGGATCTTCCCAGACCGGGGCACGAACCCTTGTCCCCTGCATCGGCAGGCGGACTCTCAACCACTGCGCCACCAGGGAAGCCCTAGGGTTTTTTTGTTTTTAACCTGAATCAACAAGATGTCACAGTGAATTCTTCTTTGATATTTCTCTCCAAGTAATAGGAAATGTCTTTAAAGCATCAGGAGAACTATATGGATCACTCCAGCTCAAGGAATATCAGGACATGGGCACAACCAGAAAATAATTCAGGAAGCCCGAACTAGGAAGAATCTTTGTATGCCTCCCCCGACCCCCTCCTCCACAGGAGTTTTCTAAGATTCAGTGATGAGTTAGTGACTTTAGATCTAAATCATTGGTGGTCATAGTCAAATCTAGTTATATTACATGCTCTTCAAAAATATCAACATTTATATACATGTCTTGCATTCCACAGTTAATAAACTGAACTTTTTCCCTTATAAGAATTTCCAACCTAAGCAAAAGAACTATGTAGCTTGTGGATGCAACTCTAGCAGCTAATGGGGACCATTAAAATCTACTTCTGTAATAGAACCTAAGAATTTTGCAATCTGGTTCTTACTCTCATTACAAGGACTCTTTGTTGTCGTTGTTTAAAGATCAATAGCATTCTACTTCTTAATCATTTTGAGATCAATATTAAATAACCAAAGCAGCTCTTAAAAAGGAGATGTAGCAATAAATTTTCACCTAAACTAGAATTGGAATAAACTGATTATACTCAAGTTTCAGCAGTCTTCCTCGCTATGTTTTATGACATTAAACCATCGCTATTATATTTAACATTACATAGGATGACAGGACAACGTAACAAATGTCTCCTACAGCTTTTATGAAAGCCAAAAGGGGGGGGGGTTTGTAGTAAATACACACTTGTGAAACTTAGTGTTGTAAATTGCAGGAGGCCTAAATTATTTGGGAGAAGATTAACCCCATCAGTAATTCATTCTGCCACTATAGGCAGCAGTAAAAGCTTCTTGGAACCAGGTAATAGCAATGACAGTCATTGTGCTGTTAAGAGTAACAAAACAGAAACATGCAGCACTATATTCTTCCACTGTTAGACAAAGAGGGAAATAAAACTACATAGGTAAAGGGTATGGTGACCACTTCATGAAGGCTAAGAATACATCAGTAATTCTATTTTGTTGGTTTGCATAGTGTTTGGTCTCTAGAAGTTCAGAAGCGCAATCAAATTGATATATTACCTTTCATGGCACTTATCACAATTAAAATTAAAAAGTAGATTATCTAATGGGTAGCTTATTGTCTGTATCTCCTCCTAGAATCTAAGTTCCATGAGAACATGGTCCACATATGCTGTCTTTATTCCTGTATCGTCACTGCCCAGCACTGTGTCTGACACATAGGAAACTCTCTATAATGTTCATTGAATAAACACAAGAACTGAATACATGAGTCATTAATTAGTACAGATATAAAATTGGGACAACTTACGAATAATCTTCCAAAAAAAGTACATTTAAAACATTCATCAAAATGATAGAAGAGTCATAATAAGTCCCATTCCTTGGTTGTGAATTTCTGCAATTGGTCTCTCAAGACTTGCTACAGTCAAAAGATAGATTCTGGAATCACCTCAGGTGCTGAATCAGGGCTTTGAGCCTTCAGGCAAGCCAGAGCAGCAGCATACCCTCCACCCAGAAATAGAAGCTGGGAAAGATTTTTCCCTTTGGTTTGGAGAGGTTGGGGGTAGGGGTGTGGAGGAGTGAATTCACCCAACAATTCAAGAACCACTACCACTCTCTTGATATGTCCCATCCCCACTCCCCACCCAAAGCAAACCTTGAGATATATTTTATTTGGGAGGTGATCCAAGGCCGCATAAGCGAGGAAACAGAGAAAGTGAGACATGGGAGGAGAAAAGTCAACAGAGGGCATGTTGAAGAACAGGTTGCTATGGTTACTGGGGCTCAATCCTGCTGGGTACCCTCTAGGAAACTAAATGAAATATACTCCAGAATCTTGGGCGTTTCTTTACCAACTCTGATCCTCAGTTGTTTGAAGGTTGTCCTGAGCGGCATCAACTTTCTGCATCATCCTGTTATATCTGTTGTACACCTAAGCAAGCTCCCGTAAATCCAGAGAAAGCGCTCAGGCAGAGAAGCAGGGAGCCTCAGGTGCTTTAGGTGGGAACCAAACTCAGGAAGGGTTTCAGGTGAACTCGGAGGCTGGTGTCTTCTGCTTTCATATATACAAAAATTTCTCCCTATAGTTATAACTGAATCCTTACAGATACTCTGTGCTTTTGGAATTATTGATAACGTTCCTCATTGTACATTTAAAGAAATTAAATAAATAAGCATCTCAGCCAGGTTTCAATCCCGATCCTCTGACTTCAAATCCCACACACTTTGCCCCGCCTTACACCACCTCAGGAAGATAAGTTGGTTAGCTTCTAAATAATGATACAATCAGTACATGATGTGGCAATGCCATAATTTATTTCGATGGTAGTTTCTGTCTCTTGCAGCAGAGGCAGGGAACAGTGGCCCACATTTAAGGTTGAGACTGAAAATAGGGCCCATCAGAGGAGTCAACTACAAAAGGTGCTGTTCCAGGTGAAAAGAATTCTGTTAGATAGATCCACCAGAGTGGTTTGCCCAGTGAGGCATATTGAAATCCCCCAACTTTTCTAACAGAAAAGAAATGGCTTCTTGGACTGGGGGGCGGTGGGAATCTTCTGAGGAGAAAATACAGTGTCATTAGCCAACCTATTCAATAAGACCAAAGAAATGCTAGTAGATGGCCATGTTCTCTGGAAACCAATGTACATTTCAATCTCTCTTTCTTCAATCATCTGGACACTTTCACAATATAAGTGTTAGGTGGCTGCACTGTGTTTAGTTTGGGTCAGGCTAATAACTTAGTCTCTTTTTGTCTGTGGACTAGGGCTGCCGATACTTGCTTAAGACAAATACAGTATATATTGTTGATTTTGGAAAGCTTGCAGGAAACTATATGCCACATAGTTAAAATCTGCACAAAGATTTTGACATTAATTTTCATAGGTAACACATTCTCCTGAAAGGAGATTTCAGCATTGAAGAAAACGATTTTGCTTCTCCTACAGTATAATGTGGCCATTGGGACGGTTTTCCCTAAGGTCTTTGCAAGATTAATACAGTTTTTGCGTTAAATAAAGCATGGCAATACTGGGAAACTCTAAGAAAGTCCTTTCAACTGCATCAGCCCTATCTTTGACTTCTTTTGGTTACACTTGGGTATTCTAATCTTCCATGCAGAAGTTTTGGCAAAATTGTCTTATTCTTCCTAAGACGGTATATATAGTAAGCTAGAGTACGCTGGAATCCTGAGTCTTCTGGGACTGATTAATCCTTTCTACATCAGCTGCTCTCCTCACTTCTCCCTCCTCTTCTTATTAGAACATTAATCAGGCAAAGTAGCAAAGTAAACACAAAGACAGAAAATGTCATTACACTTAGTGTTGGATTTCTTACTCCTTATGAAAGAATGATGTCTTTTATAAAGAGTGATTTAGCATTTCAATCCTTCCCTTCCAGAAAGGGGACAGATAAATGCTTGGGGAGACTTGACAATCACCATTTTTCTTTCGATCAGATCAGTTAATTAGTAATTAACAAATAGGCAGTCTCAGTAGAACTTTGATTTTATCAATTTTTCTTTAGTTTGTGCTTGAATGTGTATATGTGTATATTTGAAAACCAACTACTAGTATCTTTTGTTCAGAGCAATGTTAATAAAAGTCCATTAAGATTTTCATATGGTTGATACAAAATTCACATCCAATATAAATAGAGAAGAGGAAAGGAGGTACCAGGTAAGGAGGGGTAGAAGAAGTATTTTATCATTTATCAAGATAGAAGATTTGGCAACTCACATTTAAATATAAAAAGTTATGACTCTCACTTTTAACGTTCACCCATTTTAATGTTACTTATTGTTCACCCTACGTGTATTTACTGCCATATTTTCTCCTTCAGAGTAAAAGTTCTTTTTATTTTGGCTTTCTTTAAAAAAAAAACTTTTATTGAAGTACATTATACATATAAAAAAGTGCATAAATCATAATGTACATCTCAATAAATTTTTACAAACTGAACACATCTGTATAATCAGCACCCAGATAAAGAAATAGAATATCATAAGCATTCTAGAAGCTTCCAAGGGACTGGAAGTGTTCCTTCCAGTCACTACGCTCTCCACAAGGGTACCCACTATCACTACGCACTATCCTAACTTCTAACCACACAGATTAGTTTTGTCTGATTTTTAACTTTGTATAAATGCAATAATACAGTATAGGTACTCTCTTTGTGTCTGGCTTCTTTCACTCAACAGTTTGTGATAATTATCCACATTTTTGTGTGTAGTTGTAAGTTATTCATTCTCATGGCTACATAATATTCTATTTTTTTGTTTTTTTAATTTTTATTGTTAAAATATTGGATATATTTTATTTTATTAATGAGGTATAATCTACAATATTATGTAAGTTTCAGGTGTACAACATAGTGATTCTCAATTTTTAAAGGTTATACTACACTTATAGTAATTATAAAATATTGGCTATATTCCCTGTGCTGTACAATATTTCCTTGTAGCTTATTTATTTTATACATAGTAGTTTGTACCTAATTGTTTGAATGTACCATGGTTAATTTTTCTTTTTACTGTTGAAGGACTTTTGTGTACTCTCTTGTTCGGAGATATTACAAAAAGTATTATAATATCCTTGAATATATCTTTTGATAAATGTGTGTATACATTTCTTTTATACATACATATACCTATGAATGGGTCACAGAGTATGCAAATTTTGCTCTTTAATAGATACTACTAAGCAGTTTTCCAAAGCAGTTGTGTTAATTTACACTCCTGCCAGCATTTTTCTGCTGTATATTGCTACTGATCAGTAATCAAAAGCATGAGCAAATTTCCCAAATTATTGTTCTGAGTGGGGCATTTGGGGGTGGGAGAGAATAGAGGAAGGAATAAAGAGAGAGGGCTTCTGCTGTTTTCAGTATAAAGGTTTAGCCTTGAGAACTGGAGGAATGAGGTGCCTGAGATCATTTAGATGAGAGAATTTGGAGTCTCATGGGAGAGAACTTTTGCCAAAAAGAAGAGTCAGATTTCTGACACGCTTTGTCAGTGGAGGGATTTTTGAGGACAGCATGGTGTTTTTTAAAACCAAATTTATATCCTGATCTGGCCATACCATGTATCCTGGGAAATGTGGAAAAGTGAATAAGCTTTATTCCTGAATTTTTTATGGCATTGGGTTATATTCAGACAGCTTTGGTAACCATGCAGAAAGTTAATATCCCGAAGAGAGATCGTGATGTTCTCTTTCCCTTGGCGTGGAGCGTGGGTCTTTGGTGCACTTCAGAGTTCCAAGAGCTTCTTTGTATTCATGACGCCAGGTGTCACTCATCACTGGCCAGTCAGGTCCTGGCAGGACATATCAGTTCTGGAGGGAAATAACCACCTCTAGGTACAAGAATAGCTACGTCTGGGTACCAGGTTGGATTCCTCCTCAACCCAGCAGGTAGTAAAAAGGGAGTCAGAGCCCAACGGGAAGAAAACACCAGACATTCCACTATAGCTTAGTTTCTATGTTGGCTTGCTAGGTACATTTAAAAGGGAGAAATTCAGCCTTCTCTTTCAGGTTTTGACTTCTTACTCCTCATTAGTTAATCTATTCATTCATTCATTCATTCATTCAACAGTTGTTTAATACTAACAAAGCACCAAGCATGGTGCAAGGCACTGAGGATAAAATAGTAATCCAACAGATTTGATCCCTGTATCCATTGAACTTATAGTTTATTAGGAGTCTTCGTAGCAATATTGACTAAGAAACATAGTTGTCTGGATAATATCCTGGCATCCAGATTGATCTGACTACCCCGAGCACTCAAACAGAAAACAAAGTTCTAGATTGGAAGTTTGTTTGGTAAATGTGGGCTCAGAGCCAGAAAATAAGTGTGTTAAAGAAAAACAAATAGCTATGAGTTAGCTCCCCTTGTAATAAAGATATTTATTTGTAAGGACACGGTCCAGTCAATGAGTGGCCTGAAATTAGCACATGTCATTTCATTTCCCCTGATTATGTCCTTGTCTGTAAAGTGGCATCATTATCTTCTGTAATTGACTTTACACGGTGACTTTGGTCGTCGGCAAATGTAATTTAACTCAAAGCACTTTAACAGTATAGTTTGGTACAGTGTAAGATATCATTGCCATCATTGTCATCACAGTAAAATGACAAATATTATTCAACGTAAAATGATCAATGTAACACCTTCTACATTCACAACCTATGGCCTTTGTTTTCCACATTGGTGACGATGTGGAAAACAAAGGCTTATTTTTTTCATTGTTTTGCTTTTATACATTCTAGGTTATCTAACCCAAGGAGAATTGCACAAGGGGCATCATTGACAAAAAGGCTGAGTCTCCAGGATCTCCTGCCTCCACTTCATTTTACAGATGTGTAAATTTAAGTCCAGATGGGTTCATTCATCCACTAGTGGTCCCAGAGTAAAACAAATAGGATATCTGAGACTCATTAGAAGTGTCAAGCATAAATTGCAAGTAGAGCTAGTAGCTTTAACATAGTAGCAATACTTAGACGCTATGTTAAGTACAAATAATGAGTAAGCAAATAGCTTGAGAGACATAGACAGAATTCTGAAGATGTATTAAATATATAGTAATTTGGTAACCTGTAAGATATGTTAAAGATACAATAAATGCAGTGTATGATTGAAAAAATCAAGAGTCTATTGAGAGTTAGAAAGGGATGGAAAGACCACATCATATTCATTACAAATAGCTGGAAGCTGTGTCATTTTTCTAAATCAACCATCCATTGAGTTTCTGAATCAACCATCCATTTTTCTAAATCAACCATACATCCATGAGTATAGTCCCATTCCAGCCCCACATGTGCTCTACCCAGAAAACGTAGATAAAATCCATGACTATTCAGTAGGTTTGTTGGTGAGCTACAGCTGTGGTCAGGTGTTCTTTACCCTGTGTCTCTCTAGTAGAGTAATGTGTGCCATTAGCCTGGGGCCCCTTCTGTCTGTGATCCTCCTTGCTTGAACTTCAAGTCTGGTCCTCATAACCACTCTGATAGCAGAGAAGATGGTTGCAGGAGAGAGAGAGAGAGAGAGAGAGAGAAAACCATTGCCTAACCTAGGATTCAGGTGGTGTGGTCCTTTTGCCACTGGTACCCTGTCCTAAGTATGTGAACCTACCCCATCTCTTTCCCCTTGCTTCTCGTTGTGTGTTTTAATTGCCCCAAATTAAGATGTACAAATCACACAGTTTAAATTTAACATTTAAATTTAAAATTTAAACTGTGTGATTTGTACATCTTAATTTGGTTTAAGAGCCCTTCTCTTTCATGGCCTCTGCGGGAGCCTACATGAAGGCCACTCCACTGTTCCATCAAGGTAATATGCCACATGACAATATCCAGATGACCTCCTTTCTAACACACATGGCCCACATGATACCAATGATGCAAACTAAGCAACTCAGTCAAACTACCATCAGGAAAGCAAAGCCTCTGACCTGAAAGCTATGACAATAACAGGATAGAACAGCCTTGAACTCAAGTCTTAGAAGGCTTCTTGCAGAAGACTAAATAAGAATCCATGAATTCAACCAGGATTTCCCATAAAAATGCTCACTCATTTTCAAATTGTAAAACCACCAATGAGGTACTCAAATGTTTCAGTAAACAGAAGAATAACATATCTATGTTTACAGCACATTGACTCTTGCAAAGGATTTTAGGATATCTGCCATGTTTTTACCTTCTACTTTTGGGAAATTGAAGATAATGGAAATGGAAACCAACATAATATTTTCCCATTTGAGTAAAAAGGTATCGTAAGTTGATGAAGAAAGGGAAGAATACTATCCAGAGCTATTTGTAATGTTCCTTTGATTTTACTCAAAATTATGGAAAATTATAGGTTCATTGACAGAGAGAATGAAAATGAAACTCATAGTTTCTGCATTTATCTGATCCCAATTTTTTCTTGTTTATCTGATCCTGATTTTCTCATTAGGGTTTAATAGCTTATAAAATTTTGGATTCTCATAAAAAAATTCTTTATTATGAAAACTTTCAAACTTAAAGAAAATAGTGTAATGAACCCATTTATCCAAAACCTAGAATTAACAATGTTCAATATTTTGCCATATTTCTTCATCTATTTTTGACTGAAGTATTTCAAAATAAATGACAGATTTCATGATAGTTCATTCCAAAATGCTTCCATTTACTTCTCTAAAGAGGACATGCTGTCACATAACCACAGCATCATTATCACACTTAACAAAATTAGCTATTATTTCTAATATCATCTACTACCAGGTTTATATTCACATATTTTCTAGTTGTCCCCAAAATGTCTTCTACAGCTGGTTTGTTTAAATGAGGATTACACATTCTATTTATTTGTGAGAGCTCTGAAGTAATATAATCTGCAACAGCTGTCACACTTTCTTTTTCCATGACATTGACTTGTTAAAAAATACCAGGCCAATTATCCTCAGAATGTCCCATCTTCTAGAAGTATCTGTTTCCTCATGGTGGTTTGATTAATTGGTTCTCTTATCCTCTGTATTTCCTGAAAACTAGCAATAAGATATATAGGTCTGATTATTTTCAAATTCAATTCAGTTCAAATGGCAAGAATTCACCATATATGTACTAGGGACTTTTTATTGTATCACATCAAGAGGCACATAGGTCTGATTCTAACCATTTTACATTTTCTGTTTTCCCAAAGTTAATTGTTGATTACAAAATAATATTTTGTTAATGATCAAATAGTTTTTGTCATTAACTGAACTAGCCAGTTAGTAGATATTAACCATTTCATATAATCATAGGTGCTATACACTGGCCTCCATTTTGGAACAAATACATCTTTCATATGGTATTATAAAAGGAGGCAGTTCTCACTTCAAATAAAATGTAATTGGGGGAATAATTAGATACCAAGCTTTCATAGCAAGAAATTCCTTCTATAACGTGGTGAGCATATTCCCTAACTGCCTGGATCAGTCTTTAGATGCTGACTTTATATAAGGGTTTTATTTTATTATTTTTTTTTGGCAGTTTAAGGCTCATGAAAAATATCCCTTAAATTGCCTGCCCTTGACTGCTAAAGTTACTTAATAGAGACATTGGGAAGAGTTTTCCATTTATTACTTTTGGCATTTTTTTGTAAAATGTCTTTTATCAACAAATGTGTTTGCTATGCAGCAGAGACTCAGAAGAAATATTGTTCTTCCCTCTGCTCATATTCCCCAGTTTATTCTGGCCCTCTAAATTAGTTTCTGGTTTCCCTGGATTACACACAAACTCTGAGTAGGATTTCAGTTGGAGATCAGAATTTTAAACACACACTATAATTTTGGAATGGTGATGCATTGTGGAAAACTTTGGGACTGTTTGCCAGCCCATTGTCACCTCTTTTTCTAGAAACCATTCTGCTACACACACTCCTCTCCCCTCCCACGACTATTTGATCCGCCTAGAATGAACCAATTAGAAGTTACTGAGCTGAAGTCGAAGCCATGTAAAGTGAAGCCACGAGGGAATTAGAAAACTAAAGCAGAAAAAGCTGGTCTTCAGAAAGGGGAGGGCTGCAGATTCACCAAAAGCCCACGAGAGAACCCTGAGAAACAGACCCAATTCAGGTTTTCAAGGACAAAGGAAACAATCTCATTTTTTTCAGTGACAGAGAAAAGTCATTCTCTCACATATTCTCAGTTTCTTGTACCACTTTCCATGGGATCTGACAATTTTTTTCCTCCTCAGTATTTCTATATATTTACAGTGTCACCTTGAGTTTGATTTGACCAATGGAAAGTCACTTTCTTTTGCTTCCCACCAAAGAGGCTTGCAATGTAATATAGGTAGACATCACTTCTTGGTTTTCTAATCCAGAAAATGACAATAAATGAAAAGACCACTTTCTTCCTCTTTGCAAACCTCCTTTGTTAAGCCTGAAATTTTTTGGCTTGGGTAAGAAGACTTGTATCTTCAGAATCTTTCTTTTTTAATACCAGGAATATGAGTACTTCTCCACAGAATTTGGTTTAGCTTTATTTTGCGGTCACCATTCGTTATGAAGTTGATTAAGCTGGACTTTTTCATTCTGAGGACTAGAAAACTTGAAAATAAGTTCGAAACCCACAAAGAACAACAGTTTAGACGTTTGTAAGATGTAATTTTCCATTAAGCTCATTCTTGGATCCTAATTTCCAAAAAGTATCTTTGTTCCATCTTTTCCTCCTCTCCTTCTCACCTGTGTTTATCTTACATAATCTTTTTTTTCTTTTGTTTTGTTTTGTTTGCTTTTTCTTTTTAAAATCATCTTTATGGAGTATAACTGATTTACAATGGTGTCTTAGTTTCTGCTTTATAACAAAGTGAATCAGCTATACATATACATACATCCCCATATCCCCTCCCTCTTGTGTCTCCCTCCCTACCACCCTCCCTATCCCACCCCTC
>NW_020185323.1:1457647-1459791 GCF_003031525.2 Neophocaena asiaeorientalis asiaeorientalis
CTTTCCTGCCCCTAGGTTCTTCACAACCCTTTTGTTTTTTATTTTTTAGATTCCATATATATGTGTTAGCATACGGTATTTGTCTTTCTCTTTCTGATTTGCTTCACTCTGTATGACACACTCTAGGTCCATCCACCTCACTACAAATAACTCCATTTCATTTCATTTTATGGCTGAGTAATATTCCATGGTATATATGTGCCACATCTTCTTTATCCATTCATATGTCGATGGGCACTTAGGTTGATCCATGTCGTGGCTATTGTAAATAGTGCTGAAATGAACATTGTGGTACATGACTGTTTTTGAATTATGGTTTACTCAGGGTATATGCCCGGTAGTGGGATTGCTGGGTCGTATGATAGTTTTATTTTTAGATTTTTAAGGAACATCCATACTGTTATCCATAGTGGCCGTATCCATTTACATTCCCACCAACAGTGCAAGAGGGTTCCCTTTTCTCCACACCTTCTCCAGCATTTATCGTTTGTAGATTTTTTGACAATGGCCATTCTGACCGGTGTGAGGTGATACCTCATTGTAGTTTTGATTTGCATTTCCCTAATTATTAGTGATGTTGAGCATCCTTTCATGTGTTTGTGGGCAATCTGTATGTCTTCTTTGGAGATATATCTATTTAGGTCTTCTGCCCATTTTTGGATTGGGTAGTTTGTTTCTTTGATATGGAGCTGCATGAGCTGCTTGTATCTTGTGGAGATTAATCCTTTGTCAGTTGCTTCATTTGCAAATATTTTCTCCCATTCTGAGGGTTGTCTTTTTGTCTTGTTTATGGTTTCCTTTGCTGTGCAGAAGCTTTTAAGTTTCATTAGGTCCTATCTGTTTATGTTTGCTTTTATTTCCATTTCTCTAGGAGGTGAGTCAAAAAGTATCTTGCTGTGATTTATGTCATAGAGTGTTCTGCCTATGTTTTCCTCTAAGAGTTTTATAGAGTCTGGCCTTACATTTAGGTCTTTAATCCATTTTGGGTTTACTTTTGTGCATGTTGTTAGGAACTGTTCTAATTTCATTTTTTTACGTGTAGCTGTCCAGTTTTCCCAGCACCACTTATTGAAGAGGCTGTCTTTTCTCCATTGTATATTCTTGCCTCGTTTACCAGAAATAAGGTGACCATATGTGCATGCGTTTATCTCTGGGCTTTCTATCCTGTTCCATTGATCTATATTTCTGTTTTTGTACCAGTACCATGCTGTCTTGATTACTGTAGCTTTGTAGTATAGCCTGAAGTCCGGGAGCCTGATTCCTCCAGCTCCATTATTCTTTCTCAGGATTGCTTTGGCTATTAAGGGTCTTTTGTGCTTCCATACAAATTGTGAAATTTTTTTCTAGTTCTGTGAAAAATGCCATTGGTAGTTTGATAGGGATTGCATTGAATCTGTAGATTGCTTTGGGTAGTATAGTCATTTTCACAATGTTGATTCTTCCAATCCAAGAACATGGTATATCTCTGCATCTCTTTCTATCATCTTTAATTTCTTTCATAAGTGTCTTATAGTTTTCTGTACATAGGTCCTTTGTCTCCTTAGGTAGGTTTATCCCTAGGTATTTTACTCTTTTTGTTTCAATGGTAAATGGGAGTGTTTCCTTAATTTCCCTTTTGGATTTTTCATCATTAGTGTATAGGAATGCAAGAGTTTTCTGTGCATTAATTTTGTATCCTGCTGCTTTACCAAATTCATTGATTAGCTCTAGTAGTTTTCTGCTACCATCTTTAGGATTCTCTATGTATAGTATCATGTCATCTGCAAACAGTGACAGCTTTACTATTTTAGTTTTTCACCATTGAGGACGATGTTGGCTGTGGATTTGTCATATATGGCCTTTATTATCTTGAGGTAAGTTCCATTTATGCCTACGTTCTGGCGGGTTTTTATCATAAATGGGTGTTGAATTTTTTTGAAAGCTTTCTCTGCATCTGTTGAGATGATCATATGGTTTTTCTCATTCAATTTTCTAATATGGTTTATCACATTGATTAATTTGTGTACATTGAAGAATCCTTGCATTCCTGGGATAAACCCCACTTGATCATGGTGTATGATCCTTTTAATGTGCTGTTGGATTCTGTTTGCTAGTATTTTGTTGAGGATTTTTGCATCTATGTTCATCAGTGATATTGGCCTGTA
>NW_020185323.1:1459880-1460234 GCF_003031525.2 Neophocaena asiaeorientalis asiaeorientalis
TCAGTTGTTACTTCTCCTTTTTCATTTCTAATTCTGTTGATTTGAGTGTTCTCCCTTTTTTTCTTGATGAGTCTGGCTAATGGTTTATCAAGTTGTTTATCCTCTCAAAGAACCAGCTTTGAGTTTTATGGATCTTTGCTATTGTTTCCTTCATATCTTTTCCATTTATTTCTGATCTGATCTTTATGATTTCTTTCCTTCTGAGAACTTTGGGGTTATTCTGTTCTTCTTTCTCTAATTGCTTTAGGTGCAAGGTTAGGTTGTTCATTTGAGATGTTTCTTGTTTCTTGAGGTAGGATTGTATTACTATAAACTTCCCTCTTAGAACTGCTTTTTCTGCATCCCATAGGTTTT
>NW_020185323.1:1460401-1488787 GCF_003031525.2 Neophocaena asiaeorientalis asiaeorientalis
TGGTTGTAGGCTTTTCCCTTTCATCACTTTAAATATGTCCTGCCACTCCCTTCTGGCTTGCAGAGGTTCTGCTGAAAGATCAGCTGTTAACCTTATGGGGATTCCCTTGTATGTTATTTGTTGCTTTTTTCCCTTGCAGCGTTTCGTATTTTTTCTTTGTATTTAATTTTAGGTAGTTTGATTATATGTGTCTTGGCATGTTTCTCCTTGGATTTATCCTATGTGGGACTCTGTGCTTCCTGGACAGGATTGACTATTTCCTTTCCCATATTAAGGAAGTTTTCAAATATTTTCTTAGTCCCTCACTTTTTCTCTTCTTCTGGGACCCCTATATTTCGAATGTTGGTGCATTTAATGTTGTCCCAGAGGTCTCTGAGACTGTCCTCAATTATTTTCATTCTTTCTGCCTTATTCTCCTCTGCGGTAGTTATTTCCACTGTTTTATCTTCCACATCACTTATCCGTTCTTCTGCCTCAGTTATTCTGCTACTGATTCCTTCTAGAGAATTTTTAATTGCATTTACTGTGCTGTTCATAATTGCTTGTTTGCTCTTTAGTTCTTCTAGGTCCTTGTTAAACGTTTCTTGCATTTTGTCCATTCTATTTCCAAGAGTTTGGATCATCTTTACTATCATTACTCTGAATTCTTTTTCAGGTAGACTGCCTATTTCCTCTTCATTTGTTTGGTCAGGTGGGTTTTTACCTTGCTCCTTCGTCTGCTGTGTGTTTCTCTGTCTTCTTATTTTGCTTAACTTAGTGTGTTTGGGGTCTCCTTTTCCCAGGCTGCACGTTCATAGTCCCCATTGTTTTTGGTGTCTACCCCCAGTGACTAAGTTTGTTTCAGTGTTTGTGTAGGCTTCCTGGTGGAGGGGACTAGTGCCTGTGTTCTGTTGGATGAGGCTGGATCTTGTCTTTCTGGTGGGCAGGACCATGTCTGGTGGTGTGTTTTGGGTCGTCTGTGACCTTATTATGATTTTAGGCAGCCTCTCAGGTAATGGGTGGGGTTGTGTTCCTATCTTGCTAGTTGTTTGGCATAGGGTGTGCAGCACTGGAGCTTGC
The DNA here is from genome assembly GCF_003031525.2 of Neophocaena asiaeorientalis asiaeorientalis. NCBI lineage: Eukaryota > Metazoa > Chordata > Mammalia > Artiodactyla > Phocoenidae > Neophocaena > Neophocaena asiaeorientalis. Next base: position 1,461,461 of record NW_020185323.1, read on the forward strand.
TGGTCGTTTAGTGGAGCTGGGTCTTTGCATTGATATGGAGATCTCTGGGAGAGCTCTCTCCGATTGATATTATGTGGGGCCGGGAGGTCTCTGGTGGTCCCATGTCCTGAACTCAGCTCTCCCACCTCAGAGACTCAGGCCTTACACCTGGCCGGAGCACCAAGACCCTGTCCACCACACGGCCAGGTATGTGGGGAGTTTCTTGCCTTTTGGGAAGTCTGAGATTTTCTTCCAGTTTTCAGTAGGTGTTCTGTAGGAGTTGTTCCCTGTGTAGATGTATTTTTGATGTATTTGTGGGGAGGAAAGTCATCTCAACGTCTTACTCCTCCGCCATCCTGAAGGTCCTCTCTTCCTTGTTCTTCTCTTGGTGCTTTCTTGTAAGCTCCAACATTTACAGCTTCCACTTATGCTGGGGTTTTCCGAGGCCCAGTTTTGTTGGCTCACCAGTCAAACTGAAGCACCTTTCCGCTCCTGATGCCAGAAACACCTGATGTCTACCTTATGTAATCTTGTCTTATTTTATAAACATTTCAAATGAATATATGTAAATGAATTAATATCATACCCAGTGAGTTTAGTGCACAGCTCAAAGATGCCCCATAAATACCTGTTGAGTCTTGTTTCACTTAAGGTCACAAATAATCTTCTGAGTGCAATAAGCAGTGATTACCTAATAGAAGACCTTGGAGCCTCAAATAAAAGGTTCTGCCCGAAAGATCTGTGATCATTAGCTATACCTATTTTTCTCTATATATGTATATGCATGTATGCACTGGGTTGACCAAAAAGTTAATTTGGGTTTTTCTGTAACATCTTGCAGAAAAACCTGAACATAGTTTTTGGCCAACTCAATATCTATCTATCTATTATGTAGATGTAATTTTCAAAGTTCTAAAATATTTAATATGTTAACTTAAATACATATACACACATTTTAAATAACATTATATACACATTTAGTGCTTTATAATTTCTCCTGCTCTCATTTCATGAAACACTTTTATTCAAACCCTTTATAGGCAACTTCAACATCACTCGCTAGCATTACTGTTCCTATAGAGACTTTTTAAAAACTTTATATTATGAAGGATTTCCAACATTCTCAAAGGAGAAGCTTATAATCTTTCATGTACTTATTGCCTGACTTCAACAACTATCAACAACTGTATGGGCAGTTCTGTTTCATCTGTATCTCTACCTGTTTCCCTTCCCTGAAAAAAGCATATAAAATACAGTTTGAATTAGATGAACTTACTTACTGTCCAAAAAGGCCAGAAGCAATGTGCAGTCTGTTAGTAATGAGTATTTCTGGTACCTGAATTGTGGTCTCTAAATATTTCTCATTAAAAGGAACAAAGGTTCTTTGGAACAATGGCTGATTCTAGCTCTGGGGCAGGAAATGTGCAAGCTAAGGTTGGAATATCTTGCCATACCCTAAAGCAAGGATGTTGACAAAGGCTATTGGGATTAGGTTAAAAGGACTCAGGAGCCAATTTAATGTTTTTGATGATTCTTACACACAAATTAAGACAAGAGCATTTCCTTTTCACGTTTTCAGAACTATGGAAGGTTGGGGGATTTGACTTGAGCTAGTTAATCAATAATAGCCTTTGTTGGTGATTTTCTCTTTCTCATTCTTCAGGAAAGCTACCTTACCTCAGAGGATTGATGAGTGATGTTTCATGGATAAACTTTCTTTCAGAACATTTAACACTTAACTCCAGAGAAGGTCAGTGGGTTAGAGAAGGTTGTAATTTACATATCTTGCCAAAGGAACATGTCTATTTGAGTATGGATATGTTTAACTTCTTAGGAGTTATCTATATAAAGAGATAAAAGTCCTTTAGTTTGGGTAGAACTAAAACAAAACTGGATGAGGGTCCTTACTACAAATGACTACCAAATGCCTTAGGACACAGGGAAGCTCTTTGTGATTCTAGTGATTACTCTAAGGGGAATTTAACAGATTCTTCTAAGAGACTATCAAGTCCCTCAAAGGGAACTGAATAATTGTTTGCCTCTGGTAAGTCTTACTTCAATTGAAAATTCTAGAAATATGCGTAGGTGCTCCTATGACACCGAATTCTTAGCCTTTGTATATTTGAGAAACAATTGAAACAAAAAAAAGTTAGGGATTAATCCTGAATTTCTCCTAGGCCACTTCTGTCAGGAGACAGATGCAGAGAAATGAGCAAGGTTATCTGAAATCCTTGTCCATTCTTGCCAGCTGGTGTTTTCTACATTGGACATGAGACAAGTTCTTTGGACATGAGAATGAATATGCAGTGGAGGCTTTTGCAATACAGAATGCTTTCCACTAGGGAGTGTAGAAACTGCCCTGCTGAGAGATGTGGGTAAAACTAGACTAAACTGGGAGTAAACCTCTTTCTTTGGCAAAACTACAAACTGGCAGTGGGTTTTTTTCCCCTAAACACATCTTTGTTTTAGACTTTTCCTTGTATTTTACTCACTGTATAATCAACTCTCTGTTAATTCTACCTTCTCAGTATTCCTACTATATCATTTCTTTTCTATTGCTGACCTTATATCCAGAATGTCCTTATCACTCAGCTGGCCTATCCCTATAGCCTCCTGATCCCATACGCTTCCATTCCTATCGAAACTGAGCCCCCCTAAAACCGAGTGCCTCTGCTCAGAAACTCTGTATCCAAAACATTATTCCTTTCTTTGTCCAACACTTGTTCTCTTCAAGATTGAGGAGTATCAAAGAAAAGGGGGGATTGAAACTGAGCAGAACCCTGTGGGGCCCTCTGGGTACAACTCCTTTCCATGTCCCCATTTCTAGTTTGTAGGAAATAGCCTTCATTCAGCCTCCTAGACCTTCCCTGAGTTTGAAGAGGCAGATTCAAACAGTTGCTAATCAGGGAAGGGAAAGAATGCAGAAACAAAGGAGGAGCAGTCAAGGAACAATCAAGGAACAATAGTGCAGCGATGCAAGCCGGGTCCTGGTTCCTCCTCAAGGAGTATACATAACAATATATTTGAATTCATCTGCAGGAACCAAGGCCCCCACCCAGGTGGAGGATGGTAACTTCAGGCTGAGCAGGAGATTCCTGGAGCACCTCCCTGTTACCTCACCACCCACCAATCAGAAGAAAGTCACACACCCTGCAGCCCTCCCCCCAAATTTTGCCTATAAAAACTTCTCCCCCGAAACCATCAGGAAGTTTGGGGTTTTTGAGCACAAGCCACCCATTCTCCTTGCTTGGCCCTGCCATCAACCTTTCTCTGCTCCAGAGTCCGATGTTTTGGTTTGTTGGGTGTCAGGCACACAAACTTTGTTAGGTAACACTTTTATTCCAACTCATCTCCACACTTTACCTTTTTCTTGTTGAAAAACAAGTATGATCGTGTCATTCCCTTTCTCCCGTGCTATGGTTCAAACACCCAAATTTGCATTTATAGGCCTCCCCACAATTTCAGTTCTTAACTTTCGCAGCTTTATTTCCAACCAAACCCTTTCCCCCAGTTTTTCATCTCCAACCAAGATTCCTCTGGAAATATTTCCTAACTCCAATGAGGATTAGTGCCTAAATAAGTATGAGAAAAAATAAAAAATTTGAATACTCGAGCAGAGTTAAGGTCAAAAGAATACCTAAAACCTAGCTCTTTCTGGATCCTTCCAGGAGACTAAGATTTTTAAAGAACATTAATAAAATAAGGATATCAGGTTATTACAGGTAAATAGCATAGACATTCAAGATACACCAGAACAAGCTCTTGTCCTTTCACACTCTCTGATATTTCTTGCCTCAAAATAATTGTTCCAGCTGTTCCCTTCCCCAAGTCTGCCCCCCCACATTCCATTGCTGCCTGTCAAAATCTCACTCTTCAAGGCCAAATTCCAGTTCCACCTATTCCAGGATCATCAGTAAAATTAGTATCATAAGTTCTTATAGTTCCTTAGCACGTCATTTGTATCAGTGTACCATTCTGCTTTGTTTTAGTTTTCTGCCTTTTACCTGCTTATTCACCTGCCTATTATATGGTGAATTTTAGGAAACACTTCTTATCTTGTATTCCCCACAGTATCTATCACGATGTTTTACACACTGTAGGCAATAATAAATGTATTAAATTGAATTGATTGCATTGAATGGAAAAGAGGAGAAAACCAAGACAAGTTTTGCTTACATCACCAATTTTTCCAGGTTCACTTTCCATGTTGATCCCATGGTGAATAACTCCTGGTAAGAAATCTTCTTCTGTCTTTTTATGAATATCTCGAGTTACCTCCTCAATTTTAATAACTGTAAAATATGAGGCACAGACTAATCTCTCGGAGTTATCCACCCTGAATGCTTTTTAAAATTGCCATGTAGAATCAAAAGTAGTTGAGAAATAGAAAGTCATTGCTCTCCAAGAATTATCATTGACATCTAGAGGCACACTGCATGGTTGTTAAGCACATGGGCTTTGGGGCTAGGTAGATGATTGAATTCTGGCTCTGACCCTTACTATCTGAGTGACCTTCATCAAGTTATTTAACCTCCTTGGAAGGTTAGTTTCCCCAGGAAGTGATGGAGTTTAGGGTATAGGATGTTTATTTAGGAGGAGCTTGGAATCAACGTCTGTGGAAGGGATGCGAAGGAAGCAGGAATGGGTAAAAGGAGAAATCTAGTTGCAGTGCAAACCCCAAAATAGCCTCCACCAATCTCCTGAGGGGCTCTGTAGCTAGAAAGGTCTTATAGAGTTGGCTCAAGTTGGATCCAGATGTCAGGTCTTTATGTTCCCACATAGTCATTAGATGTGGGTAAATATTTAACAACTGGCTCTCTGGGGGTGGTGGCGGGAGGGTGGGGGGAATGACCAATCTGTGTAGTGTTTACTGATTTCCATGATGTAAATACTCCCATCCGTGACTATTTCAAGCTATCAACCTCATGTCACTATACATGATATTAGGAAGAGATATACACAATGGGCTTGAGCAGTACCTGCAGGTTCCAGCACACACTAAAGGGGTGTGACCGTGGGTGAGGGAGCTCTCTGCAGCCAAGGTGATCCTAGAGGCTGAAAGCTGAAATCTGTCTGCAGAAGGCACTTTCTGCAACTGGGGCAAACCAGTTCTTCATTGAATGGGGATCTGGGTGATACAACATGATGTCTACCACAACCTCTGAGCCTTAATTTTCTCATCAGTAAAATCGAATAAGACTAGTATCTAATGCATGTAGTGTCTGTGAAGTAAAATTAAAAGGTATACACACACACACACATATATCTATCTATCTATCTCTATATGTATATATGGAGAAAGAAAGAGAGCTTTGCAAGCTGCCTGGCACATTGCCATTGTTAGATAAATGTAAGCTACCATCATCATAATCATTACTTACTTGGGACTGACAAAGACTATTTCCTTACCAAATTCTAGTGCACCTCCTCTGAGTCCTCTTTTTGACCAGGCCTGGTCCTTGGACCCTATCTGCAGCCTGCCTAGTCCAGTTTTAGCAAGAACTTACACCTTGATATCTGGTCACCTGTGATATCTCATCAGGTTACTCATTTCCCACCTTTTATATATAAATCCTTGACCTGCCTTCAGCAAGAATCCTGTTGAATCAGTTTATCAAGAATCCCCCTATCCTTGATATCTCTTCTTTATTAATTTTCCATCCACTGATCCCCCCTCATTCTGCTCATTGGCTATAAATCCCCCGCTGTCTTTGCTGAATTCAGAGTTGAGCCTAATTTCTCCCCTATTGCAATAGTCTTGACAACTATCGTAACAGTCCTGAGTAAAGTCTTCCTTACTATTTTAACAAGTGTCAGAATAATTTTTTTTTCTTTAACAGGACAAACTGTGCAGTTTGAAATTATTACCTTGTATGGGCACCATGAACATGAACCCAAACAGTACCCACTGTTTGGATCAGAAATTAGAGTGACCATGGCCTGCTGGGATTCTGACAAGGAGAATGCATGACAAGAACTGAAGCATCCCCTATAGAGAATAGATCCCAACCGTAGAAACTTCAGTATTATCTGTGTAGCCTGTAAAAATTGGTGCTATGACACAATATGACTCGTTTTGTAAACTCAAAGCATCTGGTTAAGGCTGACAGGCAATCCAATCTCAGTTATATTGTCTGGGATTTATGAAGTCCAGTAAATGTGGGTAAGGAGCCACTTGCCACTTCCTGTCTGAGCTTCAGCCTCTCTACATCTCTTCCCCTATAAGGAAGCTCAAGTTTAATTCCTCTATAGGTCTAACATTCCCTACAAGGGCCTGGCCAATAGGTTCCTTTAAGGCCATCTAAAACACAAACTAGCTGTTTCTTGTCCCAGACATGGAGCTTAGAAGGTCCTAGGTCTTAAAACAGTTTTGGTTGTTCCTCCCATAAGCAGACCTAGAACTAAAAAAGTACTTTAGTATCTTTCCTATCTCCTACTACAGCAAGAACAAGGCAGACATTGAAATCGCCATAGACAGTCCTGCCACACTGGCTTATGGTAAGTTTCAGCTCTTCTCACCATCCTTTGAAACCTCCTTTTTTTTCTGCCTTTAACTAAACAGTGAATCCTAACATCTTTAGCTGAGTTACTACAGGTCGTAAAAAAGAAGTGGACTTCAGATCCCATACCTCTCTCTCCAGGGCTCTGATTACATCCTTTCTCTCTGGTTAGGCACTCTATAACAAGCATTTCCCTTGAGGGCCATTGTTAAGCACAGAAAGTGATCCAGGGATATTAGGGGAGTCATACTTCATGCTCTTACTGAAGTGGAGGCAGAAGCTCATGCTATTGGGAACATTTAGTGACTGAAATCCTTAGTGACTGAAGGTCAAGCTTTATAGCCCCAAGGGCATCTAGTGTGTGGACCCAGTGGAGGCAAAAACATTTCACTTTTTCACTACAACTGTTCTCTCCCGGGGCAAAATATAAGATTAAATTAAAATATCTGACAGTAGTTAGGTTTAACAGTTTTCAGAATTCTTTTAACAAAGAGTACTCTGTGGACTTGTTTAAGAAAGTAAAATTGTATAAAGAACCCTCATTTTGAATCTGTAAAACCAAAATAAAAGTAACAATTAGTGGTGGTAAAGTTCAATGGCAACATCACACCCACATGTGATCTATGACATCCAAAGCCAGTACCAGTATAACAATTCCCTGCACCAAGCATCTGTTAATTTTTAAAATAAGATTAATGGAATAGAATGTTAAAACTCAAAAGGACCTTAAAGATGTTTTCTAGATGAGAAACTGAGGTTTACAGAAGTTAAATTACTTTCCCCAATATATTTCACTTCAAGGGGCACTCAAGGCAATCCTTGTGTATCTAGGAACTTTTCCCTACCTCAAAAATTAGTGTTTCAGGAAAACTTGGAAAGAATGGAAAATATTCGACTTTACTGCTGCCCTCATGCTATTGTCAACTTTGGGGTCCTAAGTATACAGATATCTACAACTGTCAAAACCCATTGAACACCAAAGATCTGTGTGTGTGTGTGTGTGTGTGTGTGTGTGTGTGTGTGTGTGTGTGTGTATTTTAAATATATATATAACAAAAAATTGAATAGAGCCATACAAATATTCAGAAGAATCTTTTGGTCATTTCACAAAACTAGTCTGACTTTAATGAAGAAAGCAGGGAAATCAATTTATAGTTGAGTAATTTTCCGCTTCTAATCCCTGTGATCAGCTTCTTGGCTCTCTCCATTTTATTGCCATACGTGCTTTTGGATTTCAGTGGTTTTTCAATAAAGACATTGCTTATATCATGTGGATCAACAGATTTTTATATATTTGCTTATTCTTTTCAATAAGTAAAATGTATTTTAGAATGCTTATTTTTACCCCCCTCTGCCTCCATCACTTGTATCAATTAGAAATGTTTTTAGCCTCAGGTAATAGATAACTTGACTAAAATGGCTTAAAATATAAACATAGTTTTATTTATTTAATAAAAAGCCCTGGAGTGGGTGGTCTTATAGGTGACCCAGCATTTTAATGATGTACTGAGGACCCAGGTTCTTTCCGTTTCTATTCTGTTGTTTACAGGATGGTGGCTTTCTACCTCAAGCTTGCTGCTCCTCCTGGAGTCGGTTATGTTTGCTTCCCAAAGAAGGAGAAATAGCTTTCGAGTGAGCAGCCAATAGCATATGTCTCAATTTTAATGCCATATTTTTTAAGAAAATAGAAGCTATCCCTGTCTACCAATGCAAAAGGACAATGTTGTAAACAATAACCTAATTGTACCTACTCCAGTGAACACTGGTATAATTATAGTTAAGAGTGAGCATGATTGCTGACATGCTTCTAACTCATGAAGACTCCCTTATAAAATTTCAGTCCAAATCACAACCCATATACTATTTCCTGTTTGTTTTTTCTCCTCACCATTGTTTCCAAAAATTCTTTGGCTGGTCTTAAGCATTTGTCTTCTAGATAACTTGAGAATTAGCTTTCCTCATTCTATTTTTTAACTTCCTGTTGGCATTTTGATTGGAATGGCGTTGCATTCACAAATTAATTTTGGTAGAATTGAAAATTACATATAATTTTGGAAATATGTGAAAACAATTCTTCTGTACATTGATGAATCTTCCAGTAAGCAAGATCCTTGAAGGGGCTGACATTATACGGGGTGACTGACAAGGATCAACTGGTTGTAATCAAAATCAGTGGAAATAAAAAGAAAAGCGGAATTATAATACGTATTCATCAGCAAAGGTGTAGAGAACCAACATATGACCTGGCATTAAATTTCCCACTATTCATAGTGACTCCTTAATTGGGAGTTTCCAAAATAAAATAAGAGTAAAGATTTAGCCTTGAAGGAATATGATTTGGCACTAAAAGAACATTATTATTGCTACTAGCACTGATCTACTGCGATATACTCTGTATTCAGATATCACCATGATAACAAAAGTGAGGTCTTACATCATACACAAGAGACATGTTCTCCTTTGCACAACAGATCAGCGTTCTCCTACAGTGAGTCACAGAGTAACTCAGCTTTCCTCTGCAGCTATGATTTATTGTGAGAATTAAATTAGATATTGTGTAAAGTGCTTGATACATTGCCAGACATGTAGTGTGGGCTTAGTAAATGGTGGCTATCAATATTAATAGAGAAATATAATGGTAGGTAGTATTAGCTCCACTTCATAGATGTGGGCAATGAGGTTCAGTCCCCTTAAATAGCTTTTACAAGGTGTTCCAGAGAATATATACCTCCTTGGCTCCTAAATTATGCTATTCCCACTATACTTTGCTATCTGCGATATCTACCAGTATCTTACTCTGAGGAAGCCATTTCTCAAACTCTTTTTGTTAAAGACGATTATATCAAGGTGACAAATACAGGTATATAGTGTGACCAGTACGTTCTTGAAAAGATGGGGAAAATTACTTGAATTTGAAAGGTTCCTAAAAAATGGAATCTATGGACATGAAAGTCATAATAACATCTTGAACTACACTTATTTGATTTTGAGATTGTCATAGAATCAGAGGTTGTTAGACCTTGGAGGTCACCTAGCCTATCCCCTTTAAATGATACAATGATGACGTTTGAACAGGTGAGGAACTTGCCAGAGTTAGCACATTGGTGAACGTGAGTTCGAATTTAGGCCTCCTGATTCCCAGTCTAGTCCAGCTCTTTGAACTAATACTATGGACAGGAAATGTGAATTGTACCAATCTATGTATGAAAACCATAATTTTTAAGTAAAATTAAGAATAATTATGCACTTTATTGCATTTAAAGTTATTTTAAACATTGTTTTAGGTTTTAATTTTTTTCTGTTTTAGTTTGTTTTAATATGTCTTTGATATAGACAAGTTATTTTTTCTTCTACTTTTATTGAGATATAATTGACATACAGCACTGTTTAAGGTGTACAGTATAACAGTTTGACTTACAGCCATCATGAAACAATTATCACAATACGATTAGTGAACATCCACCATCTCACATGGATACAAAATTAAAGAAATAGAAAAAAAAATTTTCCTTGTGATGAGAACACTTAAGATTTACTCTCTTAAAAACTTTCATATATAACACAGAGCAGAGTTAATTATAGTTATCATGTTGTACTTTATATCCCTAGTACTTATTTATCTTAATAACTGGAAGTTTATATCTCTTGACTGCCTTCATCCAATTTTCCTTTCTCCCACCCACCACCTCTGGTAACCACAAATCTGATCTCTTTTTCTATGAGTTTGTTTGTTTGTTTTTGAAATATAATTGATCTAAACACTGTTAGTTCCTGTTGTACAACATAGTGATTTGATATTTCCATACATTTCAAAATGATCACCAAGATAAGTCAAGGTATGGTATGTAACATACAAAGATATTACAAAGGGCTTCCCTGGTGATGCAGTGGTTAAGAATCCGCCTGCCAATGCAGGGGACATGGGTTCGAGCCCTGGTCCGGGAAGATCCCACATGCCGCGGAGCAGCTAAGCCCACGCGCCACAACTACTGAGCCTGCGCTCTAGAGCCCGCGAGCCACAACTACTGAGCCCGAGTGCTTCAACTACTAAAGCCTGCGTGCTGCAACTACTGCGCGTGCCTAGAGCCTGTGCACGGCATATAAGAGTAGCCCCCACTCACCACAACTAGAGAAAGCCCACGCACAGCAACGAAGACCCAATGCAGCCAAAAATAAATTTTTAAAAACAAAGATATTACATAGTTATTGACCATATTCCTCACACTGTACCTTTCATACCTGCGACTCATTTCTTTTGCAGCTAGAAGTTTGTACCTCTTAATCTCCCTCACCTATTTCTAAATAGACAATTTAAATTGATAAATCACTAATGATGAAAACAAATGAGATGATAAAGTAATATTGATAATACAGTTTTTCAAGGCTATTTAGATTGTAGTTTGTATTTTAACATACACAAGTATTATAATCAATATCATTGCAAAAAATTAAACCAATGCAGAAGTAAACAGAGCAAACCCTTCCTGCATTCCCACTCTATTTCTCAGCAGTAATCACCTTAAATAGTTTGGTGAATTTCTTCCATTTTTTTTTCAGTCATTTCATTTATATATATGAAATTTAGATATTTAACTTGGTAGGTTAGCTATCTGAATTATTTTCTACTTGTTTCTTCAAAAGCAATATGTCTTGGTGAACTTTCTGTGTCAGTACAAACAGATGTACTTCATTCTTTTTAACTGCTACATATATCCAATGGCATGAATATTCCAAAATTTATTTGATTATAGCCTTATTGATGGGCATTTAGGTTTCTAATTTTTCACAATTATTATTCCAAAAAATGTTGCAGTTAATCTCCATCTACAAGCTTCTTTGTGCACATGCATGCCAAGTCTTTCTCAAGGATGGCTACCAGTAAGCACCTAAATGTGTTTCCATACTGCTAAATTATCCTCCAAGATTATTTTGCCAATTTACACAACTGTATATGAGAAAGCCTGACTCCCCAAATTTGTGCTAATTCTTGCCATTATTAATCCTCAGCTTTCACCTGATGGCCGAATAATTATATTTCTTGCTTTTAATTCATTTGAAGGTATGTAATTTACATGATATTAGTATAATATTTATATTTCTTCTTTTTTGTCTATTTTTTACTGTTGTGTTGATTGTGGTTTTCATATTATTTTGTAGGATTTCTTTATACATTCTTGATATTAATATATTATATGTTATACGTAACAAATATCTTCTTCCAAGTATTTGTATTTAGGGGGATATGGCAATTTCCTTTAATTTTCAGATGATAAAATCAGTCATTCTTTTCCTTTTTTACATCTATATTTTTCCTACTTAAAATTTTTAAAAGTACACTTTAATTTTTATATCAATACCTTGGATTTTTAGGTTTAGATTTTTATCCATCTTGAATTTATTCTTGGTATATGTAAATGCAGAGGATTATATGCTTTAGTTAATAAAGTTGTAGAATTACGTTACAAAGTAATAAGTGTTCAGAAAACAGGAACTCAATTCCCAAAAGAGTAAAAAATATGAAGGAAAGAAAAACTTTCTCATTTCCCTTGGTAAGAGGGTCTCCATTTATTAGGGACATAAGTCTGTCCACGTTTAGTATGAGGATTTATGTGTTTGCACACGTTTCTCCAATCTTATTTATATTCTCTATTTCCCAAGCTCTGTGTTAATTTGTATTTAGCATATTTTGGCTTTTAATTGATTGTCTTTCCTGCATTTTGTTGAATTGTCAAGTTCTCTTTGTTCATCGTTTATTGGTGAGTTAAGGGTTTTATTTTGTGGTGATGTAAATGTTTTGGAATTATATACCAGTGATAGTTGCACAACATTGAGAATATGCTAAAAAAATCACTAAATTGTACATTTTTAAATCGTTAAAATGATGAATTCTATGCTATGTGAATTTTATCTCAAAAGCCTCTTCAGAAATTGTAAAATTAGTGTAACTTACCACTATCAGTGAAATATTACAAATATTAAAGTAAAAAATTAATAATCTCTTCACACTTCATTCCATTCTCCAGCTCCTCTAACCTGACAACTAATGTTAACAGCCTGGTGTGAGTCCATTCACACTTCATGCTGCCCACACAAATATAAAAATAGGCACATGCACACATATTTTTAAAATTATTTTATTTATATTAACACTGATGGAATCATACCATACGCATTATATTATAGCTCATGGACATCCTTCAAGTCAATAAATATGACTCCATCTTATTCTTTTTGACAGCTGCATAATATTCCATAGTGTGTGCATTACTCAGGGTCCTCCATAGAAATAGAACCAATAGGGTGTGTGTGTGTATATAAAGAGATTTTATTCTAAGGAATTGGCTTACACAATCATGGAAGCTGACAAGTCCCAAGATCTGCATTTGACAAGCTGGAGACCTAAGAGAGCCAAGAGTGTAGTTTCAGTCTGCATCCTAAGGCCTTACATCCAGGAGAGCTGATTGTGTAAGTTCTTGTCTGAATGGTAGCAGGCTTGAGACACTGGGATAGCCAATGTTTCAGTATGGTCCAAAAGCAGGAAAGAATCAACGTCCCAGCTCAAAGGCAGTCAGGCAGGAGGAGTTCCATCTTAGTCTTTTTAGACCTTCAGCTGGTTGGATTAAGTCCACCCACATTAGGAAAGGCGGTCTACTTTTAACCAAAGTTTATTGATTTTAATATTAATGTCATCAACAAACATCCTCGGACACACCCAGAATATTTGTCAAAATATCTGTGCACCCTGTGGCCCAGTCAAGTTGACACATAAAATTAACCATCACAGCACAGATATACTACTACGGTTCATTCAAGTGTTCATATATTGTGGACATTCTGATTCTTTCTAGGTTTTTCCCTAGCACAGGTTTACTGCAGGAAACCATACACACATGTACACACACACACATGCACACATGTGTATATGTTTTTATGTATGTGTAAAGCAAACTTTTGTTTTTACTTCCAGAGAATAAATTCTAAAACTTGAGATTGCTAAGTCAAGGACATGTATATTTTTAAGAAATTAAATAGACATTGACAAATTTGTTTCCAAAACTGTTATAGCAATTCACAGATCCATAGTCACTTTCCTAGATTTAAAGTCCTAAATCATTGTTGTTTTGGCATTCTGATGAGTAAAATTATATTTAACTTTTGATTTAATTTGCATTTTCTAGGTTGCATTTATAGTGCCTTTTGCCATACTTTTTCATTTTTGTTTTATAATGGTTTTAAATAGTCCTGGTTTTTTTCAAATATAACTTTTAAATTCCTATTTTCTTTAGGATGATAATTCTCTCCCACTATGAAATTGTGCAGATATCTTCCATTTTTTAAAATATTTGTATTTTTAACTTAAATTCTGAATTCATCTGGAATTAATTTTTATATGTGTTGTGAGGTAAAGATCTAGCCTTTTCACTCCAGATGGAAAATCAGTTATGCAAGTACCTCTGGTAAAATAAATCTTCCATATTCCACTAAGTTGGACTAAAACCTTTATCATATATAAATCTTCACATTTATTTGGATCTATTTCTAGACTTTTTATTCTATTTATTTCACTGATCTGTCTATTTCTGTGTCATTTCAATATGACTTGAAGTATAGTAGCTCTATATTTATCTGGTGAGGTGAGTTCCTTAGCAACTATTTTTATTTTGCATAATTTGCTTGACCAATATTTGGTTATTATTCTTCCATATAAGTTATAAAATATTTTTTATCCAGTTCACATAAAAGGAATGCTAATTAAAATTTCAATAATGCTCATCATTAATGAAGGAATTATTTACATTTTTATATAATATGAATACAATGCGTCTTCCCTCTCTAAGTGTTGTTTAACATTCTTCGGCATAACTTTATAGATATCTTCATATAGTTTTTAGACCTTTCTAGTTAAAGTATTACTAGACTGTTTCCGTATTAAAATGGTTATTGCAAAAACGTAGATAAAAGGTATTGATTATTGTATTTTTTTTAACTTTTTATTTTGAAATAATTATTTACTCACAGGAACTTACAAAAATAGTGCACAGAGTCCCATGAACCCTTCACCCAGCTTCCTCCAGTGATGGTATCTTATATGACTATAGTACAATACCAAAAGGAAGAAACTGACATGGGTACAGTACTGATAACTACATTATGCATTCTGCATAAGAAAACACAAGCTTTAAATGTATATTTGTTTTTTAATCCAATTATTTAAAATTAATTTTAGCAGTTTTAAAGTTTCTTCAGATTTCTGGATATAGGGATCAACCAGCTTGCTCTCGCTGTTTCTCTCTAACTATATCTAGATCTAGATCTAGATATATCTAGATCTAGACCGATAGATAACACTTATATCTCTATACAACTATATCTGCAGTACAAGTAATTTCACTTTCTTAATCATAGATATTTTTAAATGTTTTAATGTTTTATCATAGGAATATATTACTTTTTGAATAAGAAATAAAAACTATTTCACAAAAAAGCTAGTTTTCAAGTTGATTTTTGCTAAAAAATAAAAATCATTTGCTTTTTCAGACAAAAATAAATCCAAGGATTAATACAAGAGTTGAACTTCAAAATAAATAGGATCTCTAGTGCTAGCAGGAACCATCACTATTGATTGGACTTACTGATTATGCTTATATCATTTAGAGTCTGTTTTCCAGATTTTCAGTAATGTTGTCTTTGGTCACATAAAAAGGAAATAGATAAAAGGGAAAAGAACAAAGAGAAACAGAAATAATGCAGACAGCTATTTAAAGCAATCTAAGCCATATGAAGTAGATGTAATTGTCACACCTACAGGAGACCATTTAAGTTTGTATTGTCATTCATTACCTGCTTCCTCATGATTAATGGCATGCATTTGTATGACAGTAGACATGGGGTTAGAAGTCCTATCCAATAGAACAAAGTCAGGGACTTCTCTCGTGGCACAGGGGTTAAGAATCCACCTGCCAATTCAGGAGACACGTGTTTGAGCCGTGGCCATGGCCCGGGAAGATGCCATGGGGCAACTAAGTCTGTTCGCCACAACTATTGAGCCTGCGCTCTAGAGCCCACGAGCTACAACGACTGAGCCCGCGTGCCACCTACTGAAGCCCACACGACTAGAGCCCGTGTTCCGCAAGGAGAAGCCACTGCAATGAGAAGCCCGTGCACCGCAACAAAGAGCAGCCCCTGCCCACCGCAACTAGAGAAAGCCTGTGCACAGCAACGAAGACCCACCACAGCCAAAAAAAGAGAAAAAAACAAAGTCAGCAGGTTCACTTGAGGAGTGAAAAGGAAATTTAGATTTACTTCATCTCTGCGTAAATGGCTGACCAGTTGAAATAAACAAGCCATTTCCCATCCTCCCATTATTTAAAATCATTGGTCATGTTCCAGCAGTTAAGAGGAATCATCACACTGTAATTAAAGAAAGAAAGATTCAGTTTACATATGAAGATACTACGGGGAAAAATTCCTTTGTATTTAATGGACTTACTTTAAATATTTAGAGTCTAAATAATTCTGGGTAAAGCAGACATACAAGACCAAAAAGTGCCAAGAATGAAAAGAATAATGAAAAGAATAACCCTCTCTCGCATATAAGCAAATGTTGGTTACTATTTTTATGAATTAGAAAACATCTAAGACAATAATTCCTAATACACCTTCACTGTCTCCCTACCCTATACCTCAAGAATAGACAGTCACAAACAGAACTTTTAAAATGTCTTTTACAACAGTTTCTAGTTTAAATATTACATAACTCAAGTGGTAGGTTTATAGCAGTCTTATTTTATTCTGTATTATGACTGATTGTGACAACCCCCTGAAGAAACCATCTACACACTAATAACCAGAAATATTAATTTATCATTGATATCTATCCACAAGGCAAAGAATATCATAACCATTGGTAGTGGTAAACATCAGATATACCACAGGCTGGTCAGGGCACAGCTCCTGCTTAGGTCTTAGTCCTGTTTACCCTTGGGAATTGCTGGATACATGAGTCCTTATGAATTCTACGAGGGTAGTTTTCTAAATATCATCATGACAACATTGTATAGCTTAGGGAACCAAAATATTCAATGATGGGACAACTGTTTTGGGGGGAATTAATATCTTTCTCAACCGTTCGGTAGTTTTTACCAGCTGTACATTCTATTCTCATTTCTGTGATCGACTACATGACATTTCTCGGAGTTAAAATTCTCATGGTTTTCGTTTCCCAAGCATCCTACACTAACTCAGTCTTCTGTTCCTAGTGATTCCAAACATTCTTGAGACCCTTCAAAAAAGTTGCAATTAATTTTAAGAAATTCTTTACATCTTAAAATCTCTCAGGACAATTTAAAAGCTGATAATTGCCCAGAAAGTTAAGTGTAACCTAGCCAAAAAGTCTAAAAGCAAGTCCACCATAATTTCACATACAGGAAACTAAGAAATGAATTAGAGATGTCCAAGAAGAAATCATTCAGCATTTCACAGGGTGGCATCTTGGTGGAATCCCAAAGTTTGCAGTCTGTTCCTCATATTTGCAGATCTAGCAGATTAATTTGTCAGTCTATTCTGTGCTGATCAGGATCTCAGAGACAGACTACACAGAAGAGGCTGGTGTATAAATTGCATCCAAGTGAAGTCATTGCTAAAGAATTACCCGTAAACTAGAATGATCACGTTATTCATTGTCGAAACTGCAACACTTTTAAGATTAAAAAAAAAAGTAACTATTAACAATTAAGCCTGGACAAGAGGTACAAATTGTCATTGTTTAGGACAAAGCAGGGCATATGGTCACTTTATCCAAAACTCAAACACTCATCACCATGGTCCAGTGCATCTCCTACCTTGTGTCAAGTTCTCTGGGTAACCAAAACAGTAATTTATAAGTTGTGTGGTCAGCATGAACTTAGAGCCAAAGGAGGTGGATAGTTCTGGCTATGGATAAATCTGTTGTAGTGGGGCAGGCAAGCACAGTGCACCAGACTCTATTTGTTGATTATAAAATGTGTGTCCCTCAGGTCCAGTGTATCTCCCCTTTTGGACACATTTTTTTTACTCCTCTTTTCTAGGTCCACTTTCCCCCATCTATTCAGATTGAATACAATGCAACTGGTTAGAATTCGACTTTCTAGGTTACAAAGAACATTCTAGTCTTGTCTCTCTGAAGAGATATCCTAGTCACCTGGACTTCAACATACTCCAAATCTCAGCAACATCCACATCACCATATCTTAGTTTACAGCTATAGGTGTTTCATCTCACGTTTCAGTATTAGAAATGAATTACCTTGTGACAATGAAACCAGAAAGAAGCAAATTCTTAAGCCTCCTGACTTTATATACTGATAACAATATTTCTCTGCATTGATTTGGACAAGATTATATTAAAGCATGTACAATTTATAGTTAAAACATTATGAAATGAGATCAAAAGGTTGTGGCAATTCAGGATAGAGTAATTATCACCAACTGACTGCAAGCTTGGCTGGTGGCAAGTAAAGAAGATGTATGACAACTGGTAAAAAAAACTGAACCTGTAATTGGAGGAAGCAAAGCTTTGGCTTTTGTAAAATGTAGATGAGATTAACAGGCTTAATCAGAACTTGGTTTAGATAACAACAGTGAGCAACCTGCAAGCATGGGCTTATAAGCACATCAGCAAAGTAGTGAAGGCCAAATGAAATGCTATCTAGAAAAATAGCACTTGTAAGACATCCTAGGAGAGCATCATCATAATAGAGGAGCGAATCTTAACCCAAGAAACATTGGGAATATTAAGAATGCAATGGAATGTGCTGGTTAGTAGAAAATTTGGCAAACGTATTCAGAGGAAAGCAAAATGGAAATTATTAACTTGGTCAGAGATACTAAAGCGTGCAGAGAAACTAGAGTGACTGATTTCAGTAATCAGGGAGTTCGGACGTATACTGACTGTACTTTATCCAACTAAATCATCCTTTGAAACCAGTTTTGGAAGGCGATGCTTCTATTCCACTGGATCATGAGTCTAACATGAGTACCAATGAGTGTTTGTAACCCCAGGACTAAAAAGAGAATTAAATAGGATTGTGTAAGGGCAACAGTAAAAACTCCAGGGCCAGGGAAGAGAAAACTTAATTACTGAATGATAAAAGTTAACATACACGATGAGAAATGGGAAGTGAAATTGACAAAGAAGGCGGCTTTGGAAGAATCCAGATATCTATACTCCTACTCTACCACACCAACACTGAGAAACGATAAAACAAAAGCCCTCATCCATGCTTGCCTTTCTTGATCTCCCTTTGTCTCCCTTCTTTGTCTTATAATCCCTCCATTCTGAAGAGGTGGGCTCAGTGCCTTTCCTTTCTCCTATTCTGAAACAGTAAAACTCATATCCTGGCCATCATACAGCAGAAGAGGTATTTTATCTGCCTCATGAAAGAAAATACAATGATCTGAGCCTGTTCTAAGCAAAATAGAATTGAGTTATGTTGTAGTAATAAGCAAGCCCCAAGTTTTGGTAGATTAACACATGAAGTTTATTTCTTTGAACACATAAAATCTATTGTGGGTCAGGTGACCCTCCAGTGCAACTGTCTTCTATGAGATTACCCATCAATGCATGCTGCTTCAATCTTGCAGCTCGGCCATGCTAATGCACCACTCAAGGCTCACCATTAAACGGGAAAGTTGAACAGGTATTTCACTTAGTCCAGAAGAGACACTCATTACGTCTGCATGTGGTCCTGTGGTCCATTAGCCAGTAGTAGATGAATGGCCTCACCAACTTCATGGAGCTCAGCAGAGTATTGGTGAACACTAGAAATACCCACCAAGAGCTTTCCATGCTTGAGCTTTGATATGCTAAAGGAATTTATGAAATTTTCTCTCTCTCCAAAGCATGATTTTCAAGCTTGTTGTTTTCCTAAGAATGCAAATAAAATTTAAATTTGACCGTTGATGCTGAGAAATGGTAAAGTTCTCCTGGTGGGTGTATCTACCCTTCCCCTGAAACACTGAAACTCCGCTGCTCCAATAGGCAAGAGCTTAGTTGAAGAATGTGCAGACACGTGGCAATGTTTCAAAAATATGATCCCATTTCATGATGATACTAAAATATAATATTTGGCCTTTGTAATACCTAGGAAGTAATGCTCATTTTATGAGCAGAAAGAAAGGGCAAAGTTGGCTGGGTTTAATAAAAAAAAAAAATCTCGTCATCATTAAAAGGAGTTTAACTTCCTCAATGAAAAGTAAGGGAAACCCTTACATACGGGTAATATATAAGCAAACAAAATCCTCTTTCATCTTCTGTTGCAAAAACCCACTCAGTGAGTAACTATGAATTAGAAATCAAAACAAACAGCTGGGATCTAAGTATAGACTTCTGAATATGGAGCTTTTGGGTTGACTGTATCTAAATATGTGATACTCTTAGAGGAAGTCAACATGGTTACCTCCTTCCGTTAAATGCATTATTTAGAAACAATGAGGCAGTAAACTTCTAAAATACATGCTGGAAGGCTTAATACAGGGAGTGTCGCTTAACCCACTTGGTGAAGTTTCAGGGAAGCACTTTGAGTGCTGTTAACATGAAAAGCAGTTTGTATACAATGAACCTCAGTAAGGAGCAACGTTCACAGATTTACCTATAAAACCGTACACCTCTCCCTCTTAAATATTTATCCTGCCAGATTTAATTGGGCCAAAGCAGATAAAACTGTTCAAGCATGAAAGCCTCTAATTGTAATTCATAAAGAGGATTATGTACATTCAATACTACTAGAGAAACTACCTGTCTGTAAAGGAACACAGTTACAGCTAAGTGTCCTACAAATATGACTTTTTAACAGTCTACTTACCTACAGGAATAATGCAAGCGTCAGTGCCCTGGGGAAAGTGGTGAGGACAATTCTTGCCCATGCTCATCGGTGCACTGCACAATTTCACAGGTCAAATCTCAGCTCTAAGCTCATACAGCTATGTCAGGTTTAGTTTCTAAAACTTCGTCTGCATGCCAGGCAACTCAATCAGCCAGGGCCATCTATGCCCTGGTAAAGCTAGAACAAGACCTATTTCTAGGTCTTCCATGCTGACAAGTTTCCCGAAGGTATCCACTGGAACAACTGTTGAACTTGTCCTTCCACTGTGTGTAATCGACACAAGCCTAAGAGCCAAGCGATCAGACAAGCTGTGTATGTGTGGTGTGTGTGTGTGTGTGTATATATAGATGTAAAACTGAGAAAATTTTAATTGGGCATCTACTAGGTATCAGGTACTGTTCTTGGGCACATGATAGAGTCAAGAGTAAAGGCCAGACCAGACCAGTGCAGGCCACAAAAACCAACAATACAATAAGCAAATACAGCGAGCAAATGAGACTAAATAAGTTATTGTCCAATCCTAGTTAATTGTTTACCCGGCAGACTTCTCTGATACGGTAAGAATAGAAATGCTGTAAAAAAAAAAATCAGTTTTACCACTCAGAGAAATGGACAGTAGAGATATTTGTATGTGGCTGCATTTATTCATATAGAGAAACTAATGCTGTCACTGAAACGCTATGCCAAGAAATTATTCACAAATGTACAATGAGGCTTTAAGTAAATAAGCCATGAAAACACCACATTTAAAGATAATAGAAAATACCACAAACTTGAAATGCTTCAGGAGATTTTGTGGATTTAGGAGGAGGCTTTAGGAGGCTTTACAATAGCGGAACACTGATGCATTCACTGCACATCTGCAGGGACTTCATTCTTCAGGACAGAAAAATATGCTTCCCACAAATTGTGACTCTATTATTTCACCATTAGCTCTAGAATTTATATGAGTGCAGGATCATTGCTCAGATCCAACACACAGTTGGCACCATTCCAAACCGGCAAGTCATTCTCAGGCCACTGAAGGGACCTTAACTCTGAAAGCCTGGAAATTATGTTTAATTAGTTTCCTTTTGTCATCAGTGGACAATAGATGGAAAAGGGTAACATTTATACTTGTCAGGGACAACCCACCAGGGAGAAGGCTTCCTTGGAGTCAGCACTCAGAGAGGCAATCCTTCTGAGAGGAGCTATGAACTATAATTTGGTTGGAAGAAGGATATGCATTTATGTCACGGTCAGCCTGTATGCTTTGCAGATTCATTTATTAATTTAGTTTGCAGATACACAGTTTCATTTCCCCCCATCATCATCCTGAAGTGACCTTCACTGAACTCTGGGTGTGGATTGAGTTTCTCATCATTTCTTTTCTACATCTATCCCACAGTCGGTGCTTCTTTTCTAACAGGGGAATTTAAGTTTTCTACTCAGAGATATTGCTCAGAAATCGGTCTTGTGTCTGTACTGCAGTCTGCTCTTTGGGGTTTGATTATAAACAAATATTCCCTAAAAGTCAGGACAAAAGGACAGAAGTAATAACTCAGATATGTAGCTGTCCCAGGACTCCTAAAAAAGAGTCCTCCCAAACGTGACCACCATATGGAAACTGTGAAATGACTATTTTCCAATCTCATTCTTATTCATTTTCTGGGTTTGTTTGTTTGTTTGTTTTTTGCGGTACGCGGGCCTCTCACTGTTGTGGCCTCTCGCGTTGCGGAGCACAGGCTCCGGACGTGCAGGCTCAGCGGCCATGGCTCACGGGCCCAGCTGCTCCACGGCATGTGGGATCCTCCCGGACCGGGGCACGAACCCGTGTCCCCCGCATCGGCAGGCGGACTCTCAACCACTGCGCCACCAGGGAAGCCCCCATTTTCTGGGTATTTTAACCCCCAAAATCCAAATAATCTTGTTTACCAGATTAAAGATATGAGCTCTTCAAAACCTTTTCTTCCTACTTATCTTTTCTAGATTCAGGGCACCCGGAGGGCAAGCTGGGCTAGCAGGACCTTCATAAATCTGTTGACCACTGGAGACCACTGGAGCTTTACCAAATTATCATGTCTTGATGACAGGGTAGGAGAAGGAGGGCTTTAACTGGCTTCTGGTCACCATCATGAAGATCTGTTATTTACAGGCAGTTCTAAGTATGCTTAGGAAGTGAGGAGATGTGACTGGTCTGTAGCTAATGAAACATTTTGATTCTAAAATCTCAGAATTCAATTAATGTTATGGGATGGGAATAAGAAAAGGAAAAAGAAAACGATGTATTTCCTATCACCACTCTAAGACATATTAAAAGATGGACATTTCTGCCTATTTGTTTGCCTCATCTGGAATAATTTCTACAAACTCCTTCCCTCCCTGACCACTTCTGAAATGTGTTTGGCATACCTAGGAAAAGACATCTGTTTTTCAAGTTCTTGTTCCAATGCATAAAAATACTTGTTTGATATAGTCTGTCCATTTTTATAAGATTGTGATGTTATTCAGATTAACTTTCCAACATGTCTTTATGATTTTTCAAGGGCTGAGATGATTCTAGTATAGCCAACAAATTTCACAGTAAGGACAGCAACTTTAGCTGAGGTCAAAGGATAAATTTTACGTGTCTTGACTAATATTTAGCTGACAAAGGCAGTACAGATCCTACTCTTTTTCCAGGGAATAGAATAGTTTATGCCTCTTGTGTGTATTTTTAAGTAATCTAATTGGCTTGAGGTTTATTTTTTCTTAGTAACTATGATCCCAGCTCAGTTTGGGATTTTGGACGTAAATAATGATTTTTGAGAAAATCATAAGGTGAACTTCTTGGGTAAAAACAGAGGAAAGCCACGGATTTAATTGCTAATTGTACCCAGTAACACACAGGTATGCCTATGGTTCTAATGGATGTCCAGACCGTCTCACATTTTTTTTCCAAATCTAATAATAAGGAAGGAGCACTGATTTCTTAATATGGATATTATAGTTGCTGCTATCCATGCTGTGATCACATCTGGCCTCTAAAGAGGGAAGTGTGGGATGGAGGTTGGAATTTAAATGGTTATGTACCTTCCCTATGCCAGTCCCTTCATTTCCTGTGGCTGGAGCCAGCAACTCTGTGCCATCTTTAGGATCTCACTCAGGCTTAGCATCTTCTGTTTCCTCCCTTCCCCCCATCGCTATGTCCCAGAGCAACTGATTTTCCTACTGGGGCATTTTTCACTGATACAATGTATATAATTTGGGAGCCTTTGATGGAAGGACTTGAAAGAGTCATTAACTTCATTTTGGTTCATTTGTTTTCCAAGTCAAAGAATCCCAAAGAGAACTGCTGTGAAAAATAAGAGCATCTTAATTGACTGCCTTGAAGCTATGCATTTCAGACATCACAGACAGAGGCTGAGCTCTCCCTGGAGGATGGACAGATATAAAAATTCAACTATCATCTACTGTTGGAGTCCCCTCAGCCTGTGCCCAGGTCTACCCTTCACTGTCTTCCAGTCTTCTGCCTTTGAACATTGACTCCCCCTTTGCAATTTAAATTTATTTTATTTTTTTATTTTTGGCTGTGCTGGGTCTTCGTTTCTCTGCGTGGGCTTTCTCTAGTTGCGGCAAGTGGGGGCCACTCTTCATCGCGGTGCGTGGGCCTCTCACTATCGCGGCTTCTCCTGTTGCAGAGCACAGGCTCCAGACGCGCAGGCTCAGTAGTTGTGGCTCACGGGCCTAGTTGATCCGCGGCATGTGGGATCCTCCCAGACCAGGGCTCGAACCCGTGTCCCCAACATTGGCAGGCAGATTCTCAACCACTGCGCCACCAGATAAGCCCCCTGGCAGGAGTTCTTTAGACCCAACCAAGTTGTCAATTACTTGCCACGCCGTCTTAATTTGGGTGTTTGGTGGTCGTCTGGGTGGATCTTTTCAAGTTCAAAGAGATAGAGCAATAGGAAGATGAGAAAGACTGAGGGGGAAAAGCCTTGGCCTCATTGCGCTTCTTCACGGCTAGAGAACTGGTCTGTGCCAGATCCTGCAGGCGACATCAGCTGCCACTTAACGGGCTACTCGAATCTACATGGCTCAGGATAAGTCCCAGCCACCCTTCAGAAAGCCTCTCTTGTGAGTATTGCAAAGTGATCTTATCTACCGGAGATTTACTTTTTAAAAAAAAATTAATTTATTTATTTTTGGCTGCGTTGGGTATTTGTTGCTGTGTGCGGGCTTTCTCTAGTTGCGGCGAGCAGGTACTACTCTTCGTTGTGGTGTGCGGGCTCCTCATTGCGGTGGCTTCTCTTGTTGCGGAGCACGGTCTCTAGGCACGTGGGCTTCAGTAGTTGTGGCTCGTGGGCTCTAGAATGCAGCTTCAGTAGTTGTGGCGCACGGGCTTAGTTGCTCCGCAGCATGTGGGGTCTTCCCGGACCAGGGCTCGAACCCGTGTCCCCTGCATTGGCAGGTGGATTCTTAAACACTGTGCCACCAGGGAAGTCCTGGAGACTTACTTTTTCTTAGAAATTTTTAGCTTGAATAGGTTTAAAGAAGAGTCCACCTGAATAAGTAGTATTTTACCATTTGCGTAATTAACTCATGACATCTTTTTCATTGTGTTCAAATAGTGGCTACACCATTTACTAGCTGTGTGACCTCCAGCAAGTTACTTACCGTACTTTGCTTATTTATGTCATGAGGATAATAATAGTACCTATCTCATAGTGTTATTGTGAAGATTAAATGAGTTGATAACTTTCAAGGTTTTAAAATTGTGGCAGACATATAGTAAGCTCTCAGTATGTGTTAGCTATTATTATATTACTATTACTAATAGGACTATTATGATTTCTAAATTTCAAGATAAAAGTTGGATTTTAGTATACTAGCTTTTTTGATGTTAACATAAACTATGAACATAGGTTGCCTGCCTATATAAAAAATAAAATATGCACTAAACTTTTAATTTGTGTTCTATATTTTTTATAAAGGTAAGAAGATGCAAGAGGAGGTTTTTAAAGCTAGATCTTAAGAAATAGGATATGAGAAACTTCTCTTTATAAGAAAAGAATGATGATAGACTAGTTAGAAAAATTTATACATAAAAAGGCTTAGCGTAATTACCAAATGCTTAGGATTGCATGAAATAAGAAAAAAAAGTTGTATAGGTTATTAATGCAGTGTGTGTGTGTGTGTGTGTGTGTGTGTGTGTGTGTGTTAGGCGTTAGTTAAGCATGGACCAGACAATAACTATTGTCAGGCACTTTCATACTTGATCCTTTTCCACAACTACCCTGTGAGATCCTTGGTTATAGATAAAGAATCTAAGGCCTAAATAGGCTAAGTATCTAAACTCAAATCTTCTGAATATAGTATTCATTACTTTAAACTAAGGTCCAGTGCTCTTTTGAGTCTATAGTAATTGTACATGTACTAGGCAGAGGGGATAGAATAGAACAAGATAGACATGGTCCCTGCCCTCTTGAAGCTTCCAATTTAACAAAGAATAAAAATTTTGAAAAAGTAATTAGAAGCATTAAAAAAAATTAAGAGAACTTCTGGGTAGCTGAAGGCAATGGTGGCCAACAAGCTGCCAGTCTCCCACTATATCTTCCCAAAACAATACCAAATAACAAGATGGGAAATGTAAACTTACACAAAAACCAAGCCCTCGGCATTACCTGAAGACATAAAATGCCAAAGCCTCAAAGTGAGTATAAGTAAAGAAATAACAAATCACCAAATTTCATTCCAATCTCCCATGCTGCCATCGTAACTCCCCACCCTCCAGCCAGTAAGGCAAAAGGAGAAAAACTAGGGAAGACAGAAGAGGGAAGCTAGGGAAGGGGCATACAACTGATCCAAAATCAGCCTCAGAAAGATTAACTCCATTTTAAGTCTGAATATTCTAAAAAAGCATCTGAAAGATCAGAAAGTGGATTACAGTGATGGGATGTAAAAGTACTTATATTTTAAGGGGGCAGTCTTTAAAACACATAGCTTCTGGTAGAGAAAAAAAATAAGAGAGAAACTTCACTTGGCAATTCTGTGGGAAAAAGGAAAAGATTCTGGGGGAGGGGGGAGGGAATGTAGGGTACTATAGGACAGAATAGAATCATAAAACTAGAGGACACACAGCCTTTCCAGTCCCCACCAAAACAAATTAACAAACAAATCTGCTTAAAGTGCCTAGACTGTTATGTTGAGAGAAAGGATATCACTAAACTAGGAATCTTGCGAAACATTCCAATGCCACAGAGAAATGAACAAAAAGAAAATCAGCAAATCCACATAGAGGTATTCTAAAAACTCAGAAAACAAAATTTCACACATATGAGGAAATTTCACACATATGAGGAGAATTTCACACATATGAGGAAAAGTTCCCATAGGAAGAACAACCGCAAAGCAGAAGAAAACTGTAAGAATTAAATATAATCAAACACATATTTGAGGATATGAAAAACCACCTTGTAAGAAATTTAAGATCTAAGAAAGGAAATAGTCAAAAACCAGGGAGATATGAAAAGAGAGTTGACTTAATTCAGGAAAGCATTAAAGACAAACTGAGACATAAAGAATCAATTATAAGATACCTAAGGGAGAATAGAGATTCAAGTGAAATTTAATAAGGGGTATTGAAGAAAGACAAGAAAACAACAAAGACAATGGAAAGGAGATAAAGAAAGGAGTAAAATGGATAAGAGAGAAAGTAGTAAAAATGAATGACAGAAAAAGTAAGAATAATATTCTTACCATCAGAAGCTACCTACCACAGTGAGTTAAACTCATCCACAACTTGATTAGAGCCTTCTGGGAGATTTTGAGCTAGAGGCACCCAGCTAGACCATGCCAGGATTCCTGTCCCACAGAGACTGTGTGATTAAAACAAAATGTTTCTGTTTTTTTTTAAACATCTTTATTGGGGTATAATTGCTTTACAATGGTGTGTTAGTTTCTGCTTTATAACAAAGTGAATCAGTTATACATATACGTATGTTCCCATATCTCTTCCCTCTTGCATCT
>NW_020185323.1:1488989-1489566 GCF_003031525.2 Neophocaena asiaeorientalis asiaeorientalis
TTGGTGGGCAGGTCCACGTCTGGTGGTGTGTTTTGGGGTGTCTGTGGACTTATTATGATTTTAGGCAGCCTCTCTGCTAATGGGTCAGGTTGTGTTCCCGTTTTGCTAGTTGTTTGGCATAGGGTGTCCAGCACTGTAGCTTGCTGGTCGTTGAGTGAAGCTGGGTGCTGGCATTGAGATGGAGATCTCTGGGAGATTTTCGCCGTTTGATATTATGTGGAGCTGGGAGTTCTCTCGTGGACCAGTGTCCTGAAGTTGGCTCTCCCACCTCTGAGGTACAGGACTGACTCCTGGCTGGAGCACCAAGAGCCTTTCATCCACACGGCTCAGAATAAAAGGGAGAAAAAGTAGAGAGAAATAATTAGTAGAGGTAGGAAGAAAGAAAGAAAGGAAGGAAGGAAGGAAGAAGAAAAGAAGGAAAGGAACGAAAGAAAGACAGGAGGGAGGGAGGGAGGAATGGTGGGAGGAAGGAAGGAAGAAAGAAGGGAAGGAAGGAAAAAAGAAAGAAGATAAATTAAAATGAAATAAAGTAAAATATAAAAGTTATTAAATTAAAAAATAATTATTAAGAATAAAA
>NW_020185323.1:1489659-1517385 GCF_003031525.2 Neophocaena asiaeorientalis asiaeorientalis
GCGGCAGCATCAGCCTTAGCGTGTAATGCCCGTCTCTGGGGTCCACGCTGTTAGCCACGGCTCGTGCACGTCTCTGGAGCTCCTTTAAGCAGAGCTCTTAATCCCCTCCCCTCGCGCACCAGGAAACAAAGAGGGAAGAAAAAGTCTCTGGCCTCTTTCGCAGGTCCAAACTTTTCCCGGGACTCCCTCCTGGCTAGCCGTGGTGCACTAACCCCTTCAGGCTGTGTTCACGCTGCCAACCGCAGTCCTCTCCCGGCGCTCCGACAGAAGCCCGAGCCTCAGCTCCCAGCCCCGCCCGCCCCGGCGGGTGAGCACACAAGCCTTTCGGACTGGTGAGTGCACGTCGGCCCTGATCCTCTGTGCGGGAATCTCTCCGCTTTGCTCTCCGCACCCTTGTTGCTGTCCTCTCCTTCGCGGCTCCGAAGCTTCCCCCTGCGCCACCAGCAGTCTCCGCCCGTGAAGGGGCTTCCTAGTGTTTGGAATCCTTTCCTCCTTCACAGTTCCCTCCCACTGTTGCAGAACCGTCCCTATTCTTTTGTCTCTGTTTTTTCTTTTTTTTTTTGCCCTACCCAGGTACGTGGGGGGTTTCTTGCCTTTTGGGAGGTCTGAGGTCTTCTCCCAGCATTCAGTAGGTGTTCTATAGGAGTTGTTCCACGTGTAGATGTATTTCTGTTGTATCTGTGGGGAGGAAGGTGATCTCCGCGTCCTAGTCTTCCGCCATCTTCCCGGAAGCCTCCAACAAATATTTTTAACATCTATTTTTTTCCAGTTATTGTTCTAGACATTGGTGATTCTTTTTGTTCTATTCTTTTGAATTTTATTTTTTTATACAGCAGGTTCTTATTAGTTATCTATTTTATACATATTAGTGTGTATATGTCAATCCCAATCGCCCAATTCATCCCACCACCACCACCTCTCCTGCCACTTTCCCACCTTGGTGTTCATATGTTTGTTCTCTATGTCTGTGTCTCTATTTCTGCCTTGCAAACCACTTCATCTGTAACATTTTTTTAGATTCCACATATATGTATTAATATACTATATTTGTTTTTCTCTTTCTGACTTACTTCACTCTGTATGACAATCTCTAGGTCCATCCACATCTCTACAAATGACCCCGTTTCATTCCTTTTTATGGCTGAGTACAAATTAAGTTTTTCTGCACATTTGTGTACAAGTCTTTGTGTGAATATATGCCCTCAGGTAATTATTAATAGAGGTAATTATTAATATTATTATCAATTATTAGGCAATTAATATAGCCACTCCAGCTTTCTTTTGGGTAGTGTTAGCATGGTGTATCTTTTCTCATCATTTTACTTTTATCTTGTTTGTGCCTTTATAATTGTGTGTTTTTTGTAGGCAGCATACAGTGGGATCTTGCTTTTTATCCAGTCTGACAACCCCTGCCTTTTAATGGGGTGTTTAGACTGTTTACACTTAATGTGGTTATTGTGTTCAGATTACATTTACCATTATGCTATTTGTTTTCTCTTTGTCTCATATGTTCTTTGTTCCTCTTTTTCTGCTTTCTTTTAGGTTCATTATTTTTTATAATTCCATTTCAATCATTCTGTTGGCTTATTGGCTATAACTCTTTTCCTTGCTCTTTTTGTGATTACTTTAGGGTGTATAGTATACATTTTAAATTGGTCACAGTCTACCATCACTCGATAGTACATCACTTCACGTGAAGTATCTTAAGAACCCTAAACAGTATATTTTTCAACTCTCTCCTTCCTGGCTTTGTTCTTTTGTTATCATACATTTTACTTTTACACGTGTTATAAACCCCATGCTACATTATTTTTACCTTTGTTTAAGCAATCATTTATCTTTTGAAGATATTTAAATAACAAAAGTATCATATATTTCTACACAAGTAGCTACCCTTCTGGTGTGCTTCATTCATTTAGTAGCTCTAGATTTTCATTTGTATGATTTTCTTTTCGCCTGATCAACTTTCTAACATTTCTTGTAATATGAGTCTTCTGGTGATTAATTCTTTCAGCATTTTTATGTCTGAAATGTCTTTATTTTACTTTCATTTTTGAATGCTATTTTTGCTGACTAGAGAATTCTAAGTTGACAGTTTACTTCTTTTACTACTTTAAAGATGTTGATCTGCTGCCCTTTTGCATTATTTCTGATAAGAAACCTGCTGTCATCCAACATCTTTTTTCTCCGACTGCTTTTAAGATTTTCTCTTTAGGACTGGTTTTGAGAATTTGTTTTTGTTTTTATTTTTGCGGTACGTGGGCTTCTCACTGTCGTGGCCTCTCCCATTGCGGAGCACAGGCTCCGGACGCGCAGGCCCAGCGGCCATGGCTCACGGGCCCAGCTGCCCCGCAGCATGTGGGATCTTCCCGGACCGGGGCACGAACCCGTGTCCCCTGCATCGGCCGGTGCACTCTCAACCACTGCACCACCAGGGAAGCCCTGGTTTTGAGAGTTTGATTGTGGCATGCCTTTGTTTGGTTTTCTTTATGTTTTTTGTGCTTCAGGTTCATTGATTTTCTTCGATCTCTAGGATTTTAGTTTGTGCCAAATTTGAAATCTGGGGGCTGTTATTCTTCAAACATTTTTTTAATTCCCATCTGTCTTTCCTCTCTTTTAGGTATATCAATTACATGTGCATTAGGTGTATGAAGTTGTCCTACAGCCCTCTGGTGATCTGTTCATTTTTTAAAACTTTTCTTTTCTGTGTTTTGGTATCTGTGTTACAGATGGTTCTTAATACTATGGCTTCAAGGTCACTAATCATTTATTCTGTAACATTGAATCTGCCTTTCATCCCATCTAGTATATTTTTCATATCACACACTATTGTTTTTATCTTTATAATTTTGATTTGGGTCTTTTAAAAATATTTCTTCAATTTTCTACTTACCATGTACAATCGTTCCTCTAACTCTTTGAACACATGCAATTGAGTTATATTAGCAGCTATTAATGTCATTTTCTGCCGGTTCAAATATCTGTGCCAGTTCTGGGTCTGTTTTCATGGATTCATTATTCTCCTCGTTATGATTTCTGCTTTCCTGCTTCCTTACTTGCCTGGGAATCTTTAATAGACTGTCACACATTGTGAATTTTACCTTGTTGGATGCTGGATATTTTTGTATTCTGATAAATACTCTTGATCTTGTTGTGGGATGAAGTTAAGTTACTTTGATCCTTTTGGGTCTTGCTTTGAAGATCTTTTTCTGAGGAATGGAGCAGCATTTAGTCTAGGACTAATCATTCTCCACTACTTAGGTAAAATTCTTCTGATGACTCTACCCAATATTCCGTGAATTATGAAGATTACTAGCCTAGCTGGTAAGAACAGACACTGTTAACAGCCCTGTGTTATTACCAAGTACCGTTCCTACTGATCCTTTGGGATGGTTTTTTCCTTGGCCTTGGGTAGTTTCCTTACATGCACGTGCTGATGGGTAGGTACTCTGCTGAATACTTGAGAGGGACTTCTATAAATCTGTAGAATTTTCTCCCTCTGCAGCTCTCTTCTCTCCAGGGCTCCGTTTTGTTAACTCTAGATATTTTGTCCTCCCAGTCTTCTTAGCAATATCTCACCTTCGGGAGTTTGATTCATTCCACCTGGATTTGCCCTCAGCACACCACGGCCTTCAAACTGTCTCAAAGCAGTAAGCTGGAGCAACAGTAGTAGGTTCCTACCTCTCAGGGATCATATCCTTCATAGCCTGATGTCCAATGACTTAAAAATCACTGTTTTACACATTTTGTATAGTATTTTATTTGTTTCAGATAAGAAGATAAATTTAAACCCTGTTACTGCATCTTGGTTAGAAGAAGTTCCTAGTCATCTTTTTTTCGGCTTTAGGTTTTAGGTCTCTTTTGAATTGACTCTCTGTTTCTTTCTCAAGTGCATGGGTGGTCAGCATATGATAGCTCTGATGTTGTCTCTGGAGGGAATAGCTATTTCTCTTTATATCCTTTGCCTTGGATTAATGCTTCCTTAGATTTACTTGCCATCAACTGGAAAAACGCTGAGGCTCAAGATTAGCAAGTGAACTGGGAGCAAGGGGCCCTGGAGGCTGCCCAGTCTCTTCTAAAGTGCGGCCCTCATACAGAAGCACAAAGGGCAGCTTGTATTCAGTCTAGCTCAGGACAGATCAAGGTCCTCACGTTGATCTGCCTCTCATGACACCGACAGCTGGCTGAGAATTTAGATAGAGTAAGTCCCCTACATATGAACATGTTCTGTTCTGAGAGCGTGTTCGTAAGTCCAATTTGTTCGTTAAGTCCAAGAAAGTTAGCCTAGGTACCCAACTAACACAATCGGCTGTATAGGACTGTACTGTAATAGATTTATAATACTTTTCACACAGATAACACATAAAAACAAACAAACACAAAAAGTAAAGAAAACCTTTTTAATCTCACAGTACAGCACCTCGAAAAGTACAGTAGTACAGCACAACAGCTGGCATCCAGGGGCTGGCATCAAGTGAACAGGGAAGAAGAGTTACTGACTGGAGGAGGGAGAGGAGGTGGGAGATGGTAGAGCTGAAGGATCGCCAGCAATAGGGGCCGGAGGGCAAGCTGCAATGTCACTCACGCCTGACGTTGATGGCACAGGCTCTGGTTCCTTGCTGGATTCAGTTCTATCTAGCCTCCTTTCTCGTCATAGATGACACGGTAGCAGTGGATTGCATTCTGAATGGCTGCTGCAACTTTCGTGTACCATTCTACGCTCGGGTCCTGTGCCTCAGAAACTAACAGTGCCTCCTCAAATAAAGAAAATCCCCTTGCCATTTCCTGCGTCGTGAATCTCTTCAGTTCTTCAGTTACTTCTTCTTCCTCTTGTCTCTCTTCGTCCTTTCTCTGGGCCTCCAGTTCCATCAGATCTTCATTGGTAAGCTCCTCGTGTTGCACAGCAAGGAGTTCAATGAAGTCGTCCTAAAGTACACAAAATCACAACCACTTGTAGAGGATGCACGCACGTGACAGTGTACGCCAGACATGTGAACTAACTTACGTGACTGGACGTGTGAACGCATGTTTACATCTTTGAAAGTTCGAAACTTGAAGGTTCATGTGTAGTTGGCTTACTGTATTCAGAATTCTGTACCTATATCCTTTCATCTCCTATGACTAATATGGTAACTCCACTTTGGAATAAAGTGGAAAGAAAGAAAGAACCTATACTTAAATTCCAGAATTAGAATTCTAATTATTTATATTTTGTTGTATATTTTTATATTATTTTTTAAATTATTTATTTATTTTTTTAACATCTTTATTGGAG
Organism: Neophocaena asiaeorientalis asiaeorientalis; assembly: GCF_003031525.2. NCBI lineage: Eukaryota > Metazoa > Chordata > Mammalia > Artiodactyla > Phocoenidae > Neophocaena > Neophocaena asiaeorientalis. The sequence continues at coordinate 1,494,935 of NW_020185323.1, forward strand.
TATAATTGCTTTACAATGGTGTGTTAGTTTCTGCTTTACAACAAAATGAATCAGTTATATATATACAACATTTTTATATTAAAGTTAATTGAATATAGTTTTCTCCCCCTGGTGTATATTCAGTTTTTCTCAATTAATCTTTATATTTTTTAGAGCTTTAACTAAAGATCCCCTCAATATCTGCTTTTATGTGAGTGCTTAAACTTGGTGGATCCAGATGATAATAATTATAGTTCAGCTGAGCAGTATGTGCAGACAAGGTAAACAGTCTCTTTACAAGGGACTAGAGCCAGAAGCTTTCCTTTCTGCACGTGTTGTCATTCACACTAGTAAACCTCAGTGTGCACATACTAGTCATGGAAATCGAGCCCTGAAAAATTTAACAAATATCAGAATTTTATTCTTAAAATTCTAGTCTTGCTCATGGGAGTACTTAGCCTTTACCCTGACAGAGATTATCAAGCAATTTTCCTTCATATACTTGCTCATCATTTATGGCAAGAATATTTTACTGTATTGGAAAATATCCTGATGGGAAAAAGGTTAACATTTTTTTGAGACTATGACTTTAGGGTCAGATGACTGATAATATTCAGTCTTGCTTTCAAAAAGAGGTAATAACTAAAAATCAGTAATAAGTATTCCTTCAAAAACAGGCTGATAATGAATTTTCAAATACTTGGGGTGAATCATTGGAAGGCAGTGATTGAAAGTGCTTCTTTCCCCATCCTCCTTCATTGGCAACAGAGAAAATCAAGTCATTGGTCTGTGAACACTCTATTAAGAGGAATTGTGATCCAGTTGGGAAGTCTTAGTATGGTGCAGCTGAAAGACCACTACCAGAAATTTTTGTGTTTGAGCCCAGATCAGCCACGAAAAGATATGAGTTTTAAGAGATCATCGGCCAAATTTACAACTCCTTATTTGGTAACATTCATGGCAAAGAATGAATTTTTCATTTATTAAGCAAATATTTTGTGAGCACCTCCCAATTATCATATACCATGAACCCAAAGGAGAAATGGCAAAGGTGAATGAGGCGAGCTTTGTCCCAGGTGCACTCAAAGTGAGGATCATCACAGTCATACACCTGACACATTCCTTACAACCTCATGTTCCTCCTTCGCTGCTTGTTTGGTAAAGGGCATTGATGGGAAGGAGAAAAGTACAGCTTTTATGATTATAACTCTGATTAAGATGGATTTGTCTACCTTTTGTACTTTATTGCATTTGTCCTTCTTTACTAATTAACAGTCTCTCCAGAGATAGGATTTGTGTCTAAGATAACTTTTCTAATTCTCCCCTTTTTTTCCCTCTCCACTGGAATCATAGATGGGAGACTCCACAAACCATACCAAGCAACTATTTCATAGGTTTCAATAACTCGAGCTTCTAGAATTCTCCATTATATCAAGTAACATCAGGTATCTCCACTATATTTGAAAGACTTTATGTGATCCTTATCTAGTTTAGAGCTACATATTCTTGGAGCAGAAAAAAAGGCCTGCTGCTTTAAGACTGAGTTCTAAAACTGTGGACATTTATACAATGGAATACTATTCAGTAGTAAAAACAATGAATTACTGACACATACAATATGAATAAATCTCAAATGTATTATTCCAAGTGAAAGAAGCCAGGCTTAAAAGGTTACATACTGTATGATTCAATTTATATAGCGTTCTGAAAAAGGCAAAACCATAGGGGTAGGAAAAGAGCGGGAGAAGGGGTATTGACTCCAAAGGGGTAGGAGAGAATTTGGGGGAGTTATGAGAATGTTCTGTAAGATAATGGTGGTTACTATGTACACTTGCCAAAACGTACAGAACTGTACTCTAAAAGGGTGGATTTTATTCTATGTAAATTATACCTCAATAAACCTGGGGTGGGGAGAGACTGGGTTCTAGGGCCTGGTCAGTGTCCTTTAGGACCTATCACCATGAGTCTGTGAGTGTTGGGGAAATGCTTAGAGTGGGGAACTCATACAGGGATGCAATATTTGGGGTAATATGTATTTCAACTGAAGGCAGGGGCTAGGGGATAAATTGCAGCTATGACTTGAATTCCAGATGGGAACAATTCTTTCCTAATGTTCTGACTAAAATTCTCTATTAGAAAGTCAGTGAAGTGGAGTGGATAAGGGCCTGACTTCGGGAACCAGACTACCTGGGTATGAATCCCACCCTTGTCAGTCACTAACTGTGTGACCTTTGGCAATTTACCTATTAGAAAACTACATATTAGCTTATACCTAGCTGTATTAGCCAGCCAGTAAAAGGATAAGTAACTGTGTGTGTGTGTGTGTGAGTGTGTGTATGTTTTGTAATTAAGACAGTAAAGGAAAGCTGTACTGCTTGAGGTTAAGGGATAAAAATGATGATACTTCTGATAAAGCTGACTATGGACTGGGTACTCTTTTAAGCATATTACATGTATAAATTATTTAATTCTCACAACAACTCTGTGATAGGTACTATTATCATCATCCCTGTCCTACAAATGAGGAAACTGTGTGGCACAGATAGGTAAATTGCCAAAGGGCACAGTTAGTGACTGATGAGGCTGGGATTCAAAATCCAGGCAGTCTGGTTCTGGAAGCCAAACCCTTATCCACTGCACTCCATCGCCTTTCTAATAATTAGAGAATATTAGTTACAGCATTAGGAACTAATTGTTCCCATCTAGAAATCAAGTCAAATTTAATTTCCAGGATCACTTGTAATAAATGAAGGTCAGGGTCCTCCCTACCCAAATCCAAAGGGGAAAACAGTCAGTGTTCATAAAGTTGATCATTCCCAGCCATGTTGTATCAAACTACACAGAACTTCGTTTTCGACAGGGAAGTGAAAAATAAGACAATATTTTGGAAAAAGAGGAAGCGATTTGTTTGTGTGAAGGTCAAAAATTAGGCTATGTCACAATTTATCATGAGTGTCAGCTATCTACAGAACTGCTCCCCCCCAACTTAATTTCTTACCGCATGACATTTTCATAGCTGTAATTCATCCCCTTTGCCCCACATGTCCTAGCATTACAGCAGTATCTTTAAAACTGCAGTCCAACAGCAAAAGCCTTGACTCTACCACGGCACAAAAAATCCTCAGCAATATGTTCCTCTCCTTGGATTCTACGTAAGTAAAAATTTGTAAAAAACAAATCCATTTGGATATTGTTATTTATTTATACCTGACCTTGTTCCAAAAAGAGATATGGGGTATGGTATTTTTTCCTACAAAGTCCATAAACATACAATTTTTAAAAAAATCTATATTTCTGCAACCTCATAATAGATGATATACTGACCAAATATGCTACATATTAGAATTCATATTGGACATCACATTCATCTTCAAGCTGCAGTCTTTTCCCATTTTTCTTTGTCAAAGACTTCTGGAAATGTTACGCTAAAAATAACAGACTTTTAATGTGAGCAACAGGTTAACAAAATGAAAGTTGCTATAGTAACAGAATGCACATTTCAGAAAATGGCACTGCAAGGAGAAATGATATTTATCGGCTGTAGTAAATTGGTGAAAGCTTGTCAATATGTTTCCTGTAGTCTGTTTCAGATAGCTGGGTAGCTACTAATAGCAATATTTCCCAATATTTTCCTGAGTCTTAAGAATGTATGGAATCAAGGATGTTCAGTCACGGGGCATGGATTCCTGTACTTCTCAACATAAGCAAAATTAGCTCTATTAAGGCAGGGCCCTCATGTCTCCTTTAATGCTGTGTTTTTTGTTTTTTGTTTTGCGGTACGCGGGCCTCTCACTGTTGTGGCCTCTCCCGTTGCGGAGCACAGGCTCCGGACGCGCAGGCTCAGTGGCCATGGCTCACGGGCCCAGCCGCTCCGCGGCATGTGGGATCTTCCCAGACCGGGGCACGAACCCGTGTCCCCCGCATCGGCAAGTGGACTCTCAACCACTGCGCCACCAGGGAAGCCCTAATGCTGTGTTTTATTTTGATGTCTTAACCATTAGTACTTGCAGGGTTGTCAGAATTATTCATGTCAACTGTGGGGAACTCCCGAATCTCTGAGAATTATCATTTACATGGCATTTGGTGCGTTTGGTTTGCTCTGAGTCATAAGCTGGCAGTGTACTTAAGCAAAGCTTTAATGATTGGATGTCTTCTGTTTGACTGCATTGTTAAGGGATATTTTATTTATTATTGCTTTCCAATTGCAACTTTTGACTGACTGTTGCCATGTTTTCACTGTATTCTGTTAAAGAGGAACAAACAGCAATTTTTTTACAGCATGCACCACTCTGCTTTTACAGCCTGCATTTTTCATGCAGTAAATCCAGACACTTTACAATCATTAAGAATATGTAAGAAGACTTGGCTCCATAACATCCTCTCTCCAGAGTTCAACCTGTGCTATAAAACAAGCAACCACAGAAAACGTACATCCAGGCTCAGCTCTCTAAAAGCCAAAACCCCCTATCTTAAATAAGTTATTTCTGGTAGGAAAGTTATAGAAGGTTTGTGTTGAATGTTTTGCTACCTTTGATCCAAATGGCTATTGCTTCTTTCTTGCTCATCTTCTTCAAGTTACAATTTGCCCCCTTCTCAGCTCATTAATAATGTAGCCTCTGGTAGATGCACTGGCCTCAAATGAGATGGCTATGTTGCATTTACTAGGACCCAGCTGGTTTCTGCACTGAGGTTATGTAAGGCTTTAACTAGGCAGGTTTTTCCCTCCCCTCATATATCTGGAAAGCTTTTCTCCAAGGAATTTCAAGAGGATTGTGATGAGCACTGCTCTGGCGTTCACTGAAGTCACCCTGGGACTACCTTATCCTCATCCTGTCTCCCGAGCACCTGGCTTCTCCTCTGTGAAAGAGCAGTGATGGTAACAAATGGGGCTGTTTGGGCTAGACAGAGAGAGGATAAGCAAATAGGCCAAGACTTAATTGCTTTCTTACCTGAGACAGCAATTTTCTCCAAGATATGGGAATGGCTCTCGGGAGAAAATGGAACCAAGATAGATCACAATGATTTTCCAATATTACGGAATTCTGGACTGGGAACAGTACAAATGGCCTTTCTTTCTTCCCTTGACCTTCAAAGAGTGGCCCTGACAATAAGGAAAGGTCAAGTTTAGAAGCAACAATACCTGATGAAGATTGGGCCACATTGGCACATAGGCACTGTTCATTGAGCTTCGACTATATGCTGAGCTTTATCTCATGCTTTAGCTTATTCCATTTTTTTTTTTTTTTTTTTTTTTTTTTAAGACGCTCCGGACGCACAGGCTCAGCGGCCATGGCTCACAGGCCCAGCCGCTCCGCGGCATGTGGGATCCCCCCCGAGCGGGGCACGAACCCGTGTCCCCTGCATCGGCAGGCGCACTCTCAACCACTGCGCCACCAGGGAAGCCCAGCTTATTCCATTTTTACAACAGCCCTGTGAAGTAAGATTTATTCTTATAATGGTTAATCAATTCTTTTTCAGCGCAATTCTTTTGAATGCTGGTTCTCTTTCTCACTGAACACAGAAAGAAGTCAGAACTACTGAATTTCCTTGTTCCTTCTGCCGTTTTTAAATGCTACATCTTCCTCAAGCAGGGATCCTAATTTTTTTCTTCTTCATAGTGTTACTCTAAAAATAATCATTTTAAACCTCTCTTTTCATGGCATTTATCTTTCAGTTGAATTCAGGAGTCAGTATGGCAGAGCACAGAGAGAGGTCAGCACATTTTATCTATAAAGAACCAGAGAGTAAATACTTTAGGTTTTGCAGGCTATATGGTCTGTCTCATTGACTCAACTCTTCTGTTGTAGTAGGCAAATGCAGCATAGACAACACATAAAGGAATGGGTATGGCTGTGTTCCAATAAAACTTAATTTTCAGAAACAAGAGGCCTGCCTATGAGCCTTAGTTTGCTGATCTCTGGATTAAAAAAAAAAAGTGGCAGGAGATGGGGGAGGGCAAAGCAAAAGGATAGTGTCAAATAACTAATTTCTAGGATCATGTTATTAGCTGTGTGGCCTTGGGCAAGTTACTTTATTTCTTTGAAACTCAGTTTCTTTATCTGTAAAACAAGGGTAATAGCTTCCTCATGAGATTATTGTGAGGATTAAAAGAGAGAAACACGTACTCCTGAACTTTCCACCTCTTTCAGTTTGCTTAACACTGCTTGATGGTTTATAATATTCCGGGCACTTGTTTAAATGCTGATGATGCAACCGTAAGACAAGGCCCTTGCTTCCTGCACCACCTCTTAGGAATTCAAGGAGCATTAATCCTGCCTCCGAGGATAAAGGAAGGCTTCTGATAGGAGGCATTCAAGGTCCATCTTGGAGGATGAGTGGAATATTTTAGGTTGAAAAGCAAGAAAGAGAAGGACATTCCAAGTAGAGATAACAACTGAAGCAAAGAGATAAAAGCTTTGTAGGACTGCATTGTATTTCAGGGAACTGGGAAAGATATTCCAGTGTAGCTAGAGAATAGGCTGATGCATGGTAAGGTACATACTAATACAGCCTACCTGATATCCATTCCCCCTTCTCCCTTACTCATAGGGCCATGATTTTGTCCAGGGAAGAAAATGTACCCAGCTAAAAATACTCAATCCCCCAGTCTGCCCTGTAGCCAGAGGTGGCCATGTGACACAGTTCTAGCCAATTAGATGTGGGTTGAATCTCTGGAAAAGGCTTCTTTTTCTGAATAAATAGAATACAACTGTATAAGAGAAGGCTTTCTTCTGATCTGGAAAGTGGATGTAACACTTGGAGATTCAGCAACCCTTTTGCAATCATGAACAAAAGCCACATACTGACAGTGATAGGGCAGAAAGACAAAAGAAGTCTGTGTTCCCTGTGGCATTGTTGAGCCACTACACCAGCCCAGTGCCCTATTTCCAGACTTCGGGTACACCAGAAACAAGTAGTCCCATTATTGAAGCCACTGGGAATTGTGTTTTCCATTGTTTGCAAATGAACAAAATACTAAATGATACTGGAGAAATGTGAATACTTGAGGTGCTTCAGCATGACTTGATGTATAGATTGGATGCGGGAGGTTAGAGACAAGGAGGAATTAAGGATGACTATCTCTGAACTGAGCTTCTGGGTAGAGTGTGATACTAATTATTGAGATGGGGAAGATTGTGGGAAGGGATACATTTTGGGTGGGAAACGAATTGTTCTGTTTTAGACATGTTAAGTTTGAGATACCTATAAGACATCCAAGTGGAAACGTCGAATCGGCTGTGTGGGATGTGTGAGTCTGAGATTCAGAGAATTCCTCTGGCTGGAGATAAAATTATGACTCATCAGCAAAATTATGATTTTTGAATCCAAGAGAAGAGATGAGCTCACCTTGGAATATTGTGTAGAGAAAGAGATGATATGAGGTCCGTTTGGTAAAGGTAGGTGGAGAATGGATTGGAGAGAAGAGAGATTAGGCACATGGAAATCAGCTCAGAAGTTGCTGGATTAGTTTTGAGTGAGAAGTAAGGGAGGTCTGACCTAGAGTAGGAACAGTGGGAATGGAAAAAAAGGAAAGGACTTAACAGATAGTTTACAGGAAGAATCCACAGAACTTGGATTCTGATTGGATTGCAAGGGTGAGAAAGAAGCCAAAGATAGCTCTGAGATTCCTCTATGCTTGATTGACTGTATCCTGATGTTCTCAACTGGTGTGGGATACGTAGAAGGAAAAGAGAGTTCCAGGGTGAGATAACAAGTTTGACTTGGGTGCTACCAGGGCAAACATCAGACAGGCAATGCAGCCTGGGACTGCCAGGTAATGCTTTTGAAAAAGTACCCTCTCTTCATCTAAACCTGAAGCAAATGCTCAGGAATGATCTATAATTGTTTTGAAGCCAGTACGATGGTAGACAGTGTCCAGAATAATTATGAGGGTCGTGGAGGACTTTTAGAAGTCCTCCATGAGGCTAGCAAGGGGAATGTCTTGTGCTCAGTGCAGTCCTTGGTCCATGTTGGTTGTGTCATCCATAACTGAATGTCCCTGTAAGGAACTTTGGGGAGCTAGAAAACCTTACCTTCACCCAGGGGGTGTATTGTGGATCTACTTCATTTAACCGTCTCCATAGAAGCTTCACATTTCTAGATGTGTCCATTGTTGTCTTCCTGTGGATCATATTACTGAATAACTGTTAAGTGGAATTGCTGCAGAGTCCTTGTGTTCTGGTAGCTGAGTTGGTAAGAGGAACTAGAGAAACCACAAAGGTGTTAATACCAGAATTCTAAGATATCAAGTGAACCATCTTTGTTGCAAAAAAAAAAAAAAATGTGGCTAGGAATAAAGGAAGAAGTGTTTGTCAAGTATGTCAATTGTCTCCCTGACTCCATGCAGTTTGGCATCCTGGATTGAATATTGGAAGTGGTCACAATTATAATTTCTTGGCTGCTTCTGTTGCTTCGAGCCAAAGGGTAAGAGATATCTGAGGTATTATAGCAGAAAATGAAATTACAAAATCCAGTCTGGGTAGTAATGAAAATTGAGACCAAAGCTGTTTCTTGGCAGAAATTGGCATTTCAGATGAGAATGGGGCGGGGGGTGGAGGTGGGGGTAGTAAATTAAGCAGAGAATATTCTTTGCCTTTTATTTTAGATTTTTTCAGAGGCAGCAGATTTTTAGACCAAGAAGAGTTTAAGAAATAAGAGGTTTTAAATGTGGGAGGAAGTGGCAGCAACGATGATAGAATTAAGTAAAGCTCAGTCTTCACTGACCTTACCTGAAAAAGTGGATAAAGAATACCTGGGTCTGCATTATGGTTTTAATTATGAATAATTATGCTTTAAATTTTGTGAATTAATCTTTCCTTTACTGTCAGCTCTGACCTTGCAGCTCTGCGATTTTTGCAGACTAATTGGGGTTTTTTAAATGTGTCCTGAGATAACCACTCAAAAATAATTTTCTCATTGGACCAGACACTTCAAGTGGAAATCACAAGTGTCTCAATGAGGTATAAAGCATCCATTGATTAAAGTGTACAAGAAGCAATTCCTTCTTGAAACTTCTGTTTGAAGATGAATGTTTTGTTGCATAGAGGCTGGCTAAGAGGTGCTTTTTAAAATATGATTGAAAAATAGCTATATGTCCTCATTTCCAAGATAACCCACAGTCACCAAGTTGACTAATTGAAATGGTACTGTGATGATGCAACTAAAATGGTAAATAACTGACTTTATAGGTATAATTTTGCTTAGGAAAAAACAAGCTTCCTAAACTAAGAAGGGGGAGATTGGCATCTTCAAAGTTACAAGTCTTGGGGCTGGCAGAAGGGGACATGTGTATATATTTTCAGCAATCTCAGAGCTAGGAAATAAGGAAGGATTTGACAAATCTAAAACTTTAGTAAAAAAGTTAATGAATGATAGAGAAATACTATAAACACTTTATTTTTAAGTTGCACAAGGTGGGGGTAGGGGTGGGTCTTAAAGAATAAGTGGACACTAGTGAGAGAAACAGATGTCAAAGTGAGTTAATGGAGGGTCAGATGCTCTTGCACAGGGGCCTGTATTAGTCTGCTTAGGCTGCCATAACAAAATGCCACGGACAGGGTGGCTTAAACAACAGAAATTTATTTTCTCACAGTTCTGGAGGCTAGAAGTCCAAGATCACGGTTCTGGCTGACTTAGTTTCTGATGAGAGCTCTCTTCCTGGCTTGCAGACAGCCACCTTCCGTGTCCTCACGTAGACTTTCCGTAGTGTGTTCCTTCAGGGGAGGTGGGTGGGAGATAGTACAAGCTCCCTGCTGTCTTCTTATTAAAGACACTAATCCTAGCTGATTAGGGCCCCACCCTTATTACCAGATTTAAGCTTAATTCCTTCCTTAAAGGTCCCATCTCCAGGCACACAAGGGATTAGGGCTTCAGCATATGAATTTGGGTTGGGGGCACAGACATTCGGCCCAAGAGAGCAAGTGGAGGAGCATCCCCACTGGGAGACTGCAGGGGGAGGGGAGGGGGAGGGGGCCCAATCCCTGTGGAGACCCAGCCCAGACCTCTTCAGGCTGCACTGGTGTGCTATTAAAAACTAGAAGCCCTTCTTCCTACCCACCACCCACCTGGAGTAAGAAGTCTGAGAGTTGGGGGTGGGGTGGACAGCAAGCTTAGATCAGAAGATGCTGTGAGGCCAAATTGTGGCCTGGCTGGGCCCCTCTCCCACCCCAGGGCTGACTGAGACTCAGGCCAGGGTGTAATAGTCCAACCACCTGAAAATCAGTGTTACTTTGAAAAAGACAGGGAAAAGATCTTGGCAGGACCACACAGAACCTTGAGGTAGGAGTGTTTCCACTCCCTTAGTGAAGATCTAAGAAGACAAGCAAAATGCAAACCTCTGAAAGTGCCAGTTCCTAGGAATCACTTGGGTGGGAGCTATCTGGGGCATACCAGGCCATTTAACAGTGTCTGTAGGTGCTGTTAACAAGGATGCAGAGGGTAGCCTAAAAGGCAGCGTTTCTCAACTGCAGGCATCCTGGGCTATATAGTTCTTTGTTGGGGTGGTCTTATGCATTGCAGGATGTTTAGCAGCATCCTTGATGTCTACTAACTAGATGCCAGTAGCACCTCCCCCGCCACCAAGTTGTGACCACCAAAAACGTCTCCAGACACTGCCAATGTTGAGAACTACTGGCCCAAAGAGATGGCTGGTGGTGGCCTAATAAAGACAATTTGTGCCTCAGAGTAAAAGGACAGTAATTCGTACAGTTAATGGAAATACTGAATAAAGGCATAAATCTATGATAATGCTGAAAAGGAAGATGCGAGATAATATACCACAGTAAAAAGTCAAGCCAATGTGAGTCAGTTGATTGGTACTCAGTTTCTCAGAAAACTGGGAGGTCTTAACAAATTGTTCAATTAAAGAAAACGTTACATTTAATGAATTACTTAATCTTGCAATGCCATCATCTCACTGGCTAGTTAAAGAAGTTATTGTAGTCTGCCTGAAATGTCAAACATCTACACCCTCGCACTCATCAATGTGATCTGATACTGCAAATATATTATATCTTAGGTCACACACTCATAAACGTAGTAATGCGATACTGTAAAAATATTAAAACTTAGGTCAGGGTATGGATTTAAGGATATAACTCAGAGGATTTTCTTGGGAAATTGATCTTCACTTTTTCAGGTGTTGCTGGAAACATTCATGTGTGCTCCGGTATTTTTATATAATGTATTTATACCTGGTGACAGCCAGACTTTCAAAAGTCAAGCAGTAGATAGCCAGGAAGGTGTAAACCCAGTCAAGGAGAGCTTCTTGTGCCACCCCTCCTCAGTTCCATGTTTCTGTGGGGAACTTTGGGAGACCTGGGATGTTCTACATCCGGCGGGGAGCATAACATATTAGTTCCCACTTTCTGTGGGCATCTCCGTAAGTTTTCATGTCTTTTGCCATTGAAGAAACTTTCTATCTTCTAGAACAGTGTCTCTTGGTGTCTTTTTGTCAATCACGTCACTGCCCTGTTGTGATGACTGAGTAAATACCTTTTGAATTTTCTATGCCTTTTTTCCATCCCACAGTGTTGTGTATTAGGCATTAGGAAATGTAGAAATGAAACTGGCACCGGTCTCCCGGATTTCCCTTTGAGTTTTTTTCTCCTTTTATCTTTTGGGTGCATGAGAAGACCTCTGGGTAGTCACACTGCTTCCTTTAGATTCCTCCTCGTTTTTATTTCTGTTTAATCTGATTTCTTATTACATTATAAGAATTTATAGAATCTCTCATCTCCCTTGAATACATTTTAGAAACCCTGATCATGAGATTATAACCACATTCTATCTGACTTTTAAGAATATGATGTTCTATGAAATAATGCCATTTGCAGCAACGTGGATGCAACTAGAGATTATCACACTAAGTGAAGTCAGTCAGAAAGAGAAAGACAAATACCATATGATATCACTTATATGTGGAATCTAGAATATGACACAAGTGAACCTATCTACAAAACCGAAACAGACTCACAGACATAGAAAGCAGACTTGTGGTTGCCAAGGGGGAAGGGGAGTGGGGGAGCGATGGATTGGGAGTTTGGGGTTAGCAGAAGCAAATTATTATACAAAATGGATAAACAACAAGGTCCCACTGTAGAGCACAGGGAACTATATTCAATATCCTGTGATAAACCATAATGGAAAAGAATATGAAAAGGAATGTATATACAAATATATATATATATCTGAATCACTTTGCTGTACAGCAGAAATTAACCCAACATTGGAAATCAACTATAGTTAAATAAAACTAATTAATTAATTTTAAAAAGAATATGATGTTCTAAAGTCCGTGGTACCTTTATTTCTGTTGCCAACGTTTCACTTTTAGAAACCCCAAGAGGATCACTTTCTTCCGGAGTTCCTGTCATCCTCATTTTAAGAACTCTCTTGGGGCTTTCCTGGTGGCGCAGTGGTTGAGGGTCCGCCTGCCGGTGCAGGGGACACGGGTTCGTGCCCCAGTCCAGGAAGATCCCACATGCCACGGACCGGCTGGGCCGGTGAGCCATGGCCGCTGAGCCTGCACCCCGCAACAGGAGAGGCCACAACAGTGAGAGGCCTGCGCAAAAAAAAAAGAACTCTCTTGTTCTTGTTGGTGGGAATTAAGCCCAGATTAAGAGTCCAGCTTGATATCTTCCTCTGCATGCAGATATGACACTGTCAGTAAGAAAAGTCAAAAATGTGTCAAATACTTAGTAGACTGAGACTTCCTGGAGATGTAAATTCCTTGCTCACAAACCAGGTATAGAAACAGGATTAGGAAAGCACAGTCTATTTATGAAGTTGTAATTGCTGAAATGCTTTTTATTCTCTTCTTAACTTTTATACTGACATAATTTTGACCTACTATTTTGTGAGAATAGTACAAAGAATCCGCATAAACTCCTTCATCCAGACACCCCGGATGTTAACCTTTTACCGCATGTGCTCTCTCCATGCAAATACTTTTAAATGAAAGACACAGGCAGAAACACGTCGTTCCTAAGATGTGCAAATTATGACCCCAAATATTGCCTCTCCCTCCCTTCATACAATCCCCTCATCAGCTGTACAGCCAGACCTCGGCAGCTTCCTAGAGCCCCCTTCCTCTTACATCACACTTCATGTGTCTGCAGTCCTTAACTACACTCAGGCTTATCACTCTGGAGTGTAGCAACTCTATTATTTTTCAATCCGTAGCCTGCTATTCAGTGCCCAGCACACTGTAAAAGTATTCACTGCATGGTGGAATAAATTTTTCCTTTTATAGGGCTGGGTTTGCCGTTGGTTTTGTTGTTTTAGCATTGGTCTGCTTCTGAAATAGATGTTCCCTTTCATACACAGTTCTTCCACTAAATATAGACTTTTAGGCACATAAAAGCATAGCTGAGACTCCTAGGTCCAGAATCTGTGAGTTTGGTGCCAGAGAATATGTGAGCACGGGAAACAATTCTGATCCAAGAAAGAGCAGGGGTATTGATGGTGTTAAAGAAAGCCTTTTTAAAAAGTGGTTTGGTACAGTATAGCAAAGTTATGAAAATGTTACAGATGATTATGTGTTCGAATAGAGTAGTATTGCTGGTTAACTAAAATGGAAGGTTTGGAGCATTCAACAGTGAACTTCTTTTTTTTTCCTGTTAACATTTCAAAGTCTTATTGACTCAATTTTTTAAATATTCTTTTTCATATTTTTTTCATTATGGTTTATCCCAGGATATTGAATATAGTTCCCTGTGCTATACAGTAGGACCTTGTTGTTTATCCATCCTATATATAATAGTTTGCATCTGCTAATCCCAAACTCCCAGTCCATCCCTCCCCCACCCCCCTCCCCCTTGGCAACCACAAGTCTGTTCTCTATGTCTGTGAGTCTGTTTCTGTTTCATAGGTAAGTTCATTTGTGTCATATTTTAGATTCCACATATAAGCGATATCATATGATCTTTGTCTTTGTGTGTCTGACTTACTTCACTTAGTATGATAATCTCTAGGTCCATACATGTTGCTGCAAATGGCATTATTTCATTCTTTTTTATGGCTGAATAGTATTCCATTGTATCTATGCATATATATATATACACACACATACACACACCACATTTTCTTTATCCATTCGTCTCAATAGAGAAATTTTAACCTAGTCAACAAAGCTCAGATTGTGGAATGAAAGCCAGTTAGGTTATACATGCAAATATTCAAGTATAAAAATGTTGAGAAGTATAGTATGGAATCTGGCTGATGAAATCATGGGCTAAAGAAGTGACTAGAACACAGTTTCTTTCATCAGAGTCTTATAATTTTCTGCATACAGGTCTTTTGTCTCCTTGGGTAGGTTTATTCCTAGATATTTTATTCTTTTTGTTGCAATGATAAATGGGAGTGTTTTCTTCATTTCACTTTCAGATTTTTCATCATTAGTGTATAGGAATGCTAGAGATTTCTGTGCATTAATTTTGTATCCTGCAACTTTACCAAATTCATTGATTAGCTCTAGTAGTTTTCTGGTAGCATCTTTAGGATTCTCTACGTATGATATCATGTCATCTGCAAACAGTGACAGCTTTACTTCTTCTTTTCCGATGTGGATTCCTTTTATTTCCTTTTCTTCTCTGATTGCTGTGGTTAAAACTTCCAAAACTATATCGAATAAGAGTGGTGAGAGTGGGCAGCCTTGTCTTGTTCCTGATCTTAGTGGAAATGCTTTCAGTTTTTCACCATTGAGGATGATGTTGGCTGGAAAAAAGAGAGATCTATCCATCCACTGTTTTAGTAAACATCTGTTATAATCGTATCTTCCCACCATCTTTTAAAAAGCTTTTCTACATTTGGGGAAACCCCTACCTCATGAGTCCTGCAAAGTTGAAGTCTGAACTCAAATCCCCAGCATCCTTTGCAGCAAGCATGCTGTCACATGACGTAGGCTGCCTGAATTTGGAGATAAGCAAGAAAGGAAAGAGTCCTGGTATGGAGCTTCTGCTTGTGCCAACACAAATAATGACCAAGGCATTTGGCTTTCGAATGGCAGTGTGTTCTAGTGCTGCTAACTTGAGTTCCTGATGCAGAAGTAGCACGTGGCTGGCAGCAGTACTGTTTCAGTGGAGTCAGATTCTCGGCATTTAGTGCTTGGCTGGGACAGCAGAGGTGGTCTTATCTCAGGCCAGTTCTGGGATATGGGTTTGACCATTTCTCTAGGAAATAATTATTTGAGATAACACCTTGACCTTTACCAGTAATCTGTTTTTACAGTGGGAACCACCAAACCAGATTCTGCTGTTTGCAACTGCCTAATACAATATTACAAATATCCCTCAGTTTTTCTTCTGAGAGGCAAGTAATCAACAATTTTGAAGCTTTCACGAGATAAGAAGAGTAAATACAGCCTTGAAGAAAAGTAAATACAGAAACTCAAATGGAATAAAAGCCTTCTTGGGTAGCTCATAATTCATTTGACTCCTTGGCTGTCACCTCACATCCACTTTGAATTCAGAGTTGGCCTTTCATAGGAGTTCCCCCAAACAGAATCAGCTCTACAACACATGGCTGGAAGTGGATATTTTCTCTGAGGATTTCAGGGACAGATAAAGGAGACGTCTCATTGTACCATCTTAAAATGGTATGCGATGTTCCCATTAGGCATCTCTATTCCATTCCTAAAGTCCTTATCTGAGTGACAGAAAGGATAGAAGAGGCAGATTCTGATATCAAGAACACAGGAATTTTTCATCATAATTTAAAAGCGGACAGTACTTTGAAAATACACTTTCCATGGAATGGGTACCATATACTTACACATTCTTTTCTTTGGACTATGTGGACGAAACTCTTAAAACTCTATATCATTTTCAGGGGTATTAACTCCCTGGAGAATATTTTCTCTTATTTTCATTTTTAACTGGGAATATACATAACAATAACTGTGGAGAAACGGTGAAGGAGAAAGCAGAAATCGTTCTTTGTTGTCTTTTTTTCAGTACGTCTTGGGTGTGTGTGTGTGTGTTATGCAGGGATAAAGAGGTTACATAGATGCATTTAAGTGGCCATGGGCTAGTGTGAATTCTCCTGGCATTTCTCCCAATTATTTAAATATTCCATGCTAATCGGCTTGCCCATCACAGACCTCAGGACAAGTGGACCCTGGTCCTTTATAAGAGCCAGAGAGTGTATCTTTCCCCATAGCTGACTGCCTCTATTTGTTTTCATTAGTGTAAACAAAAACAAATGGAATTCCTAGGTGCCCCAGGCAAAGGGATGCTGTGCCCCGCCCCACCCGCAACTGCTGCTGCCTACAGCCTCCTGAGCTCATTCAGAAAGCTTGCCAGGAGAGGGATGCTTCTGCAAGGGCTCTCCCCTTCAGAAGCTCGGGACACATTATTTTCAATTATTTCAGAAGAGGAAACTCTCGGCCAATCAAAATGCAGCACTTGTATTAGCTTATTTTCAAACGAATGATAGCTTTGTAGAATCAAAGTCTGCTCAGATCTCACCATTTCTAGGCTGCTTGCTTCCTCGGCCTGAAGTTAGCTGCCGTCTTCAGAACAGGGCATCTCTGTTGCTGTCTTTGGAATCTGGCATGAACAAAAGATCTCATAAAAGAGCTGCAGTGAATTGTTGGAATTTGTGTTGACAAAAGTTCCTTTCCTGTGTTGCAAACTCAGGCTCGGCCTCTGCAGTGTTGAAAAGCTGCTTACCCTCAGCAGATGTTCTGACGCTCGCTGGTTGTGTTCTTGTCTGCACTCATTTGTCTTCCCTTGCTCTCCACTTCCACGACACAAGATAGCTTGGAAACGCGATTTCTCCTCTCCTCTGTACAGCCCTCTCCACCAGTGACTTGCCCACTGCTTCATTCCCACAAACCACAGCTGCCGGGGTCTGCATCACCCTCTGTGTTGCAGTAATTTCTGCCTCCCTGGCTTTTCACAGTTGGACACAAAAAGCAGTGATGACTAAAGCCTTCATTTTTTTTCTCCTGACACCATCTCCCCAGACTTATGCTTTTTTCTCACAATGGGAGACAGGACCACTATAAAATTTCAGTTGGCCATCAAGATGGTCTTAGAATAATAGTTGACCTTTTCCTTTCTTTTGTTTCTTTAAAGTAATCACTACAGGCTGCAGAAGCAGGTTCCCTCTAATCTTTATCACCTTATCCATTATGATAGTCAAATGTCTGGTCCTATCTCTAATCCAAGCTCTTAGAGTAGTAGCCTCACTGAACATCACCTTTGGGGCCTTAACAAATGTTTCTTGGGAGGTGAGGAAACATTTACTGAGAAGTTGCTTCTGGATGTAGACACCGTTTTTGTCCATGTTCTCAGGCCCCTGGAGAAGTGTGAAGACCACAGATTTTCGTTTTACAGAGAGGAGTAACTCTTTTCCGATTTCCTCCAAGTGGTTGCGTGATTGGACCCCTCGGGTCAACGTGGGGGTCAAAGTTTGGAATGAGAAGAGGATGTGCATATGATTTAAAGAGGGGGGTGTCCCATCCAAGTACTAACCAGGCCCTAGGGGCAAGACGGGAATAAAGACGCAGACCTACTAGAGAATGGACTTGAGGACACAGGGAGGGGGAAGGGTAAGCCGGGACGAAGTGAGAGAGTGGCATGGACATATATACACTACCAAACATGAAATAGATAGCTAGTGGGAAGCAGCCGCATAGCACAGGGAGATCAGCTCGGTGCTTTGTGACCACCTAGAGGGGTGGGATAGGGAGGGGGGGAGGGAGGGACATGCAAGAGGGAAGAGATATGGGGACATATGTATATGTGTAACTGATTCACTTTGTTATAAAGCAGAAACTAACACACCATTGTAAAGCAATTATACTCCAATAAAGGTGTTAAAAAATAATAAATAAAGAGTGGGGGTGATCTGAGACAGGTCATAGCTCTGGGACAGGTCAACGATACCTGGGCATCAGGGAAGTAAGCTTACCTAGGTCAGGTTGTGAAATTTGACAATGTGTTCTAAATCAAGTATTTTCTTGGGTTAATAAACTGTCTCATATATCCTGTGCCAACCACTGTGTGTGAGGCTGTGGGAGAAATAAAGATGTAAAGATGAGGTTTCTTCCTCTACTCACGTATTACATGTTCCCACTCTGACCAAGACTTCCTCTGTCTCCAGCACAGATAAGCTACAGCAGCTGCAAGAAGGGGCAGAGAGTTAGGAGGGCGAATGTGGCTCCCCAAACCATCCACTATAGATGTCAGCACCTCAGTGTATCTCCATGGGCCTCTTCCTCCATGGATCTGAGCGATTCTCAAACCTGGGTGCACATTAGAATTACCAGGAAACTGAAAAAATAAATACAACATCTAAAAATGGTCAGATTGGTAAATTTCATATTGTGTAGATTTCACTTTAATTGAAAAAAAGGTAGTAGGTCCTCTAACCTCAAGGAGGTGGAATGTAACGCTCCACTCCTGAAGCGCGGGCTGTGCCTAGCAACTTTCTTTCAAAGAGGACAGAGTGGAAAGGCGGAAGAAAGTGTAACTTTACAGTGGAGAAACCTGACAAACCTCAGCCAGGGGACCAAGATCAACATCAACAACGCTAAGTCACGTTGATATCATGCACTGTCGATATGGTGTGATGAAAATGACACTTTACCTCTGTGGTCTTTCTTGCCGAAATCTATAACCCCAGTCTCATCTTGAGAAAAACATCAAAGCAATCCCCACTGACGGACAGGCTACAAAATACCTCACCAGTAATCCTCAAAATTGTCAAGGTCATCAAACACAAGGGAAGTGTGAGAAACGGTCACAACTCAGAGGAGCCTAAGACATGACAACTAAATATGTGTTATCTTGGATGGGATCCTGATACAGACAAAGGACATTAGGGAAAAACTAAAGACATCTCAATATATTATGGAAGTTAGTTAATAATAACGTTTCGGTATCGGTTCATTAATTTTCACAAGGGTTCCATACTCATGTAAGGTGTTAATAGTGGAAACTGAGTGTGGGGTATACGAGAACTCTCTGTACTATTCTTTGTAATGATTCTGTAAATCTAGAAGTCTTCTAAAAGAGAAGGTTTCTTAAGTAGATAAATATGCTTGGATCTCACCCCAGATAAATCCCCATCTTTGGGTGTGAAGTCTGAGCAACTGTAGTTTCACAAGCTTCCCGGGGAGATTCTGATGCACGGTGAAATTTCAGAATCATTGGTTCACCCAGCCCTGCCCTCTGCAGGTCAAAATTCTGATGTTAGCTTGCTGTCTCATTTCACCCACCTTTGCCTTCCCTCAGCTCTTACAGCCAGATTTATCGACGAGCTACATCTCTTGCCCCAGACTCAGCCTGTTTCCTGGGTCAGATCTGAGCAGGCAGAGATCCAGCTTACAATGGGAGTGAGTTTAAGCTGGGGCTGGATATTTTTTTCCTGTACTCCACCCAGACTCGGGATGATGTTCAATAATCTCTGGCTCCTCCCAGCCAGCCATGACCCAGTGTGTAGCAGCATGTTTCCATGTCAGTTCCTTTTCTGTTGTCTCTTTGGGCAACTGCTCATATCAAGACTTCCTCTTGGGTACGGGCCTCAGCCCTCTTTATATGCAGATCTAACCTTTCTTAGTTTCCGTCATTGAAGACTTTGGCTCCCCTTTTCAGTCACTGATTAGACACTGATGAGGGTAGACAGAGCCTCTAAAATGATGCTGCCTGATCGCTGTGTCATTGACTTTCAGCTGTCTGAAAGTTTCCCCTACCAGGTACCATCTGCCAGGTGAGACTGCCTGAGCTCTATGTCATGAACTTCCCAACTTCCTACCCTAGGCTCTGCAGGCTCTAGGTAAGGGTCCCCAGACCATACTTGGAATGTTAGAAATGATCCTAGCTCAGCCTCATCTTGGAGGCCCTCTTTTGCTCACCGTAACACGCTAAGACTTGAGCCCATTAACAACAGCCCTGTGAAGCCAAACGTCCCTTTCTCCTGCTGTTCAATTTATACCTCTGATCAATCTGCCACCTTGTTATCCAAATACTTCAGTCTGGTAACAACATTTTCACCTCTGCTCTCCACTGAAACTTCATCTTCATCCCACACTCACTCACTCCATTCCATGTATGTATTCTTATTGCTCTTTTTTTCTGCCGTTGCTAATGGAATTCCTTTAAATTCTCTGCCCCACCAATATCACCAGACATTTGAAGGAAACCTGTAATTTGAAAGGTAGACAGAAAACAAGAAACAGGAAAAATAAAGCAATTTAGAAACAAACAGAGACAATGCAGGAAGTAGAAGAAAACTTAAAAGGAAAAGACCTATAATTATTTTCCTAAAGAGAGGAGTAAAAATAGTTCATCTATGAAACAGAAACAGGATCCTATATTAAAATCTATAAACTAAGAAAGAATTCTTGGAATTTAAAATTTGATATAGAAAATTTAAAACATTAGTGGAAAAGTTGTTTGGCTTGGTTTTTGCTTGTGCTTTTATTTCTGGGCAGGAAATTGATACTATCCTTGAACTTCTTATCTCCTTGAAATGAACAAATTAGGCAGAGGGCTTCTTAACTTCTGCTATTGGGTATATGAGGTTGCTCTCGGATCCTAAACCATGTAGCTGCTTGGATAAATGGACATAAAGTCTGCCTTGCTGGGCCATTTATGTCTCTGCAGGGCCACCTGAGCAGGCAGGTCCCAAGATCAAGATTTAGGTCAAGGACCAGAAAGTTCTCTTTCAGAACTTTCAGGCTTAGATCAGATTGTTAATCCGGATCTTATCTGAGAACCCTGTACTTGGTGGATATTTTGGGATCAACTGTCCAGCTATTAATAAAGTCCTATTTGGGCCCCATGCCATTCCTGATGTTTGTGTGTTTGCTTAAACAAACAGAATCCCAGATGCCATCAGGGGTAACCAGAGCCCTTGACATACACTTTTCCTTCAGTAACAGAAAGAAGTGTCAAAAAACTAAGACATGTATCAAACATGGATATTTAATGAGCTTTTACTGACCAAAAAATAAACAAAACAAAATAAAAATATACATAATAAGTTTCAAGCATTATATCACGATATTCATGTGCCTCTATAGTCTACCTCCTCAGAGGGCTTACATTCTCTACCCTCCCATCCATTGCTCTTTTCAACCAAAACAGTAACAACAAAAATAATAGTTTTATGGAGTACTTGCCTTGTGCCAGGCATTGTGCTAAGTACTTTACAAATGCTATTTCATCCAACCCTCATAAAAATATTCCAAGAGGCAAGCACAATTATTATCTCCATTTTACGGATTAGGAAAACTGAGGCACAGAGAGACCAAGTAAATTGTCCACGATATAGTAAAAGAAGGGGCTCGTATTAGAATATAGGATGACTGACTTTCAGGCTATATTCTCATTTCTAAACTTACTGTTCATGGTGCCTTAGTGAAATACTGGTTCTTTGCCTAGAGCTCTCCCTTCCATCTCTCTACTGAAAGCTTGTTTGTTTACTCAAAGAAGACCAACTCAAATGTCATTTCTGCCATGAAACATTCCCCTCTCCAAATTCCTCTGCCTCTCCTCAGTATTCTCATCCATTAAAAAAAATACCTTTAAGACTTAGGTCAGGTTCCCCAGAAGCAGACCCAAAAATGAAGTTTTGTGTGTGAGCGATTTATGAAGTAAGTGCTCCCAGAAGAAACTGGTAAGGGAGTGGGGAAGCAGGACAGGGAAGGAGAGGAAGCCAAGCAAAGGGGAGATTTCAGGCAAAGCCCCAACTTCGGTCTGATCGAGCAAGGGAGCTCTAGAGTATAAGGTACACCTCAGAGTTTATCTGGACCCAAGGCAAGGGAGCTAGGTTTTTCCCTTCATCTGCCAGTCATTGGATAAGCCCCTCACCCCAGGAAGATATATATAAACTCCCAGGCATCTCACGCCTTCAGTATGTCAAGGCAAAGGGGCTTTAATAGCCAAGGGGAGTTTTCTACTAAGAACCTGGACCCTTAGAAACGAAACCATCCAAAGACTGGGAAGGGGCTTGCAGAAATGGTAAAAGTGGTCTGAGGGTATCTGAGCAGAGCCCTAACAGTGTTTAATAATCTCTATAATCAAAATTATGATATGACTGCATCTGCCCTATTTCTTTTCAGTATGCATTTTCTTTACTACACTACTTGATGACACGTCCTGCATCTTTCTATTTGCACCTAACATATTTTATTTGGATTTAATTTGCCTTAACTGTGAAGAGAGGCCATGACCCGACTTGTGAATTCTCAGTTTATTTCTTGGCTTCTCTGAAAACTCCTCCCTCCCTTCCACCTATGCTGGGTCCCATTGTTGTTAAAAATTCCCAAAGACATCAACCTCTACCGAAAGTTCCTTTTTAAATATAAGGGGAGTGTGCAGAGAACTTAGCTAAGGACCACGTCCAAGAGCTATTTTTATTAAAAAAAATTTTTATTGAAGTATTGTTGATGTATAATATCATGTTAGTTTCAGGTATACAGCACAGTAATTCAGTTATATATATATATATATATATATATA
>NW_020185323.1:1517474-1544136 GCF_003031525.2 Neophocaena asiaeorientalis asiaeorientalis
CTCCATTTTAAAAGAGAAATCCTATTTTTAGTTTTAATACAGAATTACTGAACAGCCAACTTAGCCATTCGATCCTTCCAGAACCAGAGAAGTTTCTACCCTCTCCACACTACCCCTTCCTGTCTTCCTAATCCCAATACTGACTGAAGAAAATTTGAGGGCGACTTTGTAGGAGACATAAGGTAAAGACGGCTAGTACAGCCATCATGTGCATAAATGAACGCCTCATTTCACAGCATCAGGATAGAGAGACAGCTCTGCCTGTCGAGTTGCTGCCATGGCCATTGTGAATCGTGAATCGCTGTCCGTGAGACAATCAGCTGAGAGGCTCAGAGGCTCAGAGAAGCGTTCCGTATCAGTGCCCTCTCAGGGCTGGAAGATGACACTAACGCAGAGCCACTTGGTTTTCACAGAATACAGAGAGCAAGAACCAAAATGAAGAGGGATCCCTGAAGTTACCTGTGTCACCAAGTAGAAACAGGAGATCACTCTTTATCAAATTTCTACATAATAATGTTCAACATTATGGAGTACTAACTGTCAGCGGCCGATACGGGAGTGGTAGAGAGGTGTTATCTAGTTTATTCTCGTAACTACCCTTTCATATAAGCTCATCATCCCTATTTTCTAGATGAGGAAAATGAGACCTGGGAATCTAAAGCACATGCTAAGGTCAGACAACCTAGAAGCTGCAGGGAGCTGGGATCTGAGTCCTGGAAAAAGTGACCGATGCAGCATCTGTTCTCAGAAACTTCTGCCCCCAGAATCAGAACATGGGGCTCTTCCTTCAGGCTCTCTCATGATCATCCAGTCATTTTGCAAGTTCCACGTTGACGATAATGTTCCTCCAAATCCAGTCTTAAGGTACCTAAACCGCACTGAGCACAAACCTCTTAGATCCTTCCTCAGACTCCCCTGATCATGAACAGCCCTGCTGAAGTTTATGTTAATTATAAATAGAATATTGATGTGTAAAATCAGTACACATTGATTTATCCTATTAAACAAAAGTATTTATCCTATTAAACAAAATGACTTGGTGCACATGTGTTTGAAAGCATTGGAATCAAGTCGTGTTATTCACTAAAATTGAAAATAAGCAGACGGACCTCTGTTCTAGAATATGTGGTTAGCCATTAATCCATATTTGTCTACATGTAGGGAACAACATGCATATAATTCTATGGTTTAGACCTTTCATTATTTCAAGCTGGTTTTACCTATATCAATCCTATTTAATTAAACTTTTAATTAAGTAACTTTCAATTAAACTATTAATTAAACCGGTTGCTATTTTTTTTCTTAAAGCCATGATGATTTCTGGTAGGTACAGCTGTTGCGGGTAGAGAGACTTTTACATTTCATTTGATATTTTCAATTCTGTCTCATTCTTTCTTCAGTTAAATATAACGACCAATATTCTAGGGCAGAAAATGTCGCATGCCTCTCTTTCTTACGGTATCAGGGTCACACTGGGAAACAGATGGCATGTTTAAGTTACAGTATTTGAGGAGGGTTTAATAAAGGAACCATTTACAAAAATGTAAAAAACGTAGGTGGGGTCTAGGGAAGCCAGAAAAGATGGCACAATACCTAGGGCTAGTGACAAGGGTCTGGGCCCATTACCCATTACCTACTCTAGGCTCAGGAGGTCATGGAGAGGAAGCTTGTTGTTACCGGTACCTGGAGACCTAGTGGGTTATGGGGTAGGGCTGCTGAAGCGCTAAAACATAGATGGCTTGATGTGGCTCTCCTCCCTCATTCCCATCTCCCCCCACTAGTGGAACCCAAAGGGAAACCAGAGGGCAAGGGAGTCTGTCAATGGTCCACCCTGATCCACCTCCCAAGGCACCTCCCAAGGATATTGACACACTCAGGCAACAGACTGTCCCTGCAGTGTGGGCCCTGTGTTCCCTTCCTCTCTGTATCCCTTACACATAGCAGGGGCTTAGTAAAGAGGGACGAGAATGAATCTTCTCATTGTTGGAAAAGAGCTCATCAGGGTAATCTGTGGAAAATCAAAAGAATAAAACCGGAGCTTTTTGTGTTCTTCCTAAGTACCTCAATCAGATTTACTTCAAAACCTACTAATTTGATGCTTTCTTCAAATAAGAAAATGGTGGGCCTATTCACGAGTATTTCTGTCTTCTGAGCGAAGTTTAGAATCAGAAATGGAGTTTATTAGTTGAGGCATTTTTTTCCTTCACTTGTTCTGACTTAAGTGCCCACTCTTTGGAGCTGTGCACCAAAGTAAAGTCTCACTTTGGAACTTTGGTTTTGCCTTTTTCTTCTTTTCACAGTTTTCTTTCTTTCTTTCTTTTTTAATGTTATTGGGATATAGTTGATTTGAAATGTTGTGTTAGTTTCAGGTGTACAGCAAAGTGATTCAGTTATGCATATACATGGATCCGTTCTTTTTCAGATTCTTTTACCATATAGGCCATTACAGAGTATTGAGTAGAGTTCCCTGTGCCCTACAGTAGGTCCGTGTTGATTATCTATTTTATATATAGTCGTGTGTGTATGCTAATCCCAAGCTCCTAATTTATCCCTCCCTCCGATGTTTCCCCTCACAGATTTCTTTCTGTTTCTCCATCTTCTCCCCTCTTTGCCTCCTTTTCCTTTCCCATTCAGTGGTTGAGGTCTTAGAGCTAGAGGATAACTCACTTGGGACAAAATCCAAGAAATCAAAATCCATTTCCTTATTTCATTCTGGCCCAGTTAAGTGATAAGCACAGGTCACTGTTTTGTTCCCAGGTCTATACAATCTCCACATCCTCAGCCCACTATGATGTTCTCTCACAGAAGCAAGGCAGCAGCCCATCAGAATGCTTGCGTGATACATCCCACAGCCCAGATACAAATTCCCTGATGCTGGAGAAGAGTGGGTCCAGTGACCTGCGGTTCAAGTTGCCTTCAAGTCTTTCATCTTCTTTGGGGCTGGATCCAAAAGGAACATTTGCTGTCCCTTCATAACGTAGTTACTTGTCTTCTATCTTTTTCTCCCCAATCCCCTCTTAACTACTTCCTGCAAATGATCCTTGCTCTGCCCACCTTCTTCCTGTCTGTCTGTATCAAAACTTATTGAATAAGTGTCCACTGAACACATAGTTGGGTCAACCACAAATAAAGCCTCCTTCTGGCCTAGCCCCCTCCTTTCACACAGCACAGCATTTCCTGTTGCCTAGAGTCTCCCATTCCACCCCACCTCCCACTGTACTTGCCAGAAATCTCTCATCTTCCTGCCCACAGAATTATTTTCTCACTCCCTTTGAATCCAGTTCCTATTCTTTTCTTAACCCTTCTTAATTTGTATCCTCCCCCATCCTTCTCCACTCGGTCCTTACAGATTCGCTCTGAGGTCATTTATTTTATGCTAAGTGATTGTACTACAGATAATTATTTTATTTGTATAATTCTCCTTATGGCCATGATTAGCATCGTTGTAAACCCAGTGTGTGTGTTTCATCCCTAAAACTAGAAAATGAGTTCCTGGTGTGTTTTATACTGAAGAGGCTATCTTGCCTGCTTCCTGAACCCTGCACCCCAACTTGGTTTGTAGGATTTTCTTCAGCACACATTGTGTATTGAGGACAGAATTAAGCATTAAGTGCTCTGTAACATGTGAACAAACCACCTGAGTGAGACGTTGCTGACTTACAGAAGAGCTATATAGACAAACTACTGGGAAAAACAACAGATATTTAACTTTGTAAATTAAGTGTTTATATTCTTATGAATGTAAGCAGTAAGATGATAAGGCAAGTGAGGGGATAATTATGACTTGTTGGTCCAGGACAAGGAAAGAAATCACAGCCTCTAACTCCAGGTATGAACTAATAGTTTCATGGGGGAAGTAGGGTCAACTTCTGTTTGGTAAAGACATCAGGCCAATGTGCTCACTCTCTAGACAGACTGGTTCAGTTCAGCCAATCGTGACATTAATAGACCTACTTGGTGAGAAATGGAAATGTCAGCTTACTTCCTGTTTAGCCTTCTTTGTCTGCCTTCCAAGGCCCTCTTGATGATGGTTCTTCATGTGACCTGTTTAGAAATGAGGTAGCTTCACCAAGATTCATTCATTTTGTTTAGAGGAAGTACGTGATTATATATCGCTTTATAAACAAGAGAAAGTCATGGTAAAAATGGATCGAGTACAGGGTTCTATATATTGGAAAATTCCTTCCCATGACAAATGCCATTTTTCAGGCTATGGAGTGCTTTGTTTGAAAATGAGCACAAGCAGTTCTTTGACCAATTTGGTGCAAATGCCAAAAGAGAAGAATACAGTCTACAAAAGGAATATGGAAAGTATCAACCATGCACCTTTTTGTTGGTAAGAGGTAGGGTGTCTATAAATTTTAAAAATATCATTGAAATTAAATTGCTTACTAAAGAGATTCAAGACAATTACTTTTTCATATAGATGTTCACATGCTACCTAAGACCTGGGCATTTGAATTTTAAAATCAACATCATTACTCATCATTAATTCTGCTCATATCATGAATTTGGCTCTTCTACTTGCTAGCTGTGTATTTACTTCTCTATGCCTCAGAGCCCTTATCTGTAAAATGAGGATTAAAATAATACACACTTCATAAGGCTGTTGTCAGAATAAATGAGCTAATATGTATAAAGTGCCTATAACGGTGATGTTTATTGCTCTCAGTGGCAGCTGTTATTTGAATAACTGTTATTATTATTATTACTATCCCTTTGCTTTTTCCATGTTGGTGCGTTCATGAAGATTAAATGAACTACTAGTATTATCTTAGTTTCACAGATGAGGCAAATGAAGCTCTGAGAAGTTAAGTGACTCTCTCAAGATGATACAGCTGGTCAGATAAAAGCCTGTCTGAACGGCTGGCTTAGCAAGTGTAATCTGAATTTCATTAATATCGGGTTAAGTGAAAACGTATTGCTTTAAATATGTGGAAAAGAGATTGTGAGAATATGAAAAAGAGTGTATATATATATATATATGCATAATTGAATCACTTTGTTGGACAGTAGAAATGGACACATTTTAGTTTTTTTGGTTTTTTTAATTGTTTTTGGCCACACCACGCAGCTTGCGGGATCTTTGTTCCTGGACCAGGGATCAACCCGTGCCCCCTGCAGTGGAAGCTCGGAGTCCTAACCACTGGACCACCAGAACACACATTTTAAATCAACTATACTTTAATAAAATAAATTTTAAAAAAGAAAAGAAAAGAGATTGTGTTTGGTGCACTTACTCATTGGCATTTTCATCACAGAAAGATCTCTGCCTCCAGGCTTCCTCGGCCCCATTACTTTTTGCATCCTCCCATCCTAGGCCCTCCCTCAGCAATCAGAGGGTGTAGAATGGGAGAGAAGAGGGTAGGGTTGCAAGTAAGCAGCAGAATCAGGATGGAGGAGAGGGCTGATGCCCTTTGTCCATTTATACTCAGAACTCAAAGGCTCAAGTCAGCTTCAGCAGCAGTTCATCTTATAAATCAATTTGGCAAGGCATCAGCTTTAAAATCCATTACATTGAATCAGGAGTGGAGTTTACAGCTGATATGCCAACAGGACACCCATCCACGGCCGTGACCTTGTAAGCTGGCGTCAACCAGTGTTCTTGCTTGTTTCTCCCTCTCTCCATGACACTGAGTCAGTTATGTTCCTGCCCGTTACTTCTTACAGAAAGAAGGGCTGAAGTGTTGACTCTCAGTTTTTTTTAGAAAATTAGATATTCGTAGAATGGTGACATTGTTTTTTATTCCAGAAATTCTGCTTACCATCACAGCTGTCACCAAGTCATTTTTCGTAATGGGAAGAAGTTTAATGTCTATTTCTCTTTTCACTTCTCACTCATTTATCAGTTACTTAAAATCTGGCTTCCCACACCAAAACTTGACAGAAATTGTTTTCTAGAAAGCCACCCATGATGCTCTGATTACCAAATACTGGAACTTCTTTTTCTTCTTACCTTTTTTTTTTTAACTTTTTATTTTATATTGGAGTATAGTTGATTTACAATGTTGAGTTAGTTTCAGGTGTACAGCAAAGTGATTTTGTTATACCTATACATAAATCTACTCTTTTTCAAATTCTTTTCCCATTTAGGTTATTACAGAATATTGAATAGAGTTCCCTGTGCTATACACAGGTCCTTATTGATTATTTATTTTATATATAGTAGCGTGTATATGTTAATCCCCAAATCCTAATTTATCCTCCCCTCACCTTTCCCCTTTGGTAACCATAAGTTTGTTTTCTAAGTCTGTGAGTCTGTTTCTGTTTTGTAGATAGGTTCGTCTGTGTCATATTTTAGATTCCACATATAAGTGATATCATATGATATTTGGCTTTCCCTGTCTGACTTACTTCACTGAGTATGATAATCTCTAGGTTCATCCACTTTGCTGCAAATGGCATTATTTCATTCTTTTTTATGGCTGAGTAATATTCCATTGTGTGTGTGTGTGTGTGTGTGTGTGTGTGTGTGTGTGTGTGTGTGTGTATATATATATACACTGTATCTTCTTTATCCATTCATATGTCATGGACATTTAGGTTGTTTACATGCCTTGACTATTGTAAACAGTTGTGCAGTGAACATTGGGGTGCAGGTATCTTTTTGGATTAGAGCTTTCTCTGGATATATGCCCAGTGGTGGGATTGCTGGGTCTTATGGTAGTTCTATTTGTAGTTTTTTAAGGAAGCTCCATACTGTTCTCCATAGTGGCTGTACCAGTTCACATTCCCACGAACAGTGCGAGAGGGTCCCCTTTCCTCCACACCGTCTCCAGCAGTTATTACTTGTAGACTTTTTGATGCGTGTTGTGAGGTCAGCTACTCATTGTAGTTTTGATTTGCATTTCTCTAGTAATTAGCAGTGTTGGGCACCTTTTCATGTGCTTTTTGACTATCTGTATGTCTCTTCTTATCTTTCGTAATGCTTCTCCAGCATTTGATCATATGGACCAATCTTTCCTTCCTGAAAATCTCTATTCCCTTCGCTTCCATAGCATTCCAGCATTTTGCAGTTTTGCTCACCTATCTGGAGATGAGTCCATATCAAGCTCTTCAGTCTCATAAATAAGTCATGAGCTTGTTTTACTAACTTCTGTCGTAGACAGAATATTGGCCCCCCAAAGATATCCACATCCTAATCCTCAGAACCTGCAAATACGTTACATTACACGAAAGGGGGAATGTGCAGATGTGATTACATTAAGGATCTTTAAATGGAGAGATTATTCCTGAATTACCCAGGTAGGGTCCAATATAATCATAAATGTACTTATAAAAAGGAAGCAGGAGAGTCAGAGTCAGAGCAGGAGATGTGACTATAGAAGCAGAAATCAGAGAGAGTGAGAAAGAGAGAGAGAGCTAGAACGAGAGAGAGAGAGAGAGAGAGAGAGAGAAAGAAATAGGAGCCACAGCTCCTATTTCTGTGAGTGCCCTCTGCTTATAGAAAAGGCATGGAAATGGAAATGGATTCTCCCCTGGAGCTTCCAGAGGGAATAGAGCCCTGCCTACACAGTAGATTTTAGGATTTTGACATCCCAAACTCAAAAATGATAAATCTGTGTTGTTTTGAACCACTAAGTTTGTGGTGACTTGTTACAGCAGCAATAGGAAACTAATAAAAATGCCTTTTCAATTCTTTATTTCTCACTCTGAAAATTCTCCCAAATTTCAGAACTGACTTTTCAATTGTCTTCCAAACACCTTTACTTGGATACTTTGCCAGCATCTCAAATTCAACTAGTCCAAAATGGAAATTATTATCTTTCTCCAAACAATGTATTCCTCCTGTGGACTTTTCTGACTGCATTCATTTACTCATTTATTGATTATTTTATTAATTTATATATTCATAAACCAAATGTTTCATGAGTGCTTACTATGCCAGATACTGTTGAGACTCTTAGAATGCAGAAGTGAACAAAAGATAAAATCTCTGCTCTGATGGGGATCACATTCTAGGGAAGAAACAGACAAAAACAAGAAACAAAATAATTCCAGCTAATGAAAGTTTTATGAAGACTTTCAAGCAAGGTAAGGAGAGAGAGAATAATATGAAAGAGGGTAGGAAGGGTGGTGATGGCTATTTTAAATAGGATGATGGGAGAAGGTCTATCTGCAGATGTGGCATTTGAGCACGGACCTGATTTTAGAGGAGCAAGAAGAATAGATGGAGGAATATCATTCCAGGCAGAAGTTACAGCAAATAGAAAGACCCTGAGGCAGGAATGAATTTGGATTGTTCATGTTCAAGTGATTACAAGAAGACTGGAGTAGAGTGAGCGAAGAGGAGAATGTAAAAAGATGAGGACAGAAAGATGGGCAGAGACTTCTTCAGTCATAGGTAGGAATTCTGATTGTTTTCTAAGTGTGATGGGAAACCTTTAGAGAATTTTGAACAAGGGGGTGATGAGATCTGATTTATAGTTTAAAAAAAATCACTGTGGCTGCTCTGTAGAGGACAACATGAAGGGAGAAAGAGGAAGTCCAGTTAGGAAGCTAAGTAATGAAGGATAGTGGCTTGGCCCAAGGTGGTCGGGGGGGTTAGTCAGAATCAGGACGTATTTTGAAGGTAGAGCTGATAATAACTGCTTAGGATTGATGGTGCATAATGAGGACGGGAAAGAGACAAGGATTAACCCGTAAGTTTTGAGTAAATGGAAAAATGTTGTCATTAACTGAAATGAGGAAGACTGCAAGAGTGGCATGTTTGGGAGCAAATGCCAAAAATTTGGTTTCTGCTATATTAAGACCCATATGCCTTTAGACCTCAAAGTGGAGATGTTACATAGGTAGTTGAATACTCATTTGTAAGTTTGTTGCTCAAACAGGCAGTCTGGACTGAAGACAAATTTGGAAATTATCAGCATATAAAGGATGTTCAAAGCCACAACACTGGATGAATTCACTTAAGGAAATGCTGAAGATAAAGGAGAGAAAAGGTCTGAGGGATGAGCCCTGGGGGACTGTAATATAGAGAGATAAGAAGTGGAGGATAAGCCAGCAAGGGACATTAAGAAGCGGCCAGTGATACAGGAGGAAAGCCAGGGGAATGTAGCTCAAACACCAAATGAAGAAGGTATTTTCAGAAAAGGGAAATGGTCATCTCTGTTAAATATTGTTCAATACTTTTGTAAAATGAAGACAGATAACTCAGCACTTGATTTGGTGATATGGAGTTCCATTCACCATGACAAAAGTTGTTTCCATGCAATGGAGAGGGAAAATTTTGGTTAGCATGGGTTAAAGAAAGAAAAGGAGATGAACAATCTGAGACAGTATAGACAACAGTCTGCAGAATTTTGCTCTCAAATGGAAGGGAAAAATGAGATCATAGCTGGAAGGAGACATGAGATAATGGTGGGTATCTTATTTAATATTGGAAATATTATATCTAAGGTTAAATATTTTATAGCAAGTTTATATGATGATGAGAATGATCCTGTAGAGAGAGGATAATTTCCAGAGCAAAGACCTCAGGTGGTACAGAGAAAGGGGATTCAGTGTATAAGTATAGGGGTTATCATTACTCATTCAGTTTTACTGGTAGCAGAGAGAGAATATCAGTTATGATAGAATAGGCAATAGATTTGATGAGAATAAAGAAGAATGTAGATATGTTAGAGGGTTGGAGAAGACAAAAAAAAGGTAGGAAATAGGCATTTTAAAAAAATATTTTTCCTTTTATTCATTTTTTGGGGGGGGTTAATTTATTTTATTTATTTTTGGCCATGTTGGGTCTCTGTTGCTACACATGGGCTTTCTCTAGTTGCAGCAAGTGGGGGCTTCTCTTCGTTGCAGCGTGTGGGCTTCTCACTGCAGTGGCTTCTCTTGTTGTGGAGCACGGGCTCTAGGCGCGCGGGCTTCAGTAGTTGTGGCTCGTGGGCTCTCAAGCGCAGGCTCAGTAGTTGTAGCGCACGGGCTTAGTTGTTCCGCGGCATGTGGGATCTTCCCGGACCGGGGCTCGAACCCGTGTCCCCTACATTGGCAGGCGGATTCTCAACCACTGC
This sequence comes from Neophocaena asiaeorientalis asiaeorientalis, assembly GCF_003031525.2. Classification (NCBI taxonomy): domain Eukaryota; kingdom Metazoa; phylum Chordata; class Mammalia; order Artiodactyla; family Phocoenidae; genus Neophocaena; species Neophocaena asiaeorientalis. Next base: position 1,527,485 of record NW_020185323.1, read on the forward strand.
GCCACCAGGGAAGCCCAGGAAATAGGCATCTTAAATAGTAGCACAGCAACTTTACAAGCAAGATGAAGCATGTTTGCTAAGCATCAATGAGGGCCCAATTGCCCAATGGGTAGGAATCCTGATAAAATTTAAGAATAGATGGAACAAGGGTACTAGATTAGTGATTTGGAAACACAGAAGGTTGTGATGAGACCTTGTGATGTTTGAAGTTAGGATTAAGGATATCCTTCATCATGAATTAGGCTGAGTGACCAGGAGTGCAATATATGACAACTTCTAATAGAATAAGCCAAGTATTGTTAGGTCTGGGGTAATGCAATTCAAAGACCTGTGGGTTTTGATAAAGAATGGAGGTAAAATAATTGGGAAGCAACTGGAACACCTACCCTGCCTCAAGGTCCTATAAGTAGCATTTAAAAGGGCTGCAAAGGAGGCATTGTCTTCAGGAAAGAGTCCGATTATGATTAGAACAAGAAGATGATGAAGGGAACATTAAGAGATGAAGTAAAGGATATGGAGGATTTTGCTGATAACAAACCACGAGTCTCAGAGGATGTGGAACTGCAGATCAGGAAAATGTAGGTGATGAGATCAGACTTACTGCATACAGATCTGGATGGGGAGAAAGTCTGGACAATGATAGATGACCTGAGAGATTCGGATTTCTGGTAGTAGCTGATGAAAACAGGGATGGGAGGGAGGTTGATGGGATATGAGAAGAAAGGGATTATTTAGTCCTAAAGTGGTCCCTTAGAAGAAGGTAGGGCATCAGTTCTATTGAGACCAATAGTTGATATCAATGGCCCTGACAATGTCAAGTTATGTTGTAGATATTGTCTTACCTGGAGCACCCTGAGCCCTGTGGACCTATTTTATAGACTACAGAGAATTGTGTCAGGCCCAGAGAAGGAATTTACCAGAAACAAATGCTCTTTAGGTCTCTTTTGAATCCTGCTGTGGATAATGGTGTTGGAGCCAAGGGATAAGGGTGATCTTACTAGGTCCTCTTGCCCAGACTTGTCCTATGAGTCCCAGGTCCACATGTCCAATTTTCTACTCAACTTCTCCATTTTGATGGCTCAAAGATATCTCAAGTTCAACAAAATATTTATAATCTCCAAACTCTACAGCCTCAAATTTGGTCCACTTTTAGTGTCTCCTCTCTTATTGAATGGTATAAACCAAAAATCCAAAAGTCATCCTTGTCACCCACATCAAATCTGTCCGCTAGTCCTGCTGACTCTACTCCCACAATATAGCCGCAATCCATCCACTTTTATTTCCAGGACACACAGCCTTTACAAATACCACTCTAGAACAAGCCACTAACATCCCTCCTCTGTTCTATTGCAACAACCTCTCAACTGGACTCACTCCTTTCATTCCTGCTTCTACGATAACTATCAGATCGGTCTTTTTAAAATGTAAGTCATACTGTGTTTCTCCCCAGCTGAACACCTTTTCATGACTTTCCAGTGTACTTAAAATAAAGTCCCAATTCCTTATCATGAGATTCATGGCCCAACATGAACCAGTCCCAGCTCACCAAACCCCAGTTACGCTGGCCATTCTGATCTTTGGCCACAATAAGTTTATTCCAAACATTGGGCGTTGGCATTTGTTATTCCTTCTGCCTGGAACTCTAAGCTCCAGATTTTTAAAAAATTTTTATTTTATATCGGAGTATAGTTGATTAACAATGTTGTGTTAGTTTCAGATGTACAACAAAGTGATTCACTTATACATGTATCTATTCTTTTTCAAATTCTTTTCCCATTTAGGTTATTACAGAATATTGAGCAGAGTTCCCTGTGCTATATAGTAGGTCCTTGTTGGTTATCTATTTTAAACATAGCACTGTTTACATGTCAATCCCAAACTCCCAATCTGTCCCCGCCCCCCCCCCACACCCTTCCCCCCTGGTAACCATAAGTTTGTTCTCTAAGTCTGTGCATCTGTTTCTTTTGTGTAAATAAGTTCATTTTCTTTTGTGTAAATAAGTTCATTTTTTTTTAGATTCCACATATAAGTGATATCATATGATATTTGTCTTTCTCTATCTGACTTACTTCACTTAGTATGATAACCTCCAGGCCCACCCATGTTGCTACAAATGGCATTATTTCATTCTTTATAATGGCTGAGTAATATTCCATAGCTATATATGTACCACATCTTCTTTATCCATTCATCTGTCAATGGACATTTAGGTGCTTCCATGTCTTGGCTATTGTAAACAGCACTGCAATGAACATTGGGGTGCAGGTATACTTTTGAACCAAGTTTTTCTCTGGATATGTGCCTAGGAGTGGGATTGCTGGATCATATGGTAGCTCTACTTTTAGATTTTAAGGAACCTTCATACCGTTCTCCATAGGGAAAACCAGACAGCCACACGTAAAAAAAAATGAAGTTAGAACACTCTTTAACACCACACACAAAAGTAAACTCAAAATGGATTAAAGACCTAAATTTAAGACCAGATACTATAAAACTCTTAGAGGAAAACATAGGCAGAACATTCTCTGATATAAATCGCGGCAATAACTTTTTCGCTCCATCTCCCAGAGTAATGGAAATAAAAACGAAAATAAACAAACGGGTCCTAATTAAACTCCAGATTTTTTAGATGGCTGCTCATTTCTCATCATTCAGGCCTCGAAACAAATGTTACCTTCTCAACACAGCTTCCTCTTAACGTGTGATATAAAGTAGCCAACCCTCATCCCTAGCCTGCTTTAGTCACTGTCGCATTACCCTGCTTTATTTTCTTCATCAATATTGGAATTTATTTTATTTACTTGTTTATTGCCTGTTTCTGTATTCTAGAATATAATCTCTATGAGGGCAGGAGCTTAATTATATCCCTACAATATGCTCAGTGCCTAGAAAAGTGCTTGGTAAATAGCAGTCATTCACTAACATTTATTGAATAAATGTCAAGGGTTTTCTACTGTTAAATAATTACACTCCCCATAAACTGAGTATCTTCAGCTTAACAGGATTACCAGTGAAAATTTTTATCATTATTTAATGTGCAACTATTTAAATCTCCTTCAGCTCTTCTTTGGGTTGACATTTCTGCTTTTGCTCTTTTGCAAGAACGAGGCTACTCATGATTTCGAGGGAGCTAGCAAAACATTACACCATCATAATAACTTCCTATGTCTATTCTGAAAAGCAACATGCTTTTTAGTATGCAAAATTAATTGAATGAAATCATATTTAAGGTTTAATTGCCTCTATTTGCCACGGACATTTTTCAGAAGATTTACTTAGATCTCTTTAGGAAAAAAACCCCAACTCTTTCTTTCATTCTCTATCTATGTCTATCTACATGTATACAAACACACACGCACACACACACACATTCTGCTAAAGTAGCTGATTTTGAAAGTCAGTGTACATTGCAGAAAACATCTGTTTCATAGTAATAGCTATTTACTAGAAAATGATCTGTTTGTTTCTAAAGGATTACCCTTTTGTCTTGCAGAAAAAAAATATCAATAACCATTGGAGTACAGAGAAATCTTTACCTTCTTGGTTTTTTTCACTGCACTACTGGATGTGATTTGCTGGGGAGGTTGGAATAATGGCTGGCAAGAATTTGCATTTCTAAAAGAACCCTGCTGAGGCTACATGGAAAGATTAGTAATGGCTGAGAATTGTGGGCTGCTCAGTTAATTGACTTTTTTCTATCTAGAGAATAGCCATTCCTTTATTTTCACTGTAGTTGTTGTGTAATAGACTGATCTCAAGGTGCACAACTGAAGTCTGCTGTTGTGGGAACATGTGCTTTTAAATGGAAACCTTGGTACCAATTTAATAAAGGAAATTATATGGGCTGACATTAACCCTTCCCGTTATTTTCCTGGGTGTAGGTTGTCAGCATTCTCGTGGCATAAAGCTGACCCACAAGACAAATAACAGAAGGACAATAAGTGTATTTATAGCAAGTACCACATGCTTCTTTTCTTATTATATGTAGATCTTTCTGTTCTTCATACAACTAGAAATAAAAGCTCCTTCTGATCCCATTTCTAAAGAGCATAGATAACATTTTTCTTTCAAATTAATCATAATCATATCTGTAGAATACTTTTCATTTCTGAATCTATATGTATTTATAAAGATTAATTTTGAGAGCTCCACTATGAAGCAAGAAAGGTTGATCCCCCAAATCAGGTATTCTCCTTCTTTGTTGACAGGACACCATGCAGAATTTCCACAGTTGGAGTTTAAAAGAGTTGTACTGTCTTATTTCATCTCCCTGAAAGGTAGTTACCTGGCAGTTTATGGAGAAAACATCCTATTTTTTTCTGAAATAGTTCAACCCTATTGGCAGATCTGCACTGACTAAGATTTCATTGTCAACAGGGTAATGAATTAGTTATAATTAATACATCAGTTGTAACTAAAGCAAGTTTGAACTACTAGCTATTTCATCTTTGAGATTCTTAGTTCAGTTGGACTTCCCAGATCAGGTACAACTTGAATGAGAATGTAGACTTTCCAAGTCTCCCAGCTCTGAGTATGGTCAGAAGATCAGGATTAATGGTATTTGATTCATAAAATATGTCAATAATTCTTTTTTGTATTCCCCCCAAAACACTTATGTAGGTGTTGAAGTAGGAGAAAGGGACCATATGTTTTGCAGAAAACACAATTCCTTGGTATTCTCAAAAAACACAACTACTTTAATGTATACTAAACAGCTCTTCTCTGATATAAAGTAAAAGGATCATTTGTGAAGAAAAAGTTTCATCTGCAGTCATGGAACATATTAAAATGCCAGTTGAAATTCCTGGTAGCTGGTCTTCCCTTCAAAAATACTTCAATTTATTCTGTATTTATTTGGGGGAACCAACATTTTAATTAACATCGTAAATCTGAAAGGTGGCTATCAATTGAAAAAGGGAAAAATAACCTATGTTTCAGATACCAAATATATCAGTTAGCTTTTGCTGTGTAACAAACTACCCTAAAGCTTGGTGGTTTAAAGCAACAACTATTTACTGAACAAATAATTCTGGGGGTTGACAGTTTAGCTTGTATTCATCAGAGCAGTTCTTCTGGTCTCTGCCAGGGTCATTCATGCATTTGTGGTCAGCTACCGTGTTGGCTATGGGCTGGCTTTTCTCAGATGACCTCCTATTAGACAGTATACCTCTCCTCCATGTGGTCTCTCATACTGCAGCAGGCTTCTGGGCAATGTTCTAAAAGGTCAAGGCAATGCACGCAAGTTCTCTTGATATCTAGCCTCATAACTGGCATAACATCATTTAACCTATTTGAGCTCATTTCAAGACCAAGTGGTGGGGACTGCTAAGTCAGAGAAAGGAAAGTCAGAGATGCTAAAGCGGATGTTTCCATGGATAGAGATACTACCTGAGCAATGTACTAGAGTGTCATTTACATTTCTTATTATAAATGGGTAAACTGGCACTCAGCTCCATTTAGCTCTTCCTTCCCCATCTTCTTCTCTTTTCTCCCTCCCATTTTAAAAGTAGCTTCTTTCTTCCTCTGAGCCCTGGATTCTGTGGCACCCAGATACTGGAGGTATGGGTTCTTTTCTAGCACAGGCTCCTTGTCTCATGACAGCATATATCATCTCCCCTGCCTTTGAGGGCAAAGACTGAGCCACCATCATGTTTACCGTAGAAAGAGCCACAGTGGTTTTAAGACTCAGGTCTGATCACCCGGACACACAGAGACACTGCCTTCTCCAGTGACTGTCTAGTGGGGTCAGGTGGGGGTGTTAATGCCCCGTGGGGTGAACTTTGACTAATGAGACAGGAGATAGAAAGGAAGTGGCAGATAAATTGCTTGCCCTTCCTCTCTTTCCAACAAAACCAAATGGTTCAGGAAAGCAGGGGTTCCACACATCCTTTCTGAAGATATCCTACACGACCAATCATCAGCCAGTTTTCCTGTACAGCTGTGAACATCTTGGTAATACATCATCTTTTATTACTTTTTGCTCCTTCCTTGACTGGAATTCCCTTTTCCCTCATTCTTCATTCACTAAGAGTGCACCCTACCTCAAAAACAAGCATGTCAACTTCATGCCCTCATGCTCTGTTTTTTAGAGAATGCAGGGTAAAACAAAACATGGAAGATTGTAACTTTTCATGCATTTGTTAATTTTCTACTCAGTAAGTATGGAATTAGGGGATTAGTTTGTTTTGAGTTTTGACCAACAAATCAATAATGGTACTATTCGGGAATGACCCTGATTGGCTGGAGCATGATGTAGTTCATTTTGCTGAAGCGTAACTCTCCATCTCACATGGTTTGAGACAGATGAGTGGAGTCACCATAGTTAGAGAATGAAGGCAGCTTGCCTACAGCAAAGCCATACTGAGATGGAGACAGTGAGCAGTGTGGGTGAATTATGCTCTGCATGGGCAATTTTTTACACTTACAAAATGAAAAGAAATTTTTTGCTGACCCACAGTAATGACAGAAACTTTTATTATAATGGCCTATAAATATGTATCATGTAAACCTAAGAATGAACTCCTTATACTATTATCCCTTATACAATTATAAAACCTAAATTAAAAATTGAATTCATCACATTATACAACCAATAAAATTTAAATAAACATTAATTTTATATAACAGATAATTTTTTGTTGAAGCCAAACTAGTGCTCACAACTGATACATGCAAATATAGTATGCCATAAGATGGCTGTTTTCTTTGTTTAAACAATTTTGAAGCCTTTTATTTTACAGTTTCTTAGAATACCACTTAGTCCTTTCATCATGTGAATGGGCCATTCACATATTAATTCTGCCTCTGTCTTTTTCCATGAGCCCAAAACAATTAAAATAGAACATTGCTCCAAAGCACGGAGTTGTTTTCAGGACGTCAGATATAAATACGTAAATATGCAGCTTAAGTCAAAACTGAATACTTTCATAGACTAATGCTTTTTTAAAGCAAGAGTCTAGGATTTTTTCCCCTCATAATTGTTTAAGGAAATCAATATTTACACAAAGGTAGGTGTTAGAAAGTTGTCATTTGTGGCATTATGAAAGGTGAACAAGAGTAAAGAATGTGCTTCCTAGCATATTAGAACTTAAATGCTGTCACTTCATGATCCTTTTGGGCAAAAGTGGTCACCTAAGCAAAATGCAAATATGTGCATTGAAGTAAATTAATGTTCAACTATAGGATGAGCAACTGCATTATACAGAATATGCTATTCATTTTAATTTCAGATATAGTTTGAATGGAAACTCACACGAAAAAAGCCTTGAGATAAACTCATGGACACACAATACTCTTTCCGTGGACTACTAGAAAAATGAAGTCCTCCACTGGGGAGACATGCCCTACAGCTGTGAGTTTTAATTTATTTGCCATCTCTTTGTCAATCAGGTAAAAAGCCATTTGTTCTCATCCTAGAAAAATTTACCTATGTGTACACAAACAATATTTTGAATACAGTTTCAGTAAGTATATGAATGCCCTGATGCCAATCCAAGGACGAGTATAATTACATTATTTCATTGAATTCTTTTGCATGTGGACTGTTTTTTCTAAGATTCCCTTAGGATACTTTTTCCTTAATCTTTGAATATCAAAGCTTCACGAGGAAATTTTCTGAGGAAACAGTCAACCTAATTTGATCATCAGAGTCAAGACTTTTATTTCAAAACCACTTCTACTAAATTTTTGAATACTATTTTTATCTTATCTGTTCCCCTTTTCTTTCATCTCTACATATCTATCATATTTTATAAAAATTTTATATATTATTTCTTTGAGATTTCATTTTGTGTGATCTTTTTGAAGCTTGATTTCCATGTCCCTGACTGTGGGTTCAAATAATGTTTACTCTAGTTTTGGTGGCATCAAATGTAACATTTTCCTCTGAAACATTTTCATTTATTTCTAATTTTTTTAATGTGTCATATTTCTTTTTACTGACTGCTTATTTTCCATCTCCTGCTTTAAGTCTTCTTTTTACATCTTTATTAAGTCTTTTTTTAAAACAAGATTGCACTGCCTGTACATTTTTTGAAATTATAGACAATTTTGTTTTTAACTTTTAGTTTTTAAGTCATGCTTGATGTAATACATGTTACTAATTTTTAAAAAATTTTTATTGCAGTGTAGTTGATTTATAATTTTCTTTTTCACAATGTTTTTTCTCTCTTTGTTTTGTGATTTCTGCACACAGGTCAAGTAGTTTTCTTTTAATTGGAACAGCCATTAATGAATTTAAAGAGCCCTTCTTACTAGTCCTGACACCCCCTACCTCCAGATATTTTTATGTGAGAGAATAAAACTTTCAGCAGTCTTAGACTAACATTAGGAAAGATGTCTCTGTTACTCAAAATCAAACATAATTTCTAAGTAATACTTGTTTAATGCAGATGTAACACTTATGAATATTTGTATACCAGATTTTTTTTATCATAAATAAAACAGAAACTACAATAAATGTAAGGAAAAATAGAAAAAATTAGATTAGTATTAGTGGGCTTTGATTTACTTTTCCTAGTTCATATTAGGTTAACTATACAAAATTATAAAAGAAGAAAAAAATGCCATACTTAAATATTTTGAACTCAAATTAAGGATGGAAAAAGTAGAAAACAGACTGGCAAGTCTATAGAAAACTTGATTAATATAATTCTTAAACTTGGCTTTTCAGTAACTGAGAAAGGTGGATTAAAATTTACTACAATTCTTTTGAATTTGGCAATGGCTTCATTTTATGCTGTCATTGTATATTTGGGGAGTATGTTATGAGACACATACAAATCTAGAATTGCCATAGTTTTCTGGTAGATTAATTCTAATATAATAATCAAATGTCTCTAAGGAATGCATTTGCCTAAAACTTTACTTTGTCTGATACTAGTACAGCTACATCAGATTTCTTGTAGTAAGTTGTTGTATATATATTTTTCTGACCTTTACTTTCAAATTTTTTTCGCTCATATATGTTTTTAACATCTTTATTGGGGTATAATTGCTTTACAATGGTGTGTTAGTTTCTGCTTTATAACAAAGTGAATCAGTTACACATATACATATGTTCCCATATCTCTTCCCTCTTGCGTCTCCCTTCCTCCAACCCTCCCTATCCCACCCCTCCAGGCAGTCACAAAGCAACGAGCTGATATCCCTGTGCTATGCGGCTGCTTCCTACTAGCTATCTACCTTACGTTTGGTAGTGTATATATGTCCATGCCTCTCGCTTTGTCACAGCTCACCCTTCCCCCTCCCCATATCCTCAAGTCCGTTCTCCAGTAGGTCTGTGTCTTTATTCCTGTCTTACCCCTAGGTTTTTTTTCTTAAATTCCATATATATGTGTTAGCATACGGTATTTGTCTTTCCCTTTTGTCTTTCCCTTTCTCACTTACTTCACTCTGTATGACAGACTCTAGGTCTATCCACCTCATTACAAATAGTTCAATTTCGTTTCTTTTTATGGCTGAGTAATATTCCATTGTATATATGTGCCACATCTTCTTTATCCATTCATCTGATGATGGACACTTAGATTGTTTCCATCTCCGGGCTATTGTAATAGAGCTGCAGTGAACATTTTGGTACGTGACTCTTTCTGAATATTGGTTTTCTCAGGGTATATGCCCAGTAGTGGGATTGCTGGGTCATACGGTAGTTCTATTTGTAGTTTTTTAAGGAACCTCCATGCTGTTCTCCATAGTGGCTGAACCAATTCACATTCCCACCAGCAGTGCAAGAGTGTGCCCTTTTCTCCACACCCTCTCCAGCATTTATTGTTTCTAGATATGGTTCATTGGGTTGTGTAGGCTTCCTGGTGGAGGGGACTAGTGGCTGTGTTCTGGTGGATGAGGCCGGATCTTGTCTCTTTGGTGGGCAGGTCCATGTCTGGTGGTGTGTTTTGGGGTGTCTGTGGACTTATTATGATTTTAGGCAGCCTCTCTGCTAATGGGTGGGGTTGTTCCTGTCTTGCTAGTTGTTTGGCATAGGATGTCCAGCACTGTAGCTTGCTGGTCGTTGAGTGAAGCTGGGTGCTGGCGTTGAGTTGGAGATCTCTGGGAAATTTTTGCCGTTTGATAATTATGTGGAGCTGGGAGGACTCTTGTTGAGCAGTGTCCTGAAGTTGGCTCTCTGACCTCAGGGGCACAGCACTGACTCCTGGCTGCAGCACCAAGAGCCTTTCATCCACACAGCTCAGAATAAAAGGGAGAAAAAGTAGAGAGAAATAATTAGTAGAAGTAGGAAGAATGAAAGAAAGAAGAAAAGAAGGAAAAAGAAGGAAGGAAAGGGAGGGAGGGAGGAAGGAGCGAAGGAAGGAGGGAAGGAAGGAAAGAAGAAAGAAAGAAGTTACAGTAAAATAAAATAAAGTATAATAACGTTATTAAATTTTAAAAAATTATTTAGAAAAAAAGGACGGATAGAACTTAGGACAAATGGTGGAAGCAAAGCTATACAGACAAAATCTCACACAGAAGCATACACATACCCACTCAGAAAAAGAGGAAAAGGGGAAAAAATCACAAATCTTGCTCTCATAGTCCACCTCCTCAATTTGGGATCATTCCTTGTCTATTCAGGTATTCCACAGATGCAGGGTACATCAAGTTGATTGTGGAGCTTTAATCCACTGCTCCTGAGGCTGCTGGGAGAGATTTCCCTTTCTCTTCTTTGTTGTCACAGCTCCCAGGGGCGCAGCTTTGGATTTGGCCCCGCCTCTGCATGTAGGTCACTGGAGAGCATTTGTTTTTTGCTCAGACAGAACGGGGTTAAAGGAGCCGCTGATTCGGGGGCTCTGGCTCACTCAGGCCGGGGCGAAGGGAGGGGCGTGGCGTGCAGGGCAAGCCTGCAGCAGCAGAGGCCAGCGTGACGTTACACCAGCCTGAGGCCCACATGCGTTTTCCCGGGGAAGTTGTCCCTGGATCCCAGGAACCTGGCAGTGGCGGGCTGCACAGGCTCCCCGGAAGAGGGGTGTGGACAGTGACCTGTGCTCGCACACAGGCCCCTTGGTGGCAGCAGCAGCAGCCTTAGCGTCTCCCGCCCGTCTCTGGGGTCCGCATTTTTAGCTGCGGCTCCTGTACGTCTCTGGAGTTATTTTAAGCAGCGCTCTTAAACCCCTCTCCTCGCGCACCAGAAAACAAAGAGGGAAGAAAAAGTCTCGCCTCTTCGGCAGCTCCAGACCTTTTCCCGGACTCCCTCCCGGCTAGCAGTGGTGCGCTAACCCCCTTCAGGCTGTGTTCACGCCGCCAACCCCAGTCCTCTCTCTGCACTCCGACCAAAACCTGAGCCTTAACTCCCAGCCCCACCCGCCCCGGCGGGTGAGCAGACAAGCCTCTTGGGCTGGTGAGTGCCGGTTGGCACTGATCCTCTGTGCAGAAATCTCCCCGCTTTGCCCTCCGCACCCCTGTTGCTGTGCTCTCCTCCGCGGCTCCAAAGCTCCCCCCTCCGCCTCCCACAGTCTCCACCCACGATGGGGCTTCCTAGTGTGTGGAAACCTTTCCTCCTTCACAGCTCCCTCCCACTGGTGCAGGTCCCGTCCCTATTCTTTCGTCTCTTTTGTTTCTTTTTTCTTTTGCCCTACCCAGGTACGTGGGGAGTTTCTTGCCTTTTGGGAGGTCTGAGGTCTTCTGCCAGCGTTCAGTAGGTGTTCTGTAGGAGTTGTTCCACGTGTAGATGTATTTCTGGTGTATCTCTGGGGAGGAAGGTGATCTTGGCGTCTTACTCCTCCGCCATCTTCCTCTCCGCCACCACTCTTATATTTTAAATAGAAAATAGTAGGGCTTTGTTTTTTATCCAGTCTGATAATCTTTAGCATATTTATATCATTATACATTTAATGCATTCAATAATTACTGATAATTGTATTTAAATGTACCATCATGCTTGCTTTTCTACATAGTCCATATATTTTATGTTCTTTTTTCTCTTTTTTTTGCTTTCTTTGCATTGATAAAATATTCTTTTTACTCTATTTCTCCTCTAAGTACCTTACTAGTCATATGTTCTTTTACTATCCTTTTTCAGATTACACTAGAGATTAAAACATGGATCCTTATTTACTAGGTTATAATATAAATTAGATGTTTTCCCACATCCCAGAAAATATAAGGACCTTAGAACACATTAATTTCATTTATACTCTGTGGTAGATGGTATTTTTTTCAGATTCAAAAATGTTTTGATTTCTGTATTCTTTATAAAAGATCATATAATCCTGCCTGATGTCACATGATTTGAAGTACCTCCCTGTGGTGATTTTTCTTGAGCACTGACCCAAAGCTTGGCTATATGACTTATATTGGCCAAATGAATGTAAGTGGAAGTGACTGTATGTGATGTCCAAGCAGAAACTTTAGAGCCACTGGATAATTCTGCCATTGCTTTTTTTGTTCTACCATTAGAATAGTATGTTCCAAATAGTGGTTACTTCTATTGTGGATATTGAAATGAAGACAATATATGGAGAGAAACCAAAGCCAACCCACAGCTACCACAGCCAGTATATAATGTGAGATAAATTGTTTTGTTAATCCATTGAGACTTTGGAGATTGTTTGTTACTGCTGCATAACCAGTGGATGCTAACCAAAACATCCCTTATTTTCTTTTGTGATATCATTGAAATGTATTTTAATTTGAAATATATATAAACAGTCTTGGACATAAACATTAGAGTTTTATGCATTCTATATTCTTTAGAATTACTTACATGTTCAACTCTATTTTTTCTATATTCTAGTTTTATAATTTTTTCATTAGTTACATCTAATCTCTTAAATGTATCTATTGCATGCTTAATTTTAGATATTGTATTATTTATGTTATAAATTTTCCATTGGATTATTCTTCATTTACAGTTTCTAGATCTCTACTGGAATCCCTGACAATATTAATGACATTTATTTTAAAGCAGCGTTTGATCATTCCAATATCTGAATCTCCTGAAGGTAATTTCGGATTTTCAAATGCCTATAACTATGTATTAATTTGCTATACTGGCTTAAAATAACACACATTTATTATCTCAGAGTTTCTGTGGGTCAAGGGTCTAGACCCAGCTTACCTCAGTTCTCTGTTCAGGGTCTCACAAGGATTCAATCAAGATGTTGGATAGGCTATATTCTCATGTGGAGTTTTGACTGGAAAAATCTGCTTCCAAGTTCTTTTGGCTTGTTGGTACAATTCATTTCTTTCAGGTTATATGACTGAGGGATCTTTTTGCTGGCTGGAGGTTGTCTTCAGGTCCTAAGGTCACCTGCAGTTTCCTGTCATGTGATCCTTTCCATGGAAAGTTTACATTTCAGATTGTTTCTTCAAGCGCAGAATGAGAGTACTGTATATCTAAACAGCTAAGACATAGTCTTATGTAACATAATATAACTAATAATGGGAATGACATCCCATCACCTTTGCTATATAACATAACCAAATCAAGTGAATGTCATCTCACCTCCTTTTATATATTCTATTTCCCAGACACCAGTCACAGGTCCCACCCACATTCAAAGACTTGATGGTGGCATGAATCTCTGCAATGCCTCCAGGGATGAAGAATTGATATTGATTTACAAACTTTATAGTTAGTTAGAGGCAGTTTTAGTGGCTTCCTCTTGGCTTTTCCTACCACAATAGTCCTCTCTCTATGTGTCAGAGAACCAGTGTGGTGATTCAGAAAGTTGCTGAGTACATCTATTCAAATTATACATTCTGAAAAGGGAGATATAACTCCATGATGGGTATGAGTACTCACTGGGACCACTGTGAGACGGACGTAAGCCAAAACTCCATCCATCGATCATCTGATCTTTGACCTCTATAAGTCTCTACTCTATGAAGGCAACAGTAACATTTTTGGTCTGTGGGAATTGGTGTCAGTTTAGCACCAGTGTCCACTAATTCCCCCAAAGTCTGATTATTTCCCTTTCCCAAATGCACAGTCACCCTAATAAATGGTAAATGGCTGCAGGTTCCTTTGGGGAAGGCTAGGAAGAAGGTTAACAATACAGGTATTTTCCAGCATAGCAGGAAATTTTCTCAAGGGGACATAGTCTCCCCTTCATTCAAGGAACTGTAGGTTTGTGAACTGGCTCAAATTTGGGAATTGATTGAGGGGCTATGGTATTTTGGGGATTCAATTTAGACTTCTGTTCACTAGGTCTAGAACTACTAGGCTCATACAGAGCAATTAAGAATTTAGTAAACTGCCCATCTATTTCTTTTCTAGAGACACCATGATCCACTAGTCAACACTAATGATCTCTTTGAGTCAGACTATTCTGATTACTGCTTTGACACTGCTGTCCATTACAGTAACTACGCCATCTTGTCTTTGGCAATCATATTAGTTTCCTAGGGCTGCAGCAGCAAAGTACCACAAATTGGGTACCTTAAGACAACAGAAACTTATCCTCTCACTGTCTGGAGTCTAAAAGTATAAAATCAAAGTGTTTGTTAGAAAGGATTTCTCACACCGGTCAGAATGGCCATCATCAAAAAATCTACAAACAATAAATGCTGGAGAGGGTGTGGAGAAAAGGGAACCCTCTTGCACTGTTAGTGGGAATGTAAATTCATATAGTCACTATAAAGAACAGTATGGAAGTTCCTTAAAAAACTAAAAATAGAACTAAATCAATTAAAAAAAAAATAAAGGATTGTTCCTTCTGGAGGCTCTGAAGGAGAATCTATTCCATATCTCTCCCCTAGCTTCTGATGGTTGCCAGCAATCCTTGGCATTCATTGCCTTGTAGCTGCATCACCCCAATCTCTGCCTTCATCATGACTTCCTATTCTCCCTGTGTCTAAATTTCCCTCTTTTTATAAGGACACCAGTCATGTATTAGGACCCATTCTAATCCAGTATGACCTCATCTTAACTTGATTACATCTGAAAGACCCTATTTCAAATAAAGTCACATTCACAGGTATCAGGGATTAGGACTTTAACATATGTTCCAGGGAACACAATTCAACCTGTAACAGCAGTTAAGTTCTGCCACTTGGCCCTTGTCATCCCAGGATTCCATCATTCTAATTACATTTAGTGATTCCAGTTCTATGGTAGCAGTTCCCACTGTAATTTCTGACCTCTAATGAATACCCAGCATAAAACTCATCTAGGATTCTGGGGCTCTCCTTTCAGATGTATTTCTCACAGCCAGGATATGTTCTCAGAACCGGCTCAGGGTAAGTGAGCAAGTCATATGATGAAGCCATTTTGACATTCCCAAGCTTTTGGATACCTTCTTCTGCAGTGTACCAAGGCAGTCCTGGCATTTCAATTTCATTTACTTTAGGTCACCTTTGGGTTCATGTTTCAGCCAACCAACTAAGCAAACTTTTAGAACCATTATGTCAAGCCCCTCAAGCTAAAACATGAAGACAGAATCTTTGCCTAGTGGGCCCTGTTATGGACTGAATTTTGTCCCTCCCAAATTCATGTTGAAGCTGTATAACCCCCAATGTGAGTATATTTGGAGAGAGGGCCTTAAGGAGATAACTAATGTTACATGAAATCATAAGGATGGAGCCTTAATCTGATAGGACTGGTGTCCTTGTAAGAAGAGGAAGAAACACCAGCGAGACCTCCCTCTCTTTCAGTGAGGTGGCGGCCATCTGCAAGTCAGGAAGAGATGTCTCATCAGAAATCAAACCTGATGACGCCTTGATCTTGGACTTCAAGCCTCCAGAACTGTGAGAAAATAAATTTCTGTTGCTTCAGCCACCAGTCTATGGTATTTTGTTATGACAACCCAAACTAATACAGGCCCATATCAATTAAATTCAGCCTGATAGAGTCCTTTCACCTTAATCATATAGCTTTAAGATTGATTCCCGAGGGGGACGAGGGGAAGATGGCGGAAGAGTGGGACGAAGAGATCACCTTCCTCCCCACAGATACACCAGAAATACATCTACACGTTGAGCAACTCCTACAGAACACCTACTGAACGCTGGCAGAAGACCTCAGACCTCCCAAAAGGCAAGAAACTCCCCACGTACCTGGGTAAGACAAAAGAAAAAAAAAGAAAAAACAGACAGAAGGATAGGGACGGGACCTGCACCAGTGGGAGGGAGCTGTGAAGGAGGAAAAGTTTCCACACACTAGGAAGCCCCTTCGCGGGCAGACACTGTGGTGGCGGAGGCGAGGAGCTTCGGAGCCACGGAGGAGAGCACAGCAACAGGGTGCTGAGGGCAAAGCGGGGAGATTCCCGCACAGAGGATCGGTGCCGACCGGCACTCACCAGCCCGAGAGGCTTGTCTGCTCACCCACCGGGGCAGGCGGGGCTGGGAGTTGAGGCTCGGGCTTTGGTCGGAGTGCAGGGAGAGGACTGGGGTTGGCGGCGTGAACACAGCCTGAAGGCGTTAGTGCACCACAGCTAGCCGGGAGGGAGTCCGGGGAAAAGTCTGGACCTGCGAAAGAGGCCAGAGGCTTTTTCTTCCCTCTTTGTTTCCTGGTACATGAGGAAGAGGGGATTAAGAGCGCTGCTAAAAGGAGCTACAGAGACGGGCGTGAGACACGGCTAAAAGTGCAGACCCCAGAGACGGGCATGAGATGCTAAGGCTGCTGCTGCCGCCACCAAGTAGCCTGTGTGCAAGCACAGGTCACTATCCACACCTCCCTTCTGGGGAGCCTGTGCAGCCCGCCACTGCCAGGTTCCCGG
>NW_020185323.1:1544262-1544565 GCF_003031525.2 Neophocaena asiaeorientalis asiaeorientalis
TTGTCTGTACAGCTTTGCTTCCACCATTTGTCCTAAGGTTCTATTTTTTTTCTTAATAATTTAATAACTTCATTATATTTTATTTTATTTTACTTTATCTTCTTTCCTATTTCCTTCCTTCCCTCCTTCCTTTCTTCCTTCCTTTCTTTATTCCTACTTCCACGAATTCTCTCTATTCTTTCTCCCTTCTATTCTGAACTGGGTGGATGAAAGGCTCTTGGTGCTGCAGCCAGGAGTCAGTGCTGCGGCTCTGAGGCGGGAGAGCCAACTTCAGGACACTGGTCAACGAGAGACCTCCCAGCT
>NW_020185323.1:1544590-1545332 GCF_003031525.2 Neophocaena asiaeorientalis asiaeorientalis
GATCCTCATGGGTTGAACTTTGTACCTCACTCTTTGGGGCCTGCTGGGACTTGAGTCTAGTTACAGGTCTAGAAGCAAAGCAGAGTGGTGGAGGTAGGTTCTGAAGAGGATCAACAGTGCAGAGGAGGCCATTACAGCTTTTCTGCACAAAGAAAGGCTAACTGTTCAGGAAGGGGTGGAAGGGCTGCTTCTATGAGCAAAGAAGGCACAGCAGAACTTCAAGGTTAAATGTCGCCAGCTTTACCAGGATCTTCCCATAGGTCCCCATTCCAAATTTTTTTTAATTAATTTTTTTTATACAGCAGGTTCTTATTAGTTATCTATTTTATACATATTAGTGTATCTATGTCAACCCCAATTTCCCAATTCATCCCACCCCCCACCCCACCATTCCAATTTTTCAGGATCTCATTCTTTCCCAGTCAATGCCCTAACTTTATTAATAGAGGTGCCTCAATGTTGAGAATTTGGTTTGTGTAATTCAGCCACTGGAAGGGAGAGACTCTGGGTCTGGTTTTCAGAAATCTTGGCCCTTTGGCTACAGAAGATACTAATTTCTCTCAGTCCACACACAGAAGCTTGCAGGTCCTTTTTGTGGACATTAAGCTGGGAATTGAAATCCCTGAGATCATACTTTCCCTACTTTCTGCAGCACAGTCAGGAGCAACCAGCCAATTCCATTACACTCCTTAGTTTGACTAAGATGTTCTAAGACATCAAATACATGGTCAACTAGAATCTT
>NW_020185323.1:1545378-1556046 GCF_003031525.2 Neophocaena asiaeorientalis asiaeorientalis
TTGAATCTTGCCTTCCATAAGTATTTGATTAGGATTATCCAATGGTGATATTTTATGTATCTCTAGTGCCACATCATGCCACTGACTACTAGTACCCTCCTTCCCACTGAAAATAGACTCACTAGTGACTTTTTCTTTTATTTTTAAAAATAAATTTATTTATTTATTTATTTTTGGCTGCATTGGGTCTTCGTTGTTGTGCGCGGGCTTTTCTCTAATTGTGGCGCATGGACTTAGTTGCTCCACGGCATGTGGGATCTTCCCGGACCAGGGCTCAAACCCATGTCCTCTGCATTGGCAGGTGGATTCTTAACCACTGCACCAGCAGGGAAGTCCCTCACTAGTGACTTTAAACCTAACAACATTAGAAAACCTTTTCTAGAAAAGAAAACGCATTCTCAAGATTCTATTTCTCTGGAATTACTCTTTGTAGCAAAATCTGTATTGGTTAGAGTTTAATTAGAGAAGCAGAACAACTAGGATCTATATATCTATCATCTACCTATCGATCTATCTGTCTATCTATCACCTGTCTCTATTTATCTGAGAGATTTGTTAAATGGAGTTGGCCTTATGTGATTGTGGGAGCTGGTTAAGCAGTCTCTGTAAGGCTGTTTTCTCTACATATGATGCTAGGGCTTCAAATCCATACAGAAGGCAGTTAGGAAGGGAAGATTATAAGCAGACTGGAACCTACACTCTTCAGCTGGAGCCCCATGGGGAAGGGCTAAAACCTGTGTCAATTATTGTGGCCTCTGACCTTGGCAATGAGGGTATCCAGCAGAAGTGGGGCTCTTTGACAAAGAGCTAAATACATACACCTGGCCTGGGAGTTGAAGACGCCAAAGGAGGATCAGAGGAAGGTAGAGCATTTGCAGGCCCAGCTGCTGCTTCACACCAATGAGGTGAGTCAGCAAATTAGCACCAACATGAGTGAACCTAAGTGGCCATTGCTTCCCTTCCAGCCTCCAAATCTCCCATGAATCTCGTTTGCAGCTGACCTTAACTACAAACAAACAAGAGGATGAATTCTGGGAAATGGAGTTCAGTCTAGGCAAGTTGACACATTACAAAGCCATCACAAGATAGTCTGTGCAAAGTAGGATTCAAACTAAACCCACACTCAAATGAAAATATTAACCAAGCTGGGAGAATTTATAGTTACAAAGACTACAAAATAAATTACAGTAAGTCCCCTACATACGATCATTCAAGTTGCAAACTTTCAAAGATGCAAGTGTGCCCAGAGAAAGGACAAAGAGAGACAGGAGGAAGAAGTAACTGAAGAACCGAAGAGATTCACGACGCAGGAAATGGCAAGGGGATTTTCTTTATTTGAGGAGGCACTGTTAGTATCTGAGGCATAGGACTCGAATGTAGAATGGTACACGAAGGCTGCAGCAGCCATTCAAAATGCAATCCACTGCTACCGTGTCATCTATGACGAGAAAAGAGGCTAGATAGAACTGAATCCAGCAAGGAACCAGAACCTGTGCCATCAACGTCAGGCATGAGTGACATTGCAGCTTGCCCTCCGGCCCCTATTGCTGGCGATCCTTCAGCTCTACCATCTCCCACCTCCTCTCCCTCCTCCAGTCAGTAACTCTTCTTCCCTGTTCACTCGACGCCAGCCCTTGGATGCCAGCTGTTGTGCTGTACTACTGTACTTTTCAAGGTACTGTACTGTGAGATTAAAAAGGTTTTCTTTACTTTTTGTGTTTGTTTGTTTTTATGTATTATCTGTGTGAAAAGTATTATAAATCTATTACAGTACAGTCCTATACAGCCGATTGTGTTAGCTGGGTACCTAGGCTAACTTTCTTGGACTTACAAACAAATTGGACTTAAGGACGCACTCTTGGAACAGAACTTGTTCGTATGTAGGGAACTTACTGTATAACCTTAAATGGGTCAGAACCATATTATCTAGGAAACTTCAGAACTCCACAAATTAGAAGTGTGTTATAGGGCTTCCCTGGTGGCACAGTGGTTGAGAGTCCGCCTGCCGATGCAGGGGACACGGGTTCGTGCCCCGGTCCAAGATCCCACATGCCACGGAGCAGCTGGGCCCATGAGCCCTGGCCACTGAGCCTGCGCGTCCGGAGCCTGTGCTCCGCTACAGGAGAGGCCACAACAGTTAGAGGCCCGCGTACCGCAAAAAAAAAAGTGTGTCATATATGAACACAAATTGTTTTTATTAATGAGGTTGAAAAGGGATTTGTCTGGAACAAATTTATGACCTCGTATAGTCAAAATGATCACAGCCAAAGCAAAATGTTTAACAGAAATATAACTTTTATGTTAATAAGCACATTTGATAATTGTCCCAGGAAAGACTATAGGTAATTGCATGGAAGTATATTTCAAGAAATCTATGATAGTCAGCATTTTAAATGTGCATGGAGACGTTTATCTCAGAGATTCAGCAAAGCAGCATCAACTCTTGTGTCAGAACAAAAGCATTCAGCTTCTGACTGTAGAAGATGCTGAGCATGTACTCCATTTGTAGTAAGACTATCTCAACTTTTTCTCTAAGATTTCCCAGAACCTTCTGGAGGCCTCATGCAATTTATACAGTCAGCCAACAAAAATTTATTGAACCACTGTTATGTGCCAGGCACTTTTCTAGGTGCTCTCTGTGTAGCAGAGAATGAATCAGGCGTAGAATCTGCTCTCAGGCAACAAGCTGTCCAGTGAGAAAATGTAGGCAATGAATCAATAAGCAAATATACATGTCTAGTTCTGATAAGTTCTACGAGGAAACATATGGCAGGGTAAAAAGATGGCCTGTTATAATGTGGGGTGCTAGTGCCTTTTTGGATCAGGTGTTCAGGGAAAGTCCAATAAAAAGTTGACCTATAAGCAGAGATATGAATCAAGTGAGGAAGTGAGTGAATGAAGATTTCTGAAGGAGGATCATTCTAGGGAGAGGGAATCATAAATGCAAAGGCCCAGAAAACAGGAGCTGTTGGCATATTAGAGGTCCAGCAAGGAGGCCAGAGTGCCTAGCATGCGGGATCTTTAGCAGAGGCATGCAGGATCTTTTAGTTGTGGCATGTGGGCTCTTAGTTATGGCATGCAGGATCTAGCTACCTGAACAGGGATTGAACCTGGGCCTCCTGCATTGGGAGAGGGGAGTCTTAACCACTGGGCCACCAGGGAAGTCCCTCTCCCTGGATTTTCTTTTAAAAGAAATGTTCTGTTTGCTTTGTGGGGGACAATGAAGGAAACAGGAGACCGATGAGCAGGCTTTTGCAATAATCCAGGAGAAAAAGGTGGTAATGATGGAAATACAGAGAAATGGTCAGATTTTGAGTCTATTTTAATCAGAGATTATAATGGAGAAAACTCTACATCCTGGTGTTCATAGCAGCACTATTTACAATAGCCAGGACATGGAAGCAACCTAAATGTCCACCAACAGATGAATGGATAAAGATGTGGTACATATATACAATGGAATATTATAAAAAAGAATGAAGTAATGCCATTTGCAACAACATGGATGGACCTAGAGATTATCATACTTAGTGAAGTCAGACAGAGAAATGTAAATATAATATGATGTCACATATGTGGAAGCTAAAAAATAATAGAAATGAATCTATTTACAAAACAGAAACAGACTCACAGACATAGAAAACAAACTTATGGTTACCAAAGGGGAAAGTGTGGGGGGGTGGATAAATTAGAAGTTTGGGATTGGCAGATGCAAGCTACTGCATATTCCTCGGAGACGGGTAGCATGGGGATCAGATAGAACAATGCAGATTCATCCATAATCCCTTTCTGGTGTTCACCATCACCCATGATCCATCTGTGTAATTTTGGAACAGTCAGTGATTCCAGGTTTTAAATAGTTTGTAAATTTTCAGTTTCTACACACTTTATCATCCACTCATGATTTTTTAATTAAAGTGTTTTAATTCCTTTCTCTGTTCAGCTGTTAGTGATGAGATCCATATATAGTTTTTTTTAACATCTTTATTGGAGTATAATTGATTTACAATGGTGTGTTAGTTTCTGCTTTATAACAAATTGAATCAGTTATACATATACATATGTCCCCATATCTCCTCCCTCTTGCGTCTCCAGTTTCCATACAAATTGTGAAATTTTTTGTTGTAGTTCTGTGAAAAATGCCAGTGGTAGTTTGATAGGGATTGCATTGAATCTGTAGATTGCTTTGGGTAGTACAGCCATTTTCACAATGTTGATTCTTCCAAACAAAGAACGTGGTATATCTCTCCATCTATTTGTATCATCTTTAATTTCTTTCATCAGTGTCTTATAATTTTCTGCATACAGGTCTTTTGTCTCCTTAGGTAGGTTTATTCCTAGGTATTTTATTCTTTTTGTTGCCATATATAGTTTTATAAGCTTCTCCCTGTTTGTTTGTTTTTGGCTCATGAAATTTTTTGTTTGTCATGGAATGTAAGAGTGGAATATTAAGACATTTCAGTTTCGTTCTGTAATGTAAGGAATTTTTCAAAAATATTAAAAGATGGACTGGAGCTTTTTCTTTGTGAATAGAAAGTTGATGCCACAGTGAAAAACAATTTTTAAAAAAACAATGAATAAATAAATAAAATAGAAATTATGATATTTGCTCATAGAAACTATCTGGGGTGAAAAGGAAAGAAGGGAATCAGGTTAATGCAATTGCTAAGAATTTCATGTTTAACTCTCTCTCTCTCTCACTCTCAGTTTCTTTTTCTTCAATAGAGTCATCTTTCATGTCCCTCCAAGTACTCAGCACCCTAACACTAGTTTTTAGTTGCCTAAAGTACTTACCATGCCCCCTAGTCCTACAAATGCAGCCTCCAATCCGACTCTACCATTTTTACTCTTGACTTTTTCCTATAAAACTCCTCTGCAGCCCCCGCTTCCTGCCTGTTCCCTGTTCAGTGCTCACGCTGCCATCTCATTCAAAACCCCTAAGCCCTGAGACGTTTTCATTTATGTGTTAAGCAGGAAATATCTGACGTAATTAATTTATATTCAGATAGAAATGACTAATAGCCTGAATTAAAATAATTTTCTTCTCAGGTAAGTTATTTTAAAGAGCTTAGAAATCACTCAATGATTCCTTTTTTTTCTGCGGTGAATAGTCTTAAGTGGTGACGGTTCTATGATTACCTTCAAATTACACTTAGTTGATGGATGCCCACCACCTACGCAGGTCTTATGCTGACTTTCTCAGGGCTCAGGCTTTATAAAAAAGGAAGGTACAAAGAACTGAATCATTATCTTTAAAGAGCAACTCCATCACAGCTTGCTTATCATTGTTAATAAATGAAGAAAAGAGGTGAAAATGTGAAAAAGCTCATAAGAAATGCTGAGATTTTGTCCCTGTTTGAAGCTAGCAATTTTGAAGTCCTCTGACAGCAGCCTGTCTTGGTATAGGTGCCCAGGGAAAGGCTCAGCATTTAACCTGCTATATCATCTGAGTTGGGGTGATGTTAGGGTCTCCCTCCATTTTGTCATCTTGAATTATCCATTGACATGGCTGCTGTTTACTTTCTATTATTCTCTTTTTGTAGAGTAAGTGTCTTGATGGGGGTGGAGTGGGGAAGAATCTGGATATCTTCATTTCAAATTTGGCTTAGCCATATAAAGGCAAAAAAGATCATAATAAAACTAAAAACAATCCTATTACTTGCTGTCTCTTTTCATTAGGGAAAATACGAACAAATAAAATCTTATAGGTTTTGTAACTGGATTCAGGTATCCACTGAGTAACTAGACATAAAAGAGCTAGAGGCAGTTTCATCCACTTCAGTTCTCTCATAGCAATAAAAGCATATGTTCTTAGAACCACACATCATCTCAACTGGAGGGTAGTTACTAGAAGAAAAGTGCTATGTCAGATTGCTGGTCGCCAATTTAATATCCACTCTGACTCTCTCTCTTAGGTACAAATCCCCAAATTTATTTGGGGAAATAATAGAACTAGCCAGAAAATTATATTTCCTCGCCTATTATGCTTCTAGGTTTGGCCAAGTGACTAAAACCTGTGACTAAAACAAGTGACAAAAAAACCAATGGAAAATAGATGGAGTTGTTGGGAGGAAATTTTGAAAAGCTCCTACAAAGGGAAACAGACAGCTTGTAAATACTCCTTTTGTGTTTTCCACTTTGTGCTTTTCAACCTTGAATTTGATGAAATTACTAGAGCCCTAGCAGCCATCGTTGATCACAAGGCAACCTTGAGGATAGAAACCATTTGCTAAGGATATCATAGCAAAAGAGAGGCGGACACTATATCCCTGATGATTATGGGTCCCTCTATGCCAGTGCTGCTTGACTATTTTTAGACTTCTTTTATGAAGCAGAAAGATAAACTTGTAGATCTTTTAAGTCACTATTATTAAAAGTCACTGTTATGAGCAGCCGCATGTAATTCCTAAATGATACAATGATTTACAGCATACTAACTTGTCTTCGGAAGCCAAGAAGATTTTGGCAAACCGTAATAAACTAACTAAAATGTATATTCTTTCTGCTTCCTTCCTCAGCTACTCCTGCCATTGCCTAATGAACTCATGAACAAAGTGGCCATGGTGGCAGAGATGGAGGTTATGCATGGGCTCAGCAACATGGACTTACACTCACCCAGGCTGACCTCAGCCCCTGCTGAGTGCCCCATCTGTCAGCACCAGAAACTACTGAGTCTCTGATAGGCACCATCCCCAGGGTCATCAGCCAGCTGTCTGGTGTCAGGTTGATTATATTGGACTGCTTTCATCATGGAAGGGGCAGTGTTCTATTCTTAATGGAATAGACACTTACTTTGGGTATGGATTTTTCTTCTCTGCACAAAATGCTTCTAGCAAAACTATCATCCATAGGCTTACAGGATCCCTTATCCACCATCACGGTTTTGTACGCAGCCTTGCTTCTGATCAAGGAACTCACTTCATTGCAAATAAAGTGTGGCAATGGGCCCATGCCTGGAATTCACTGGTCTAACCATGTTCTTCATCATCCTGAAGCAACTGGTTTGCCAGAACGGTGGAATGGCCTTTTGAAGATGCAATTATAGCACCAGCTAAGTGGCAATTCAGCCGGCCTTCCATATCCATTGGTTCAACATTCATGGATTCAATGAGCTGTGGATAAAAGATATTCCAAAAAAATTCCAAAAAGTTCCAAAAAGCAGAACTTGAATTTTCCATGCCAGAAACTATTTATGTAACATTTGGATTGTATTTACAACTATTTTCATAGTATTTACATTGTAGTAAGTATTATAAATAATTTAGAGATGATTTACAATATACAAGAGGATTTGTGTAGTTACATTCAAATACTATGCCATTTTACATAAGGAACTTGAGCATCTGTGGATTTTGATATCTGCAGGGGTCATGGAACCAATCCTCTGCAGATACCAAGGAACAAGTGTAACTTGCAGGACTAAGCAAAGCCCTCCAGGAGGCTGTATGTGCTCTAAGTCAGCATTCAATATATCGTGCTGGTTCTCCCTTAGCCAATATTCATAAACCCAGGAATGGAAATGGGAATGGCTCCTCTCACTATTACCTCTGGTGATACACTAGCGAAGTGTTTGCTTTGCATCCCTGTGACTTAAGGCTCTGTTGGTCTAGAGGCCCTAGTTCCAAAGAGAGGAATGCTTTCACCAGGGAACCCAACGATTCCTCAGAATTGGAAGTTGAGACTGTTGCCTGGCCACTCTGGGTGCCTCCTGCCACTGAATAAGCAGGCAGGCAACGGGGGTGGTTTACTCTGGCTGGGGTGATTAGTCCTGATCACCAAGGGGAAATTGGGTTGCTACTACCATACAATGTGGGTAAGGAGGAGAGTGTCTGGAATACAGCAGATCCTCTAAAGTACCTCTTGGTGCTCCCACATCCTACGATTAAAGTTAGTGGAAAACTACAACAGCTTAATTCAGACAGGGCTCTAATAGCCCAGACCCTTTAGGAATGAAGTTTGGGGTCACTCCACCAGGTAAAGAACCAAAAGAAATGAGGTGCTTGTTGAGGACAAAGGAAATAGTTTTAACTATCCACTATGGCCACATGACCATTGCAGAAATGAGGACTATATGACTTATGAGTATTTCTTCCTTATTTTAATCTTTTTATTTAATAGTTTAATTATATATATAATGTAATAATTTAATACTTTCATTTCTTTTCCTCTGCCACCCCCTTATCATCTAACATAAGACCTGTTAATAACTGTTAACTTTATATCATATTTGAGTTACATGACACAAAACAGGATGTATCAACAGGGGGAAGAATGAAAATCAACCAAAGACACTAAAGAAACTCCGTCCTCTCCTGGGAAAAGGAGTAGCATGTTTTTAGTTTTATGTAGCATAGTCTTTATTCGGCAATTAAGTATGGTTCAAGGAGATGTACTTGAGTTCAAAGTCAACAAGAATGGACTGTGGTAGCTTTGTAGTGTGTCAGTTAGGCTAAGTTCAACTACATTTCCCAGAATCCATTCTCTCGTTTCTGGTCAGGTTGGGCCACAAGTATATTCCACATCAGTTGTATCAATTGTCTACTGTTTAACTCAATCCTTAATGTACCTATGGTTGGCAGAAAAATGGAGACCCAAGGATGTCCATATTCTAATTCTTGGAATCTGTAATATGTTATATTACATAGCAAAGGAGAATTAAGGCTGCAGATAGAATTAAGTTGCTAATCAGGTGACCTGAAAATAGGGAGATTATCCTAGATTATCAGGGTGGGTTTGATGTTATCACAAGGGTTCTTAAAAGTGAAAGTCGGAGGCAGAAGATGAATCACTGTCAGGGTGATCTGATATGAGAAAAACTTGACCAGACATTGCTGGCTTTGAAGGTAGAGGGGACCATGAGTCAAGGAATGTGGGTGACCTCTAGAAACTGGAAAAGGCCAGAATATGGATTATCCTCTAGAGCCTCCAGGAGGGACCTCAGCCCTGCTGACACCCTGATTTTAGCCCAGTGAGACCCATGTTGGATTTCTGAACTGCAGACCCATGAGAAAATAATAGTGCTGTTTCAAGCCACTAAATTTGTGGAACTTTGTTACGGCAGCAATAGGAACCTAATACAGTATACTTTATTTATAGTCCTCCATTCTGTGCCTCACTATTCAGATAAACTAACTGTACCCAAATCCTTGTCTCAGGTCTGCTTTCAGGAAATCTAAACTAAGACACTCCCCCTCCTCAACGAATTCTACTAAAATGACCAAGGATATGTAAAAATAGGATGTAATCTGTATAATGATTGGGAAATAGGATAGATATTATTAGTAACAGGCCAAAAATGCATTGTGCAAATTGGCTCAGATTGAGGGAAGTAATAAATACCACACATTTCAACAAAACTGACTAGCAAGTAAAAGAAGTAAGCAATTACTATTACTATAACTCCACAGAACCAGGAAAATCTCCTCCTCTGAGAAGGAGAGGATATAAAAAAAGGGCTTCCAGGATAAAGTACGTGTGATGAAAGTCAAAGTACACAAGGATTCGTTCGAAAATTCTTCAGAAAGATCAGCGAAATATAGCATTCATTCTCAGCTTTCTCTTGGTGCAAACAAAAGAAAGTAAAAATGCTATTATATGTATTTTTTATGTATTCTTATATGGATGAATCTCTCAGAAGGAGAAGGTTGGGCTCCTACAACCTACCCACAAAAATTAAAACAAAATAATTCAGAGAAGAAACAGTTCCTTTTGTTTTAAGTTGACTTCTTACTAATGGTACTAGTCAGGGTTCTCCAGAGAAACAGAAGCAACAGGATATGTATGTAAGTATATGTGTGTATATATTCATACACACACACACACACACACATATAGAGAGAGAGAGATTTTATGGAATTGAGTCACATGATTGTGGAGACCTGGTAAGTCCAAAATCTTCTGGGTAGGCCAGCAGGCTGGAGACCCAGGAAAGAGTTGCAGTTTGAGTCCAAAGGCCATCAGCTGGCAGAATTCCCTCTTGCTTAGGGGAAGTCAGTCTTCCGTTCCATTAAGGCTTTAACTGATTGGATAAGGCCCACCCATATTATGGAAGGCAGCCTGCTTTACTCAAAATCCATCAATTTAAATGTTAATCTCATCCCAAAACACCTTTACAGAAACATCCAGAATAATGTTTGACCAAATATCTGGACACCATGGCCCAGCCAAGCTGACACATAAAATTAACCATCACAGCAGTTCCCAAGCTGCTTCCTGCAAAGGAAGTCCTTCCAGGGAAAATGGAGTCTGTCCTGACAAAAGACAACCATGTTCCCAGTGTGAATGAGCTAGACTGTGGAGGAGGCTACTTGAAACCAATCTAAATCCTACAAAGGCTGTCTGACCTAAATCCATCAGGACTCACACATGCAGCCACTGAAAGGTAACTATTTGGGAAATCAATTAACTTTCCTGTCATGAGGCTTTTCTCTCCATAGCTCACTCACCACTCCATGTAGACAATTTAATTCAACCTGTAACAAAATATAGCTACAGCAAATAGAAGTACTTTCATGTTCCCACTTTCTGGGACTAGAAGATTTGGATTCTGACACAGAATCCATCTGAAATTTCAGTACTCAAAGAACTTGCAGTTCCTTGGTAAAGCTCAGGCTATAAAGAAAAACCACTAGACTTTTTTTTTTTTTTTTTTTTTTTTTAGGGTGAGGG
>NW_020185323.1:1556075-1567708 GCF_003031525.2 Neophocaena asiaeorientalis asiaeorientalis
TTTTTTTTGCAGTACGCGGGCCTCTCACTGTTGTGGCCTCTCCTGTTGCGGAGCACAGGCTCCGGATGTGCAGGTTCAGCGGCCATGGCTCACGGGCCTAGCCGCTCCACGGCATGTGGGATCTTCCCGGACCGGGGCACGAACCCATGTCCCCTGCATCGGCAGGCGGACTCTCAACCACTGCGCCACCAGGGAAGCCCCCAAACCACTAGACTTTTGAAAAATACTCTGAGCAAAATAAAAGAGCCACTTGGGGATTCAGAATAAATGTATCCATGTGAAACTGTCTTACACCAAGAAAAGTTAAGTTTAAAAAAAAGTTTAATTTGCATCCTCAGTAAGACTTGTTGGAATTCTGTACTCATGGAAAGAACATAATATAACATTAAGAAAGATTGCATTCAGATAAAAACTAGGATTACTACATTTAAACGTAATAGAGGCAGTAAAGAGAAGATTTAAAATGCAAAAGGAAAAGAATAAATGGTTTTCAGAACAGTTAAGAAAAGGATGAAGAGATGAAGAAATAAAGCGTATGACTAAAATGAATAAAAATATAACGATATGTTTTCTCCTATATTTACCCCCAAAATCGGATGATGCAAATTAAATGCAGTAGAAATTTCAAGCAAATATTCTGTTTGCTGTTCCAGATCCACTCAACCCCTTTTTCCACCCTGTGCTTTTTCCTAGGAGGCTGACCTTTACAGATGGCTTCCAGGGACTTCTCATTGGGTTGTCTAGGAGAGGCACTGGCAGGAGATGGCAATGTGGGAGGAGAGGAAGGCCCAGATATCCATCCCTCCAGCTGGCCATTAGTTAGCAGTGGCCTCTCCTAGAGATACTGACCCAGCTGTGCTCCACAGCTCTTTCTAAGTCCTGGAAACCACTCCTTCCCTCTACCTTTTCAGCCCCAGGGGTGATAATGAATCCCCAGCTGTTTTACTCTAAGTGCTTCACCATCCTTTTGGTTTTCTTTAACCCTTTCTATACCTTTGTAACTCATTAAACTCTGCTCAGTTACCTTATTTGAGAATCCCATCATTTTTACGCTACTGGGATCCTGACTGATATAAGCACTAATTTAAAAGAAAATAATAGCAAGAATAGAGGAAAAACTTGAGGCTTTAGATCAGAGTGGCCCATCTAGTTGGAGAAGATAATGAAAGAGATTCTTGTTCTGAAATGAAAAAAAAATTCCCTAGGATAGAGGAAAGGGCAGAAAATAAGTTGATAAAGTAATTTTAAAAAGTCAGGCTGGTATCAGATCTTTCTTCTGTAATACTAATTTTCAGAAGACACTGAAGCAGCATCAAAAAATTTTTGAGAGCCTACCTAAGCTACAGTTCATGGAACAGAAAGTCATTTACGAACATGCAAGAACTTAGAAAGTGTACCATCCACAAATAGCTCTGAGCAATGTTTTCAGAAAAAAGATAAAGTCCAACAAACCAAAAAGCAAATCACAATATGTAATTCCAATTGAGGGAAATGTGATTTAAAAGCAATTGTAGTTACTACTGAGATCAGTAATATTTATGTTCAGTGTTGAAATAATCGTTAACATGGTTGTGAAATGTAACAAATGTCAACCAATTTTGGAAAGACAAGATATACAATTATAAAATAAATTAACCTAGTTCTACTATCACAGATTATTCCAACAAAAATGGCAAAGGAAGGGATAAACCTAAAATGTACTAGTATTTCTTTAGTTTTTGTTTAAATGAAAAATTGAGTCCATTATTTTTTAGTTGTTTCAAAGGAAAAGTATATTTTAACAT
The DNA here is from genome assembly GCF_003031525.2 of Neophocaena asiaeorientalis asiaeorientalis. Lineage (NCBI taxonomy): Eukaryota > Metazoa > Chordata > Mammalia > Artiodactyla > Phocoenidae > Neophocaena > Neophocaena asiaeorientalis. The sequence goes on from NW_020185323.1 coordinate 1,557,860, forward strand.
GTAATTACAAAAAAAGTTAAATACAACTTCTAAATCACTAATGATAAGAACGACCAAGTTATAGTAAAAAATCTGAAAGAACATGCGGTAAAATATTGATAATGCTTACTCCTGAATTGTGAGATCTTGGAGATTTTTATTTTTTGCTCATCTATATTTCTATTTTTCTATAACGCACATACATCTACTAGTGTAGAAACAAACCCTTATACAAATTTCCATATCTTACAAAATGAAATTAAACTCTAATGCTTTTAATTTCTTGAAATTTATCTCCTGTTTTTTTCTCAGAAGTATTTGACATATAGACACTACTATATAAAAAACAGATCACCAACAAGGACCTGTATAGCACAGGGAACTATACTCAACACTTAATATTTTGCAGTAACCTATAAGGGAAGAGAATCTGAAGAATTATATATATATATATGTATATACATATGTGTGTGTGTGTGTGTCTGAATCACTGTGTTGTACACCTGAAACTAACATGATATTGTAAGTCAACTATACTTCAAGGAAAAAAATGCAAACAAACAAACAGAAGTATTTCAGGCAGTTAACAAATGGATTTAACATGTAAGACAGATAATGGGTCTGGATCAAATTGGGCAATTTTTTTTTGGACATTCCTGAGAATTTAACAGCAAGAAGGAATCCCAAGCATAAGTAAACATACTAACTAAGTAATAGAATCATTTCAAAATGTATGAAAATGTCCTAGAAATAACTAAAGTCAACAAAATGTTTTTTAATAATCAATAACCCCAAATGCTATTTAACTTCTGAGAGACCTTAGTAGTGTACATCTTTTGAGTTTTCTACTCAACTCTCCCTTTTCTAAGAGATTCTGTCCCCTCATACACATGGTGGCAGTGGGCGTGGCCACATGCCATGTTGTTGCAGGGGTTACCTGAATCTAGCTGGGATTCTAGACATGGGTCTGAGAGATCCAGACCACCCTCTCTAGTGGCCTTACCTATTAAAAACACACTATTGGGACTGTTGGTGGCCATGTTCCTCTTGTGGATTGTGCAGCTGAGGGAGCTGGTTTGCAGAGATAGAAAAGAACGAAGAGAGGCAGAGCAGAGGTGAAGATAACTGATGATACACTAGCTTCTTGCTCCAGTTTTCGCCTGCACTCCAGCCATGTTCTTGTCCTTGGGATCTCAGAGCCACCTCAGTATCCTGAGGTAGTATCCTGCAGTAGTTCAGATCATGAGCTGTGACATTAGATTGCCTGGATTTGAATCTTCGTTACTAGCTATGGGACCATTTGCAAGTTCCACTATCACTTTAAGCCTTGGTTTCTTCATCTCTAAAAGGGAGATATTAGGCCCTATTTTATAGGATCATGGTGTTATATGAATTAATACATTTTAAATGTTTGATATAAAATAAGTGCTGAATATTAACTGTTTATTATATTAAGGGCTATATTAATAAGTTATATTAATAAATTATACAATATTATATAATATTAATTATGATAACTATTAATTAACTATTTATATCCTTATAATAAATTTATTTTTCTGCTTAAATATTTACTATCAAAGGCCCATCCAGATCTGCAATTCCTTTTGGGAAGAATGATTTCAAAACTTTGGGCTGGTGATGGTGGGGAGGTAGAAGAAGAAGAAGCATAGTAAACAGTTAAGAGTATGAGCTTCTTGGTCAGTGAGCACAGTATTTAGGTCCTATTTTTGCCTTTTACTAGTCATGGGACCTTAGGAAAATTACTGAGCATTAAATTCCTTATTTGTAAAATTTGTGTAATACATCTGGCTTATAGAGAAGTTGTAAAAATTTTTCAATGAGACTATATGCCAGGTATCTGGCACATAGGAATACCAAATAAATATTTTATTATTTTAGTTATTATTACTAACTCCACATGCAGGTGACCAGCACATCAAGTGGCTAAGTTAAAATCAGAGAGATAAGGGGTATACAAAGACTCATACTGTCAACTAAAAAATAATGCAGGAGGCTGCAAATAAGAAAACAGTTTATTTGGGGTTTTAAGAATTGCAATTCAGGGCTTCCCTGGTGGCGCAGTGGTTGAGAGTCCACGTACCGATGCAGGGGACACGGGTTTGTGCCCCGGTCCGGGAAGATCCCACATGCCGCGGCGCGGCTGGGCCCGTGAGCCATGGCCGCTGAGCCTGCGCGTCCGGAGCCTGTGCTCCGCAACGGGAAAGGCCACAACAGTGAGAGGCTGGCGTACCGCAAAAAAAAAAAAGAATTGAAATTCACAAGACACAGATTTTGGGTAACCTGGAAAGAGTGTTCCAAGGATGTGTTCTAAATGGCTCCATTTTAGAGAGCTCTCTTAGCCATACCATACCAACTCCATTTTGATTTTCCTTTCATAACACCTTGTCAAGAGATATGTGATTAATCAACATGCACCTTTTCCCTAATTCAGAATGTCCCAGCCACAGTTTGCTCTTCTTACAAATGTATTACTTTAATTTCTTGAGATCTTAGATTGTTACTGGGTATAGTAATAAGATTTCTGCTTCAGTGATATCTTAAATCCAGTAGGGACTACTGAAGTTAATTTTAGCCAATTGACAAGTGTTATGTATTTAAAGTGAGGACCTAAGATCCACAAAGCAAATTAAAAACCTAGAAACCTTACTATCTTCTTGTTTAAAGTCCTTATATTTTATAAGAAAGGAGTTGAAGAGTTGCGTAAATATTTAAAAATAAACGTTATGAAGCTTTACTTTGTTTTTCTGCTAGCAGACTTTTCCAGGCCCCTACTGAAACTTTACCTTAATAGGTGCCCCAATAAATATTCGCAGAATGAATGAATGAACATATTATTATCAAAGCAAACCAAATCAATAAACATGAGGTCAGTGAAGAAATATCTTCAATCACTGATTCATACCTTGCTTGCATCACAGAATCACTTGGGAAGGCTTTTCAAAACATACATTTCCAGGCTCCACAGACACCTTAGTTGAACCAGTGCTTTTGGGTGGTGCAACCAGGGAACCCGTATTTTCAAAAACCTCTTCAAGTGATTCTAAGAAGCACCTAAGTTTAGGAATGTAAGCAATTCCTTGGCTGAAAGTCCTCAGAAATGAAATTACTCACTTGAGTTTAAGCGTACTCTGGAACCTGCACATTTTGTTCTACCTGATTCTATCTTTGAGGCTATGTGTTCTGACTGGGGCCCTCTTGGAGGAAGGACTCAGAATGGCCCAAAGAAGCACAGAGGTCTATAGGAAGAGCATCTTGTTGAGCACTCATTCAGCATAAAACTGGAAAGCTGGCATTATTACAAGGTTTCATATGGCCCCAATTCTATACCCTTCCCTGTGTTCCCGGCGAATTTAAGGTTCTTTCTTCATCGCTAAAGAATTTGGAGACAAGCAGAGAGTTTAAGAAAGTAAAGTGAGAGTTTATTTATTTAAGTAAGGATACGCTCTCAGAGGGAGAGCGGGCAGACAGGTGAGGGGCTGCTGCCCTGAGTTTTTTTTTGGCAAGCTGGTTATGAGGGGCATACAAATGAAGGGGCAGAATATTCACTGGGGAAGGAGGATTTTGGGGGTCGTATTCCCTGATTTTCAACCCAGCTCCATTTTCCCAAGAGGAGGAGGGATTTTTGTCCTTATTAAGCTTAGATCAGAAGTGTCATGGTGTCGGTGCATGATGGGTACTTCTTATCTGCAAGACTAATTTTATTGTAATGAGAGCGTAATGAGCAACAGGTTACATTGGGACACAGGAGATTCCCGCCTTCCCCCACCTTTCTTTGTCTGCTACCCAGACACTTATCACCTAAAATGTGTGGTTTCCTGTCAGTCTGGAGGTTCCTGCTTTCCTTTGTCTGCCTATGGACCTCCGCTGTTTACAAGGTGTGTGGTTTCCTGCCACCTGGCCCCTGCCTCCATTTCTCTGCTCATACCTAGCTACCTGCCTGCTGTAACAGCTGTATCTATGCTCTTTGTCCTTATCTTTGAAACACCCTCCCACTCTATGTAGGGTGTTTGCCCTACTCCTTGGCTCTGGGATCAGCCACGTGACTTGCTCTGGTCATTTAGATTTTAAAAATATGAAACAGGCCAGGGCATGGAAAAGTGCTCCATGTGTCTGCGAGTTCTCTCACTCTTAGGCCTTTGCCATAAGAACATAGCCTTTGGAGAATGAGATATGCGGATCATATCCTAGGGTTATGTTAGATAAACTGATGATCAGCCAACCTCCAGAGCCTAGCCAGAAGATGAGAGCTACAAGCCAACATACAGTTGACTACAGATGTAAGAGTGAACTCAACTGAGATCAGAAAAACTGTCCCGCCCACTTAAGGTTTCATGAGTTAATAAATCTTTATTGTTTTAAGCCACTGAATTGTGGAATGCTTTGTTACACAGCATTATTATAGCAAAAGATAGTGATACACAAGGAAATCAAGGTATTCATGATCCCCAGAGTCATGATCATAAGAATTATGTAAATTTGAAAATCTCCTCAATGGATGGGTTTTTCTGAATCCATCTTCTTCTCTGTATCTTAGGAGGTATTATCACTAAAATGCCTAAAATTGGTAGGGGCCTGGGAGGGGTAGAGTTAGGGAGAAATTAGTATGAGTGATGTTGGGGAGGAACACAATTCTTTTTCCCTCTGTCTATCTTAGGTTCATTGATTGGGGCCAGCAAGTCAAACTGATAAAAGACAGATTAACAAGAGAAAAAGACAGTTTTATTTAATACATATGCAGGACAGGAGTTTCACAGACACACAAAAAATAAGAAGAAGGCAGCAGGATGATAGAGGTTTATAAACCTCTTAAGCTAAATAAAGGAAAAGGGCTTTTGAGCTTCTGGGTGGAGTGGTCAAGTTATGAGAAGGTGACCAAGAGAAGTATGGTAAAATAAGGGTTGTTTAGTAAGGTTTGTTAAGCAGATTTAAGTCGTTGCCTTCTTCATTGGTAAGAGTAGTTAAGAATCCTTCTCTTTCTGGTAAGGAGAGGGAGACACCCCTACAAATGGAAATTTTGTTTATAAATGGAAATTTCCTTTTCAAAAGGAAAACTTGTGCCTCCTTTTCCTGGTGTGCTGGTTCTCAATGGTCTCTGGCTCAAAATAATCCATGTGTCAAAGAGACATTGGGGTGGGCATATTCTTCTACCCTTCATTAAAAACTTCTCTAAAGAAAAGAGGAAATTTGTGGTTAGAGAAAGATGTAGAAACTAGGGCAAGAAAGAAAGGAGAATGTAGGCAGCAGAATGAAGCATGAAAAGTGGTTCTGAAAAATAATAGTTAAAGAATCTGTAATGAAACGTGATTTTTCAATTTGCTCTTTAACCATGCACTGATTCCTGCTAGAAGTGATTCACTCAGCTACTGCTACAATTTCACAGATTCTAGTGTGATCTAGATTGAGATCCTCAACTGAGCCTTCAGTCTGAGTTCCCCCAAGTCAGTTAGTTCTTTGAGGAAGACCCTTTAACGTGTTCCCTTGCTATACTCCAGCTGTAAGGAAGACTGTGTACTCCTGTTGGAAACAACAGCTGTGCACATATCTAGATGGTTTCAGCCTGTTTGACCTAAGTCCCAACCCTTGCTTTTAGGGAATAAGACAAAGTTGAAATGAAAAAAATAAAAGGCATTTGTTTTCAAATGCCATCAAAAGTGCTCTGGGCTACAGCCTTTCCAGAAAGCTGGATTCTGATTCCTTACCTCCTTATGATTCCTTATGATTTTAGGAAAAATCACAAAATAATTAGAAGACAGTATAAGTGTGTGTGTAATATTGGTACATTCTTTTTTTTTTTTTTTTTTTTGCGGTACATGGGCCTCTCACTGTTGTGGCCTCTCCCGTTGCGGAGCACAGGCTCCAGATGCGCAGGCTCAGCGGCCATGGCTCACGGGCCTAGCCGCTCCGCGGCATGTGGGATCTTCCCGGACCAGGACACAAACCCGTGTCCCCTGCATCAGCAGGCGGACTCTCAACCACTGCACCACCAGGGAAGCCCCTTGGTACATTCTTAATGGCAGAATTGATAAGGAAAAATATCAAGAGAATAAGAGATCTGATTAAGTAAAAACTAAAAGTGGCTGCATTACAGAAAAAAAGAAATAAATCAAAATGAAAAGCAAATAACAAATGGATAAAATATTTATAACATATATGACAAAGGTTTGATATCTTTAATATAGAAGAAACTCTTCTATATTAAAGTAATGAGAAATGACAAATTGCTATAGTAGAAAAATGGGCAAAACATATAAACTGTCAATTTACATAATAAGAAATATTATGGCCAACAGGCATATAAGATATTCAAACTCACTAGTAATAAAGAATGCAAATTAAGACTTTTTGCTTCTGGCCAAGATGCAGTAACAGGGACTGAATTTACCCTTACACCTGAAACAATGAAATAAAAGAGAAATAAATATGCGAAATGACAGTTTTCAAGACACTGGATATCAAGTGATGAAGGACAATGATCCCTATGAGATGGGAAACAAATGAGGTGAATCTTGTGATTACCCAGGTTACTGAGAGTTTACAGGCTGAGACACATGGATGGGCAACCTAGACAGAACACAGCAAACTCCTTGAGTCTAGAAGACAGAACTGAATGTTCAGGGAGACCAGGATGTCTAGAGTTCACAGGGCAGAACACTGGAGAGGAGAGAAATTCTCAGAGAGAGAACTCTAGAAACCCAGAAATCTGTAGAGGGCCCTCCTTGAGTATTCAGCAGAGTAATCAGACCATGTGTGATAGGAAAATACACAAAGCCAGGGAAAGAACCATTTGGAAGGATTAAGGTACTATACAGTACTCATGCAAGGCTGGGAATAGTCCCCTGAAGCAAGTCATAAGACCCTCATGTGAAAGGTACCTTCCTTTCACCTGGAGGAAAGGAGCATCCTTATCTCCAAAGATGGAGGGACGCCCAGAGGAATTTGAATGAACAGGTCTCACTGTTTCCCCCAGTTTACTACACTCACCTCATACTCTTTTTGTCCTATCACATTTTCCCATAACTTTCCACTCTTCATCAAACCCAGCATTAAAAAATGCTCAGGTTTAACTACTTCTTTGGATCTTCATTTCCTTATGAGAGCTCCCATATCACGTAACATTTATATTAAGTAAATTTGTATGCTTTTCTTTTATTAATCTGTCTTTTGTTACAGGGGCTCCAGAGAAAATTATTTTTTCTTCCTCTATAGCCCTATACCGAGCCCTGCTCCAGACCTAATAAATTATAAAAACAAAGCATGAGGGATCGAGTGTTTCCAAGGAACATAATTACATACCAGTAGAAAAGCTTAAAAATATTTGTAAGAATACAAAAATATCCAGGACCCAAGGTAAAATTCACAATGTATGCATCCAATCAAAGATTTCCAAGCATGCAGAGAAGCAGGAGAACCGTATGAGAATTGACCTATATGAGAAAAATCAATCAATGGAAGATAACACAAAATTAACACAGATGCTGACATTAGCAGATAAGAACATTAAAATAGTTATTTTAAGTATATTCTACATGCTCAAAAAGTTAAGTAGAGGGGGGACCTTGAAGATGGCGGAAGAGTAAGACGCGGAGATCGCCTTCCTCCCCACGGATACACCAGAAATACATCCACACGTGGAACAACTCCTACAGAACTCCTACTGAAGGCTGGCAGAAGACCTCAGACCTCCCAAAAGGCAAGAAACTCTTTTTCTTTTTCTTTTTCTTAATAATTAAGTTTAATTGTAATAACTTTAGCAACCCAGTCATTTCATTTCTAATTGTTTTCTAGTAAACACTAGTGTCAGGAAGTAAATATTTTCCTGTTTCTGCACTGTTTGACTTCCTGAGTAAAGAAAATTGACATGCTAGAGAATGTTTCCTTTACCCCAGACCCACTGGCTCCTGACATTCCTAGGGTATTAGACTTGGAGCCATATGCACCCATTCAAAATGTAATGAAACTTATCTCCCTTGGAGCCATGGAGACATTCTGGGCTGAGGATGAAAAGCCCTTGTGAAATCTTCCAGATTCTCTTCCCTACTGACAGTAAGCTTGGAGGGCATGTGTTGATAGGGCAGAACCTCAAGTCAAAGCAGCCCGAATGGCTGAGACTGCAGGGAAAACAGTTGCCTTGGAGAGTCTTCAAACCTATAGTGGACTTTGTGTGCATGAGAAATAAAATTTATGTGACAAACCACTAGGACTTAGAGGTTGTTTATAACAACAGTCTAAGCTTAGCTTAATCCTAATACAATAAAGTTATCCATTTTACTGACTTTTTCAAAGAATAAGCTCTTTGATTTATTTGTTAAATATAGAGGTCTTATTTCCTACATCAACAATTTCTGCTTCTGCTTCATTTCCTTTCTGCTTCCATAAGGCTTAATTTTGTGTTCTTTTTCTAACCTACTGAGTTTAATTTATTTTATTTTTTCTTAGTTATTAATATAAATATTTAGGGTTAAGATTTGTTTCTCTGAGTAATGCTTTAATTTTTATCTCATATATAGCATTTATATAATTGTACTTATTTATTTTTGAAATGATTTTTTTCCCCTCATATCAGTTGTTTATGAAAGAAGTTGTATTTTACTTGTATTTTTCTTTCTGTTTTTGTTATTAATTTCAACTTTTGTGTTATTGTGATCAGGGCATATTTTTTGCTTCTATACATGCCAAAGTAAGTCAACCTTATGTATCCTATTGTACAAATCTTTTGAGCCTTATTGTTATTTTCTTCCCTGTTCTAACTTGACATATATGTAAGATTGACCCCAACAGTGATAGATTGTGCATTACTTACAAAGGGACACAAAATAGTTACCAAAAATTACCGTATGTTGGGCCTAAAATAAATATCAAAGGAATGTAATCTTTCAGAGTGTGTGGAAACCAGACATCATTAACAAAAAGATAACCAGAAAATCCCGTTGTGTTGGAAAGTTAGCAACATACAGTTAAATAGACAGTAAGTCAAAGAATCAGTTAAAATAGAACTTAGAGAACATTCCAAACTAAACAATAATTAAAATACAAACTAACATGTGAAATACACCTAAAGCTATGCATGTAAGGAAATTTATAACCTTAAATGCATATATTCTATTTATTCATGAGGATATGTGAAAAGATTCTCAACCTTATTAGTTATCAAAAAATGCAAATTCAAACCACAATGAGATACCGCTATACACCTACCCAATGGCTAAAATTAAGGAAAATGAAAATGCCAAGTATTGTGAGTCTTTACAGCAACTAGAAGCTTCATATATTGCTGGTACTACTGTAAATTTATCTATACAACCACTATTGAAAACTGGTTTTTTTACTATTTACCACACATCCCATAATCCAATAATTTTATTCCTAGATATATGCCCAAAGAAATATATATATATGTGCATCAAAAGTCATGTAAGAGAATGCCCATAGCAGCATTATTTCTAATAGCCAAATCCAGTAAACAGCTCAGATATCCCTCAGTAGGGTGGATAAATGAATTCAGTATATTTTTACAAAGTATAGCAATAAAAATTAATGAACTACTGCTATGTGCAATGATACTGATGAATTGCTCACATAAACAAAATGTCAGGCAAAATATCCAGACACAGGAGGAGCTTCAAGATGGCGGAAGAGTAAGACCTGGAGATCACCTTCCTCTCAACAAATACATCAGAAATACATCTACATGTGGAACGACTCCTACAGAACAGAGCACCGCTTAAACGAGCTCCAGAGACGGGTGCGAGCCACGGCGATCAGCGCGGACCCCAGAGACGGGCATGAGACGCTAAGGCTGCTGCTGCAGCCACCAAGAAGCCTGTGTGCAAGCACAGGTCACTATCC
>NW_020185323.1:1567769-1567961 GCF_003031525.2 Neophocaena asiaeorientalis asiaeorientalis
CTGCATCTGTGGAATACCTGAATAGACAACGTATCATCCCAAATTGAGGAGGTGGACTTTGGGAGTAACGATATATATTTTTTTCCCTTTTTCTCTTTTTCTGAGTGCGTATATGTATGCTTCTGTGTGTGACTTTGTACAGCTTTGCTTCTACCATTTGCCCTAGGTTTCTGCCGGTCTGTTTTTTTTTTT
>NW_020185323.1:1568185-1569840 GCF_003031525.2 Neophocaena asiaeorientalis asiaeorientalis
TTTTTTTTTTTTTTTTTTTTAGTATAGTTTTTAGCACTTCTTATCATTGGTGGATTTGTGTTTTGGTTTGGTTGCTCGCTTCTTTCTTTTTTTATTACTTAAAAAACTTTTTTAATAATTAGTTTTTATTTAAATTATTTTACTTTATTTTATCTCCTTCTTTCTTTCTTTTTTTTCTCCCTTTTACTCTGAGCCGTGTGGATGACAGGCTATTGGCGCTCCAGCCAGGTGTCAGGGCTGTGCCTCTCAGGTGGGAGAGCCAAGTTCAGGACACTGGTCTACAAGAAACCTCCCAGCTCCACATAATATCAAACAGAGAAAATCTCCCAGAGATCTCCATCTCAACATCAAGACCCAGCTCCACTCAACGAGCAGCAAGCTACAGTGCTGGACACCCTATGCCAAACAACTAGCAAGATAGGAACACAACCCCATCCATTAGCAGACAGGCTGCCTAAAATAATAATGCCACAGACACCCCAAAACACACCACCAGACATGGACCTGCCCACCAGAAAGACAAGATCCAGCCTCATCCACCAGAACACAGGCACTAGTCCCCTCCACCACGAAGCCTACACAACCCACTGAACCAACCTTAGCCACTGGGGACACACACAAAAAACAACAGGAGCTACGAACCTGCAGCCTGCGAAAAGGAGACCCCAAACACAGTAAGTTAAGCAAAATGAGAAGACAGAAGAACACACAGGATATGAAGGAGCAAGGCGGAAACCTACCAGACCTAACAAGTGAAGAGGAAATAGGCAGTCTACCTGAAAAAGAATTCGGAATAATGATAGTAAAAATGAACCAAAATCTTGATAATAGAATGGAGAAAATACAAGAAACGTTTAACAAGGACCTAGAAGAACTAAACAGCAAACAAAAAGTGATGAACAACACAAAAAATGAAATTAAAAACTCTAGAAGGCATCAATAGCAGAATAACCGAGGCAGAACAACGGACAAGTGACCTGAAAGATAAAATAGTGGAAATAACTACTGCAGAGCAGAATAAAGAAAAAAGAATGAAAAGAATTGAGGACAGTCTCAGAGACCACTGGGACAACATTAAACACACCAACATTCGAATTACAGGGGTCCCAGAAGAAGAAGAGAAAAAGAGAGGGGCTAAGAAAATATTTGAAGAGATTATAGCTGAAAACTTCCCTAATATGGGAAAGGAAATAGTCAATCAAGTCCAGGAAGCACAGAGAGTCCCATACAGGATAAATCCAAGGAGAAACACACCAAGACACATATTAATCGAGCTATCAAAAATTAAATACAAAGAAAACATATTAACAATTGGTTTATTATGGTCTCCGTGCAGTCAAACCTCTCTGCTAATGATAATCTGTATTTGCTGCCGTTCCCCAGCGCTAGCATCACTGCCTCAGCTCCACCTCAGATCGTCAGGCATCAGATTCTCATAGGGAGCCCGCAACCTAGATACGTCGCATGCGCAGTTCACACTAGGGTTTGGGCTCCTATGAGAATCTAATGCCGCCGCTGATCTGACGGGAGGCAGAGCTCAGGTGGTACTGTGAGCGATAGGGAGAAGCTGTAAATACAGATGAAGCTTTGCTCACCCACCTACCGCTCACCTCGTGCTGTGCAGCCCGGTTCCTAACACGCCATGGACCGGTCTG
>NW_020185324.1:0-305 GCF_003031525.2 Neophocaena asiaeorientalis asiaeorientalis
AACAAGACAAGGTTGCCCACTCTCACCACCGTTATTCAACAAACTTTTGGAATTTATAGCTACAGCAACCAGAGTAGAAAAAGAAATAAAAGGAATCCAAATCGGAAAAGAAGAAGTTAATCTCTCACTGTTTGCAGATGACATGATACTATACATAGAGACTTTCATTCTATACACTAAAGATGAAAAATCTGAAAGAGAAATTAAGGAAACACTCCCATTTACCACTGCAACAAAAAGAATAAAATACCTAGGAATAAACCTACCTAAGGAGACAAAAGTCGTTTACTCAACAAACTATAAGA
>NW_020185324.1:447-14029 GCF_003031525.2 Neophocaena asiaeorientalis asiaeorientalis
CTAACACCATACACAAAAATAAACTCAAAATGGATTAAAAACCTAAATGTAAGGCCAGACACTATAAAACTCTTAGAGGAAAACATAGGCAGAACACTCTATGACATAAATCACAGCAAGATCCTTTTTGACCCACCTCCTAGAGAAATGGAAATAAAAATAAACAAATGAGACCTAATGACACTTAAAAGCTTTTGCACAGCAAAGGAAAACGTAAACAAGATGAAAAGACAATCCTCAGAAGGGGAGAAAACATTTGCCAATGAAGCAACTGACAAAGGATTAATCTCCAAACTTAACAAGCAGCCCATGCAGATCAATATCAAAACAACAAACAACCCAATCCATAAATGGGCAGAAGACCTAAATAGACATTTCTCCAAAGAAGATATACAGATTGCCAACAAACACATGAAAGAATGCTCAACATCACTGATCATTAGATAAATGCAAGTCAAAATTAAAATGCAAATCAAAATTACAATGAGGGATCACCACACACAGGTAAGAATGGCCATCATCAAAAAAATCTACAAATAATAAATGCTGCAGAGGTGTGGAGAAAAGGGAACCCTCTTGCACCGTTGATGGGACTGTAAATTGATACAGCCACTATTGAGAACAGTATGGAGGTTCCTTAAAAACCTTAAAATAGAACTACCACTACCATAGGACACAGCAATCCCACTACTGGGCATATACCTGGAGAAAACCATAATTCAAAAAGAGTCATGTTCCACAATGTTCATTGCAGCTCTATTTGCAATAACCAGGATATGGAAGCAACCTAAGTGTCCATCAACTGATGAATGGATAAAGAAGATGTTGCACATCTTCAATATAAAATGGAATATTATTCAGCCATAAAAAGAAATGAAATTGAGTTATTTGTAGTGAGGTGGATGGACCTAGAGTCTGTCATACAGAGTGAAGTAAGTCAGAAAGAGAAAAACAAATACTGTATGCTAACACATATATATGGAATCTAAAAAAAAAGAAAAAGAAAAAAAATGGTTCTGAAGAACCTAGGGGCAGGACAGGAATAAAGACGGAGACATAGAGAATGGACTTGAGGACACGGGGAGGGGGAGGGGTAAGCGGGGACGAAGTGAGAGCGTGGTATGGACTTATATATACTACCAAATGTGAAAGAGATAGCTAGTAAGAAACAGCTGCATAGCACAGGGAGATCAGCTCAGTGCTTTGTGACCACTTAGAGGGGTGGGATAGGGAGAGTGGGAGGGAGACGCAAGAGGGAGGAGATATGGGGATATATGTATATGTATAGCTTGTTCACTTTGTTATAAAGCAGAAACTAACACACAATTGTAAAGCAATTATAGTCCAATAAGATGATATAAATAAATGAATAAATAATTTATGCTCTCCCCCAAATTAAATCCTTTTTAAAAATAAATAAATAAATAAGAGTACTGAATAACATGGTAACTCTAAACCTAAGTATTTTCAGTACTATAGTAAATGTAACTGGATTAATATCTCCTATTAAAGTGTAATTTTTTTATATTATGTGCAACTAAATTTTTTTCACAATATACAGGTAAAATAAAAGAATTACGTTAGAAAGGAGAAAACATTCCATGTATTTAAAAACAATAAAACAATAAGCATATAATATCATGCTTATAATAAGCATATAATAAGCATCTTAGATAAAGTAGTCTTTAAGTTCAGAACAATTTGTCATTATTGTAATTAGTATTATTATCCCAATTTCTTAAAAATATTTCAATACTTTTTGTATTTGAAAAATTATTTTAATACTTTTTTCTTCACTCTTTTGTGGTCTAATACATGGTAAGTATTTAGGTGCTAACATAACCTAACAATATATGTTGTTTTTTTACAGCCGAACAAAACTGAATCAAGAAGAAATAGATAACTTGAACATACTGATCACTAAAAGCAAAATGGAATCTGTAATTTAAAAAAACTCCCTACCAACAAAAGTCCAGGATCAGATGGTTTCACAGGCAAATTCTACCAAATATACAAAGCAAAACTTACACTGATTCTTCTCAAACTCTTCGAAAAGACTGAAGGGTAAGGAATACTTCCAAAGACATTCTATGAAGCCACCATCACCCTGATATCAAAAACAGATGGGGGGACTTCCCTGGTGGCATAGTGGTTAAGAATCTGTCTGTCAATGCAGGGGACATAGGTTCGAGCCCTGGTCTGGGAAGATCCCACATGCCGCGGAGCAACTAAGCCTGTGTGCTACAACTACTGAGCCTGCACTCTACAGCCCAGAAGCCACAACTACTGAGCCTGATAGCCACAACTGCTGAAGCCCGTGCACCTAGAGCCCATGCTCTGCAACAAAAGAAGCCAGCACAATGAACAGACTGCACACCACAATGAGGAGTAGTCACCGATCGCCACAACTAGAGAGAGCCCGTGCACAGCAACGGACAACCAATGCATCCAAAAATAAATAAAGAAATTTACTAAAAAACAAAACAAAACAAAAAACAACAGATGGGGACTTTTCTGGTGGTCCAGCAGTTAAGATTTCGCCTTCCAGTGCAGGGAGGGCGGGTTCAATCCCTGATGGTGGAGCTAAGATCCCACATGCCTCACAAACAAGAAACCAAAACATAAAACAGAAGCAATATTGGAACAAATTCAATAAAGACTTAAAAAAAGAAAACAGAGAAAGACACTACCAAAAAGGAAAACTGCAGGCCAATATCTTTGATAAATATAGATGCAAAAATTCTCAACTGAATATTAGAAAACCGAATCCAACAACACATAAGAGGATCATACACCATGACCAAATCTGATTCACCCCAGTGTCACAAAGTTGTTTCAGCAAATGCAAATCAATCAACATGATACACCCCATCAACAAAGGAAAAACACAAAACAAATGATCATCTCAATAGATGCCGAAAAAGCATTTGAAAAACTTCAACATCCATTCATGATAAAAACACTTATCAGGGCTTCCCTGGTGGCGCAGTGAATGTTCACAGGCTGAAAGCCTTCCCCCTAAAATCTGGAACAAGACAAGGATGCCCACTCTCACCTCTTCTCTTCAACATAGTATTGGAAGTCCTAGCCACAACAATCAGACAAGAAATAAAATCTAACCACATTGAAAGGGAAGAGGTAAAGTTGTCATTATATGCAGATGACATGATAATATATATAAAAGAAACCCTAAAAGTTCCACACAAAAACTACTAGAACTGATAAACAAATTCAGCAAAGTAGCAGGATACAAGATTAACATACTTAAATTGGTTGCATTTCTTGGTTTTTCTTTTTTTTTTAATTTATTTTGGCTGCATTGGGTCTTCATTGCTGTGCATGGGCTTTCTCTAGTTGTGGCCAGTGGGGGCTAGTCTTCGTTGTGGTGCGCAGGCTTCTCATTGCAGTGGCATCTCTTGTTGCGGAGCACAGGCTCTAGGCACAGGGGCTTAAGTAGTTGTGGCACACGGGCTCAGTAGTTGTGGTTCATGGGCTCTAGTGTGCAGGCTAAGTACTTGTGGCACACAGGTCTAGTTGCTCCACGGCATGTGAGATCTTCCTGCATCAGAGCTCAAACCCATGTCCCCTGTATTGGCAGGTGGATTGTCAACCATGGAGCCACCAGGGAAGTCCCTGGTTGCATTTCTTTACCCTAACAATGAAATATCAGAAAGGAAATGTAAACAAGCAATTCTTTTTAAAATGGCATCAAAAAAATAAAATACTTAGGAATAAACCTCACCAAGGAGGTGAAAGAATTATATGTTGAGAACTACAAAACATTAGTAAAGGAAACTGATGATTCAGAGAAATGGAAAGACATCCTACGCTCTTGGATGGGAAGAATTAATACTGTTAAAACTGCTACACTACCCAAAGCAATCTACAGATTTAATGTGATCCCTATCAAATTGCCCATGACATTTTCCCCAGAACTAGAACAAATAATCCTAAAATGTATCTGGAACCATAAAAAGTCAGAACTGTCAACACAATCCTGAGGAAAAGGAACAAAGCAGGAGGTATAACCCTCCTAAACTTCAGACAATACTACAAAGTTACAGTAATCAAAACCGCATGGTACTGGCACAGAAAGAGATACAAGGATCAATGGAATGGAATAGAGAGCCCAGAAATAAACCCACACACCTATGGTCAATTAACCTTCGATAAAGGAGGCAAGAATATACAATGGGGAAAAGGTAGTCTCTTCAGTAAGTGGTGTTTTGAAAGTTGGACAGCCGTATTCAAATCAGTGAAGTCAGAACATACCCTCACACCATACACAAAAATAAACTCAAAATGGCTTACATGCTTTAATATAAGATAGGACACCTTAAAACTCCTAGAAGAGAACATAAGCAAAACATTCTCTGACATAAATCATACCACAGTTTTCCTAGGTAGTTCCTCCTAGGCAGTACAAATACAGTCAGTCACCTACATAAGCACCTTCAAGTTGCAAACTTTCAAAGATGCAAACATCCATTCGCATGTCAGTCATGTAAGTTAGTTCACGTGTCTGGCATACATTGTCGTGTGCTTGCATCCTCTATAAGTGGTTGTGCTTTTGTGTACTTTACAGTACTGTATAGAGTACAGTAGTACAGTGCATTTATTTCAAGCCCAAGATGTCTGGAAGCAAGCGTAAAAGCAGCGGTGATGTAGCTGGTACTGCTAAGAAGTGCCACGCGATAATGATGGAAGCAAAAGTGAAAGTAGTTGAGAGAGTGGAGCGAGGCAAAAAGATGTTAGACATCGCTCATT
This sequence comes from Neophocaena asiaeorientalis asiaeorientalis, assembly GCF_003031525.2. Lineage (NCBI taxonomy): Eukaryota > Metazoa > Chordata > Mammalia > Artiodactyla > Phocoenidae > Neophocaena > Neophocaena asiaeorientalis. The sequence continues at coordinate 5,215 of NW_020185324.1, forward strand.
CTTATAACATGAATCATTCAATCACTGGTCCGAATCTAAAGAACAAGGACAAGATCATGGAACATGTGAAGTCTGCTGTGCTGACGATGTTGACAAAATATCGAAGAAGCATGGAAAAGTGATGGAGGAGATGGAGAAACTTCTCAGTGGGCGGATGCAGGATCAACATCAGCGCTGAGTCCTGCTCAGCTTAATGCTGATTCAAGAGAAAGCTAAAAGCCTTTATGAAGACTTGAAGAAGAAACACGGCAAACAATCAGAGGGCACATCTTTTAATGTCAGCCATGGCTGGTTTCATCCGCTCAAGGCTAGAGCCCACCTTCACAATGTAAAAGTAAGTGGAGAGGCAGCAAGTGCAGATAGGGTAGCTGTCCGGGAACTTCCGGAAACACTTTGAGAAATTATTGATGATGGTGTGTATTTACCCAACCAGGTTTTTAATGTGGATGAGACACAACTGTACTGGAAGAGGATGCCAGACCGAAGTTACATCAGTAGGGAGGAAAAGTTGATGCCGGGCTGTAAAGCAGCAAAGGATAGGCTAACTGTTGTTTGGTGGCAATGCTTCCGGTGAATTGAAGCTGAAGCCTCTCTTAGTTTATCATTCAGAGAACCCAAGAACCCTTGAAAACATAGCCAAGGGCTCTCTTCCTGTTGTGTGGAAGCATAACCCCAAATCCTGGATTACACAGGCCACGTTCCAGGACTGGTTTTGCCACCACTTTATCCCAGATGTAGAGAAATATTGCTTGGAGGACGTTCCAGCAAAACATTCTTTTGCTGCTCGACAATGCTCCGGGCAACGCCCCAGCCATGAATGACTTTCATCCCAACGTCAAAGTAGTGCATCTGTCACCGAATACTACGTTGCTCATCCAACCTATGGACCAGGGAGTTATAGCGACTTTCAAGAAATATTATTTATGTTACACTTTTTGTCAGGCAGTAAAGGTAAGTGACAAATCAGGAACAACCTAGGGACAACGTTGGAAGGACTATAACATCTACAAGACCATAAAAACATTGACTTTGCATGGTGTGAGGGTATGGTAGTCACCACGAATGGGGTTTGGAAGAACCTTTGCCCACAGTTTGTTCATGATTTTTGTGGATTTGAGAAGGTAGATCAGAAGTCCGAAGAGGTCTTCAGCAACGTAGTGACCCTCAGCGAGACGCTGGAGCTAGATCTGCAAGAGGACGATTTCATTGAACGCCTTGCTGTGCAACATGAGGAGCTTACTGATGGAATTGGAGGCCCAGAGAAAGGAAGAAGAGGGACAGGAGGAAGAAGAAGTAACTGAAGAACTGAAGAGATTCGCAACAGAACATGGCAAGGGAATCATCTTTATTTGAGGAAGCACTGTTAGTTTTTGAGGCACAGGACCCGAAACTAGAATGGTACCCAAAGGTGGCAGCAGCCATTCAGAATGAAATCCAGTGCTACCTTGTCATCTATGATGAGAAAAAAAGAGCTACGACCCAGACATCAATGGATCATTTTTTCAAGAGGGTAGATAGAATTAAATCCAGCAAGGAACCAGAACTTGTGCCATCAACATCAGGTATGAGTGAAATGGCAGCTTGCCCTCTGTCTCCTACTGCTGATAATCCTTCACCTCTACCTTCTCCCACCTCCTCTCCCTCCTCTAGTCAGTAGCTCTTCTCGCCTGTTCCCTCGATGCCAGCCCGAGTATCCCAGCTGTTGTACTGTATTATTGTACTTTTCAAGTTACTGTACTGTAAGATCAAAAATGTTTTCTTTATTTTTGTGTTTGTTTTTTATGTATTGTTTGTGTGAAGAGTATTATAAACCTATTATGGTACAATATCATATAGCCGACTGTAAATTGGGTACCTGGGCTAACTTTGTTGGACTTACAAACAAGTTGGACTTACAAACGCACTCTTGGAACAGAACTTGTTCATATGTAGGGGACTTATTGTAAAAGCAAAAAAGAAACAGGAACTATCAAACTTATAAGCTGCTGCACAGCAAAGGAAACCATAATCAAAATGAAAATACAACCTGTGGACTGGGAGAAAATATTAGCAAATGATGAGACTGACAAGGGCTTAATTTCCAAACCATACAAACAGCTCCTACAACTCAATAACAAAATAATAAATAACTCAATGGAAATATGGGTAGAAGACCTAAATAAAAGTTTCTCCAAAGATGACATACAGGGCTTCCCTAGTGACGCAGTGGTTGAGAGTCCGCCTGCCGATGCAGGGGACACGGGTTCATGCCCCGGTCCGGGAGGATCCCACATGCCGCGGGGCGGCTGGGCCCATGAGCCATGGCCGCTGAGCCTGTGCTCCGCAACGGGAGAGGCCACAACAGTGAGAGGCCCGCGTACCGCAAAAAAAAAGAAAAAAAAGATGCTCACAAAATCCCACGTGACCCAAGAATCAGAACAGAAGCAGTCATTTGAAAGGATCCTGGGTCACACCTGATCTTGGAGAGTGTCCCAGAGAGGCAAGAGGCAACTACAGCACAGCCTCAGAGACACAGACACTGGCAGCAGCCATTTGGGGGAGCTCCTTCTACCTCATGGCCACTGGTACCAGCAAGCATAATTTCAGAATCCTCCCTCTATTTTTCAGCCTCAGACCTAGCCCTACCCATTTCCACCAGACTATAGCCACAAGTACTAGGATGCTGCAGGCCAAGCCACTAACTGAGCAGGGGCATAGCTCCATCCACCAGCAAACAGGCTGCCTTCAGACCCTCTGAATGCACAGCTGCCCCTGGACATGGGCCCAGCCACCGAAAGCCCCGGGACCAGCCTCCACACCTCAGTGGACAGGCACCAGCCCCAGAGTCCCTGGCCCCTCTGACAAGTGAGCCTGCTCTGGCCTTGGAATCAGCCTCACCATCAGCAGGTGATTACTGCACAGGGACTGGATGGAGCTTGGACATACCCAACAGCAAACCTGCTCTAGCCTTGGCATCAGCCTCATATACCAACAGGCACACACCAGCTCCAGGAATACCACAGCCCAGCAGCCTGTGTGACCAGAGCACTCACCTGCAGGCCAGAAGCAGCCACGGACTCAGCTGGGTCCTGACCCTGCCCATCAGAATGCCAATAGAAGGTGAGGGATACCCCAGACCCTGCAGATAGCTGTGTCAGGAACAGTGATCCAACACCAACTCTGCGACTCCTGGGTCCTGCAGCCAGAGCTCAGGACCTGTGTCTTCCTCCCAGTAGCCAGCATAGCCCCAGGACCAGGGACTGGGCACTAGCCCTGAAATCACCTGGACTGCAGTTCAACCCATAAGCGATCCAGCACTAGATTTGGTGTCCCCCAGAGTTGTGCAGCCAGCTGCCTTATGATTTAGCCTCACCAAGCAGGACAGACAGCCTCCATACAAGGCAGAGTCTAGCAAACAAGCACTCTGGGGGCAGCCAAGCCTACCAGACCACCCACAGCAGTCAGTCCACCACAACAGAAGAGCCCAAGCAGCCCACATAGGGGGTACACCTAGAACATATAGCTCTGGTCACCAGGGAACAGTGGGCTGCTGGGACACATAGGACCTCTCCTACAAAAGGCCACTTCTCCAAGGTCAGGAAATTTAACGAACCTACTACATACACAACAATAAAAACAGCAAGTTAAGAAAAATGAGGTGACACAGAAACACGATCCAAATGAAGGAACAAGATGAGAACTCAGAAGAAGATCTAAGTGAAGTGGAGATAGCCAATCTCCTCAACAAAGAGTTCAAGGTAGGTAATGACTATAAAGATGATCAAAGAACTCAGGAGAAGAACGGACGACCAGAGCAAGAAGTTGGAATTTATAAAAAAAGAGACCATTAAAGAACAACAAAACAGAAGTGAGGAATACAATAACTGAAATGAAAAATACACTAAAAGGCAACTACTGTAGACTAAATGATACAGAGGAATGAATCAGAAAACTGAAGGACAGAGTACTGGCAATCACTGAAGATGAACGGTAAAAGAATAGATTAAAATGAAATGAGCAAAGTTGAACAGACTTGTGAAACAACATCAAGTGTACTAATAGTTGCATTATACTGGTCCCAGAAGCAAAAAGGAAAGAGAAAGCAGTGCAGAACATACCTGAAGACGTAAGAGCTGAAAACTTCCATAACCTGAGAAAGAAATCAGACATCCAAGTCCAGTAAACACAGTAAGGCCAAAACAGGATCAACCCAAAGAGGACCACACCAAGACTCATTGTAATTAAAATGGCAAAAAAATAAAGATAAAAAGACACTATTAAAAGGAGCCAAGGAAAAACAACAAGGTACAAACATGGGAACTTGCATAAAGTTATCAGCTGACTTTTCAGGATAACCTCTGCATGCCAGAAGGGAGTGTCATGGTATATTTAAAGTCATGAAAGGGAAAAGCCTATAACCAAAAATACTCTACCCAGAAAGGCTCTCCTTCAGATTTGATGGTGAGATCTAAAGTTTTACAGAGAAGCAAAACTAAAAGAGCTCAGCATCGCCAAACCAGCTTTATGAGAAATCTTAAAGGGGCTTTTCTCAGTGAAAAAGAAAAGGCCACGACTGAAACATAAAAATTAGGAAAGGAAACTTACTAAAGGAAAAACCTCATTGGATAAGGCAAATATTCAACAAAGGCAGTAAATAAACCATGTACACAGCTAATAGGAAGGATGAAAGAAAACTAATAAAATCATCTATATTCACAATAAGAAGTTAAGGGACACACAAAACAAGTAGATGTAAAATATAAGGTCAAATTCAGTAACTGTGGGGGAGCAGAGTAACAGTGCAGGATTGTTAGTGTCCATTTGAAATTAAGAGCTCAGCAACTTAAATAATCACTCACACACACACACACACACACACACACAAAACTGAAAGAAATCCAAACGTAATATTAAAGATAGTCCTCACATCACAGATGAAGGGAATAAAAGGGGAAGAAAGGAACACTGAAGAAATTAAAGAGGGATTCTAAAAGTACCCAGAGACAAATGAAAATGAACACAAAATGAACCAAAATCTATGGGACACAGCCAACGCAGTTCACAGGGGGAAATTATAGTGATACAAGCTTATTCTTAGGAAACAAGAAAAATATCAAATAAACAACCTAACATTACACCTGAAGGAATTAGAAAAAGAAGAAAAAACAAAACTCAAAGCTGTCAGAAAGAAAAAAATTAAGAAAACAATACCATATGCAATCACACCAAAAAGAATAAGATACCTAGGAACAAACACCCCTAAGCAGGTAAAAGACATGTACTCAGAAATCTATCAGCCATGGGTGAAAGAAGTTGAAGGCAACAGAAAAAGATGGGAAAATATAGCAGGTGCATGGACTGGAAGAATTAATACTGTTAAAATAACCATACTACCAAAGACAATCTACAGATTTAATGCAATCACTATCTGAATACCAAAGCATTTTCACAGAACTTGAAAAAGTAATTTTAAAATTTGTATAGAAACACAAAGACCCCAAATAGCCAAACAATCTTGAGAAAGAATAGAGCTGGAGGCATCACGCACCTTGACTTCAGATTATACTGCAAAGCAACAGTAATCAAAGAGAATCAGACTGGAGCAGAAACAGACACAAAGATCACTGGAATAGAATAGAGATCCCAGAAATAAACCCACACACCTATATTTAATTGATTTATGACAAAGCAGGCAATATGGAGAAAAAACTGTCTCTTCAATAAGTGGTACTGGGAAAACTGGTCAGCTACATGGAAAAGAATAAAATTAGAGTATTTTAGCACACCATATATAAAATAAACACAAAACTGAATAAAGACCTAAATGTAGGACCATAAAACCCCTAGAGGAAAATACAGAACATTCTTCAACATAAATGATAGCGACAGTTTTGGGTTCAGTCTACTAAGGCAAATGAAACAAAAAGAAAAATAAACAAATGGGACTTCACTAAACTTAAAAGATTTTGCACAGCAAAGGAAACCAAAGACAAAATGAAAAGACAACCTGCTGAAGGAGAGACAATATTTGCACATGATAAGAGGTTAACACCAAAAAGATGACCAAGCAAGGTTTCATATCTAAACTACAGAAACAGCACATACAACTCAATATCAGAACAACACCCAAAATCTTTTTTAAAAAAATGAGAAGACCTAAATAGAAATTTTTCCAAGGAAAAAATACAGATAGACAGCCAGAACTCACAAAGATGCTAAACATAGCTAATCGGCAATAAAAGGCAAACCAAAACAATGCGATATATCACCTCAGTCTTGTCAGAATGGCTGTCATCAAAAAGGTCACAAATAACAAAGGTTAGTGAGGATGTGGAGAAAGGGAAACTCTTGTACACTCTTGATGTGAATGTGAAGTAGTGCAGCTACTGTGGAAAGCAGAATGGAGGTTCCACAAAAAACTAAAAATAGAACTACCATAATATCCATCAATTTCACTCTTGGGTATAACAGAAGAAAATAAAAACACTATTTCAAACAAAATAACTGCACACCAATGTTCATAACAGTGTTATTTGCCATAGCCAAGATACAGAGTCAAACTAAGTGTTCATCAATAGGTTACGGTATAAAGAAGATTTTTTATGATGACTTCAGCAAAAAATGAAATTTTGCCATTTGCAAGAACATGGATGGACTTGGAGGGTATTATGCTCAGTAAAATAAGCTGCAGAGAAAACAAGACTGGTAGGTTATCACTTACACGTGGCATCTAAAAATTGAATAAACAACAACAACAACAAAACAGACTCACAGATTAAAGAACAGATTTGTGGTTACCAGCAGGGAGAGACAGGGTGGAGAAGCAAAATAGTGGTAGGAGATTCTGAGGAATAATCCACTATGTATAAAATCAATAATCTACAGTGATGTACTGTATAGCATGGGGAATAGAGCCACTCTTTTATAGTAAGTATAAATGGAGAACAATCTAAACATTTATGAATCACTATGTTGTACCTCTGAAACTAATATAATAATGTAAATTGACTATAGATCAATAAAATATAAAGTAAGAAACAATAAAGGGGAGACACCGATTATTAGATAGAAATCAATTAAATATACACAAGTTTTGGAAATCAAGGAATTAAAAAACAACATGTAAGACACAACATTGGCATTTAAAGTGTACGATCTATTCATTTAAAAGAAATCATTTAAGTGGTGAAAAATGGTACCCATTCTCACAATTTTGTATATCTAGGATAAATTGTTATCTGCAAAAATATGTTACAAATATTCACTCAAAAAGAAAGAGTAAATTTGGAATAACCCATTTTAGTATACAAATTTAATACCAAAGTCTCTATGTAACATTGATTTGAATAAGTTCTGCTAGCCACTTCTAGTTTCTTTGTGATGTAAATCTTTTAAAGCATAAAAATCAGCCTTTCTACATTATTCCATTAGACATACATAGAAGTTAAAAGAAATGAGAAGACAGAACAATCAACCAGGAAGGTGAATTTACTGAGAAACAGTCATTCGTTCTCCCTCCTCCTTTTCTTTTCCTCCTTTTCCAGGTCTCTTTCGGTTCCAATCAAGAGAAGTCTTGAGAATTCTGAGAATATTTCTTTGAGGGCTTCAAATCACCATACCTACATCCTCTGCCACAACACACATGGGAACAAAAATAAACCTCTGCTATCTACTCATGTAGGAGGGATTCATGCAAAATAAACTCCTACATGAAGACCAACATGTGAGTTTTCTACCTGTTCTTTATTATGTCCTTCCATTATAGTAAATCCCACACATTATGAGGCAGAAGGGGTTATGTGAGCTCTTCCTTGAAGTCAGAAAACTTGCATTCATTTCAAGTACCTGGTGATCATAGGGTACAGCCAGGGAAGGTGCCATCCCCCTTGGGAGGGGGGTCGGTGAATGGGCTCCCGCAACCATGCACCTCCTGATGTACAGATTCTGAAGAAACAAAGGGTGGTCACACCGCTGACAGCCTGTCAGGCTGTCGGGCCACTGGGCAACCCCACCAGCCTGGAAGTGCCCCATCAGTTGCTGAAAGCAAAACTCTGTCCCCCCTGTGAAGCCAGGCAATTTGGGCCAGAGAGTCAGAGGCGACCGGTAATCAACTCCTCCTCTCTGCTCACCTCCTTGGGGTTACAGCAGCCCCATCTCCAAACCCAACTCTGATCCTGGAGTGTCAAAGTGGGAGTGTAGGTGGGCTCTGCCGATGCTTCAGCACCCTCTGGACGTTATCTGCTATAATGGCAACTCTCAGCCCTTCCTCCTCCTCCTTCCCTAGTCCTGGGGGCTGCCTTGCCCTCTGCAGCTGCTGGCCTGACTTCATTCTGCTTTTTTCTCCAATTACACTGAAGTGTCCTACAGAGGTTTGGAATCTCTGGAAGGAGGGTCTTTGAGTCAATACACCTTAACCGTGAGAAGTTGGTTTCAAGAATGAACCTGAAATACTGTATTTTTCTCCTGATGATTCCAAGGAGAGACAGCTCAAGTTTTCTAAATCATAAGAAAAACCAAGGGAGATATGATATTCTGAGCCAGAGATGAAAAAGCCATTTTTAGCACCCCCTCCTCATGTCATATGACTGGGATTTAAATCAATCAACTGCCACTGGTTTTTAAATCACATGACCCAACTTTAAATCAATCAGCTGCTTCCCTGTAACTCATGTGACTTGGCTCTGAATAGTAAGAAATGCAGAAGTATAAAAATGATGTTCTGAACAATAAATGGAAAAACAACATTTTAGAAAGTTTTTTTCTTTTCAAATGGACCATTCATTGCATACAGAGTAAAGGATTCTCTTCTGGATTTCTTGAACTGTAAACACATACA
>NW_020185324.1:14532-14950 GCF_003031525.2 Neophocaena asiaeorientalis asiaeorientalis
GATTTAAATCAATCAACTGCCACTGGTTTTTAAATCACATGACCCAACTTTAAATCAATCAGCTGCTTCCCTGTAACTCATGTGACTTGGCTCTGAATAGTAAGAAATGCAGAAGTATAAAAATGATGTTCTGAACAATAAATGGAAAAACAACATTTTAGAAAGTTTTTTTCTTTTCAAATGGACCATTCATTGCATACAGAGTAAAGGATTCTCTTCTGGATTTCTTGAACTGTAAACACATACAGTGTCTCCGTTGGCTTGATTGACTTAGTTTTTTGGGGGTTTTTGCTGTTGTTGTTAGCATCTTTATTGGGGTACAATTGCTTTACCATGTTGTGTTAGCTTCTGCTGTATAACAAAGTGAATCAGCTATTTGTATACATACATCCCCATATCCCCGCCCTCTTGCTTCTCC
>NW_020185324.1:15120-15525 GCF_003031525.2 Neophocaena asiaeorientalis asiaeorientalis
GTATAAAAATGATGTTCTGAACAATAAATGGAAAAACAACATTTTAGAAAGTTTTTTTCTTTTCAAATGGACCATTCATTGCATACAGAGTAAAGGATTCTCTTCTGGATTTCTTGAACTGTAAACACATACAGTGTCTCCGTTGGCTTGATTGACTTAGTTTTTTGGGGGGTTTTGCTGTTGTTGTTAACGTCTTTATTGGAGTATAATTGCTTTACCGTGTTGTGTTAGCTTCTGCTGTATAACAAAGTGAATCAGCTATTTGTATACATACATCCCCATATCCCCGCCCTCTTGCTTCTCCCTCCCACCCTCCCTATCCTACCTCTAGGTGGTCACAAAGCACTGAGCTGATCTCCCTGATATGCAGCTCCTTCCCACTAGCTGTCTATTTCACCTTTGGTA
>NW_020185324.1:15565-15895 GCF_003031525.2 Neophocaena asiaeorientalis asiaeorientalis
GTATACATACATCCCCATATCCCCGCCCTCTTGCTTCTCCCTCCCACCCTCCCTATCCTACCTCTAGGTGGTCACAAAGCACTGAGCTGATCTCCCTGATATGCAGCTCCTTCCCACTAGCTGTCTATTTCACCTTTGGTAATGTATACATGTCCATGCCACTCTCTCACTTCATCCCAGCTAACCCTTCCATCTCCCTGTGTCCTCAAGTCCGTTCTCTACATCTGCTTCTATATTCCTCGGCAGCAACTTCTGCGAGGGGTGGATTCCTCCTTTTATGCTCAGAGGAAATCCCCTAGTTCGTATTTTTTTTTTTTTTTTTTTTTTTTT
>NW_020185324.1:15931-21379 GCF_003031525.2 Neophocaena asiaeorientalis asiaeorientalis
CGTGGCACGTGGGATCTTCTGGGACAGGGGCACGAACCCGCGTCCCCTGCATCGGCAGGCAGTTTCCCAACCACTGCGCCACCAGGGAAGCCCCCTACTTTGAATATGATTTGAGTTCGATCCTGTGAAACCATCAGAATTTCCCACCAGAGATAAATGAGGAGATTCTGGCTTTTATTAGTATGCATGGTGAACACGGTGGTCCTGGCTGTACTTGCCAACCCTCCTATTTTACCCACCTATTTTTTTCCACCTTCCGCCCTGTGAGTACCTTTGACCAACACTGAGCTCAGACTCCTGACCTATTACAGTGACTTTGTCAGTCTTTCTTTAAAAGTGGACAGGTAGGGCTTCCCTGGTGGCACAGTGGTTGAGAGTCCGCCTGCCGATGCAGGGGACACTGGTTCGTGCCCCGGTTCGGGAGGATCCCACATGCCGCGGAGCGGCTAGGCCCGTGAGCCATGGCCGCTGGGCCTGTGCGTCCGGAGCCTGTGCTCCACAACGGGAGAGACCACAACAGTGAGAGGCCCGCATAACGCAAAAAAAAAAAAAAAAAGGACAGGTAATAAAATGAATTTAACCTAGAAGTAGCAGCTCAGTAAGGGAAATAAAATCATCAGAAGTTATCTAATCACAGCCACAGCCATCCAGGGCTCTGTCTTACCTGCTGGGGAATAAGAATGGGACCTTCCTAAACTTGAAGGGCATCCCGTCAAATAAGTAAAGGTGTCGCTCACCTCTGGCTCTTGGAGGGATTGCTAGGCAGTCTACCCAGTGTATACTAACTGTAAAACACTGTCATGGTTTTGAAACACCTATGTTCCAGGAAAGCTTTTTGGGGTGCATGGGGAAGGTTTCTTTTTGACATCAAGCAAAAAATAAATCACCAAGCTCTTTGAGCACAGGGGTTAAGAGGGAAGTAGAAGGAAGGAATGGGCAGAAAAGACAATCTCCTCTGAAGTGAAGGTCGTTTTTCCAAAAGAGTAGGATTTAGTCTCAGTTTAAGAAGAACACTTTTAAATAGCTGGGACAGCTCCAAACTGCAGTTTAGGGAACGAGTGCTTCAAAAGAACAGTGCTTTAAAAGTCCTGGCAAGGCAGCAAGAGGATGAAGAGTTGGTTTTGCATAGTTTTGAACACAGGAGTAAAGAAGCAAAGGCATTGCTGACTAAAAGGCCCTGAGATCCTAAGGCACCAATGGGTCAGTTGCAGGGGGCAGGGGGTATGGGGGGTGATATTTCTCTCTCAACATCTCCCAGGGCAGCCACCCCTCCCTACCCCACCCCCCTACTCCCTTCACCCTTCCTCCCTCCACTGTTGGGTCCCCAGGGCCAGCACTTTTTAAGCTGGAGCACTCAGGCATCATCTCTGCAGTCTGGATTCTTCCTGGAGCCTGGCAAGTTCTGGGACAGGAAGCCAGGTTTGCAAGGCCGCTGGGGTGTAGTCGGACCTGGAGGGGAACTGGAGCCCTGAAGCCCACCCACGTCCTTGAAGCCGAGGGAGGAACACATCCTCCTAACAGTACTTCTCAGGGCTCAGCATGCTCCCCACCCGACGGTGATCCATACTCACTTGAGGCAGCAAGGACTGCCTCTAACTGGCCCCCTCGATTCCGCCTTAAGTGTCCTCGCACATGTGTGATAGCGCAGGCCCCGGCTCGTTTAGTCAGCTGAGGCCACTGCTGCCGGGGTCTCTCCAGTCCCATCCCCTAGCCCCTCCCTCTGGGACTGTATCTAATAGAAGAAAGAGCACAGAGAAATTGGCTGAATCAATGGACCTGGGAGCCTGGGTATGAGTTTGAAGACAGAGAACCTAAGGCGCGATTACATATTATTGGAAACTCTTGTGGGGTGTGTGGGGAGAGGTTAGGAGGCTGAGAGGCTAAGTCGACCTGGTGAGTCCAGCCCCAGGACACCACACAGCCCCGCCCCCGCTTCCCTGCCATCAGACAAGGGGTGCTGCAACTCCAGCCGGGACTCTGCACTTCCCCCTCCCTGATTCTCCTCCAGAAGAGCCGGTGGCCCCCCTCTGAGGGCAGCGGCAAGAGAACGGACCAAGTCCCCCTGCACTAAGGCGCTACTGGAAGCTCTTGCTGAAGAGCAGTGCTGGCTTGGAACGAACCCGTGCACCGCCAGAGTTGGTCTCATCCTGCAGCTGAGGGATGCAGGCTTTAAGTCAGCTTCCTTGGCTTTCAATCAATCAGCCCCCACCCCCACTTTAAGTCAGGTGACCCGACTTTAAATCACTGTATTCCCCTCAAGCCTGAAACTTCAAAAGTTAGGAACTTCACTTTGATCCCAGCACCTCACATAGCTGAATGCACACTGTAGTCACCCCCAAGCCTGTCTTAGAGGCAGGATATAAGGTAAGGGGATGGGCATGCACTCATGGTGATGAGGGTGTACTTCATGTACCAGAAGGGTCTAGGTACTCTGGGGTACAGCAAGCAGTGCACGATACAGCAGCTCCCTGGCAAAGCTGGTGATGCACAGGGAGAGCAGGCACACCCATGCATGCAGAGGGTCCAGGACGGGAGCTGGGGCACAGCCAGCCGGGAGGGTGTGAAAGCGGAGGATCTGAGCCGTCTTGAGAAAGGCAGACACAGAGGATGGGTGAGAAACAAAGACCAGATGAAACATGGATTTGAAAAACACACCTTGCTCTTGAAATTGGGGTGGGGCACCCCAGATTTGAGTCTTCTTACTCCCCAGTACCTAGTGCTTTGGCATTTGCCCAATTACTTATAAAATTTACTGATAATACCTAACCCATAGATTTCTGCATTTGTAGTGGTATCGCGTGTTAATGTTTCTATAGTGTAATAATCTTTTCTAAAAGAAAAATGTACACTATCTGAAATAAATTAAAACCCCTCTTTATAAAGTACTATATCAGACTTCCCTGGTGGCGCAGTGGTTAAGAATATGCCTGCCAACGCAGGGGACATGGGTTCAAGCCCTGGTCAGGGAAGATCCCACATGCTGCGGAACAGCTATGCCCATGCACCACAACTACTGAGCCTGCAGGCCACAACTACTGAAGCCCGCCCGCCTAGAGCCGATGCTCCACAACAAGCACAGCAAGAGAAGCCACCGCAATAAGAAGCCCGCCCACCGCAACAAAGAGTAGCCCCCACTTGCCGCAACTAGAGAAAGCCCATGCATAGCAACAAAGACCCAATGCAGCCAAAAATTAATTAATTAATTTTAAAAAAGTACTATATCCTTCTCTACAACTTCTCTGGGAAGAACAGAGAGATGGCGTGGGAGAGTGAGAAATATTTAGTGCACATCTCTCATACAGGTGCTCTGCTGGCTCAGATACATTTATCCCCACTTTACACAGGAGGAAATAAGCTCAGAGAGGTTTAGTAATTTTCCCAAAGCCAAACAGCTATTGAGTGGCAGAACCAAGATCTGAACCAAGTCTGTTACCTTCAAAGCCTAAGTCCTCATCACAACAAAACTCAATTAATATTTACATTTATCGAATTACATTGCAAACTGGGGAGTTCTTGGCACAATCCTGAATAAGAGTGAGAAAGAAAGAAATAGCATTGTTTCTACAGTCAACCAAAATTATTGAAGCAGCTGCTAGATGCCTGGCCCTTTTGGGTGTTCAGCAGTGATCACGACAGGAAGAGTCCTGCTTTCATGAACCATGTAGTGGGGAAGAGAGACGGGTGCAACTTGGGCGAGGGATTTCACCTTGCTGGGCCTCTGTTTTCTCATCTGGAAAATGGGACGGGTGTTCCTCATTTTGTGGGATTGTCCAGCCCTCACATTCTCTGATTCCATAAGAAGCATTTGTTTTCCTGTTTCTTTAAAATTCATTCAGGCCGAGAGCCGTGATGAATGTTGTTAGCTGCTCCCCAAATCACTCTATTCCCACCCGTTTCCTGTGATCAGGTCTTTCCCAAAACATGACTCACAGTCAGTCAAGTCACAGAACCTAAGGGGCACCCAGCAGAAAAATTCCAATCCTTGATTCTCAGGAGCTCTGTGGTCTACCTGCCAGGTAAACTTAACTCACCTGGCACAAGGTGGCCATCCCTGGTTTCACATCAACACGATCTCAGGCACAAACCTCCTTGTTTTTCCATATTGTCTTTAAGTTACTTGTTGAAGCAACTGTACAAATATGACAAATATATAAAATCAGGCATCTTCTGCCCCCAGTGCCTACTAATAAGTGATTTTCTGCCACTTTAATGATAAAGATAGAACATTTCAGCATTCTGCTGCCCTTATTGTCATTTTTGTTGATATTTGTATTGAATACATGTCTCAATATTTTAACAATGGAACATTTATTTAGGTTGTTCCAGACCCAGCCTTTAGTGGTAAAGGTTTTATTGTTATATTTCTACTATGTTTCCTTTAAAAATCATTATCCTATTTAAATGGATCAAGTCAATTCTATAGGCATTTATCTTATGATATTGATGAAATTAATACATAGAGGGCAGTAGTACAAATTGATTGGGACTTGAGAACCTCTATTAGCACAGTTACATATAAATATTATCTATATGTAAACCAAAGTACATGCTGAGTGAGATTCTCCAACTCTTTCTCACTGTCGGCGCCTCAATCCTGTGAGAAATGGAATATTTCTTGCCATCTCAGTAAACAAAGGATGTCAAAGTCACCAGCACCAGCAGCCCTCCAGTGTGAGCCGCGGGCCATGAGGAACTCAGGATATGCAACTACAGAATGCAGGCCCCAGAGAGCTGAGGTGCATATGAAAGGAAGGATTTCAGTGAGCCCAGACTCTGGCATCTTCGCATACAAACAAAAGCGCTACATTCCTCACGTTGGGAGAGCTGGTTTTCCTTAGTTAACAGTCACCTTTTGATGTTCCCCATTACCTGCGCCAGTCCCCTGCCCTGTCCCCTCCCCCAGGTACTTCAGCTCAGGGAGGAAGGAGCGCAGAGGGACTCGGCTGAATAAGGGGCCTGCGAGCCTCGGGAGGAGTTTTCAGCCCCTTTCCCCGCAGTCGGGAGGAGGGGCGCTGACGCTGCAGCCGGACCCTGCGCCTCCCTTGCCCAGTTTCCCCTCAGGACGCTCAAGACGACACCCTCCCCACGCCCCCCGAGCCAGGCCAAGGGCAGGGGCGAGAGGAGGGACCAAAGTTCCCCGGGACCAGACACTGGGGGCCGCTCTTTCTGCACAGCAGCGGCGGGTGGCAGCGAACCCCTGCCCCTCAGAAGCTGGTCTTGCGCTGCCGCCCGGGCACCAGACCAGGCGGAGGGTCGGCGCCCACTTACCCGGCCAGCCGTCCACACAACTGTCGCGGCTTCGGCCGCCGGGGCCCCTCCAGAGCCGGCAGCCTCAGTGAGGCCGCCCTCCCGTCGGGCTCCGGGGCAGTTCCGTGACGGCGGAGGGAAGAGACCCCGAGCCGGGAGTTCCAGCTCTGCGGAAACGCGGGCTCCGTTCTGGGCGCAGGG
>NW_020185324.1:21390-22024 GCF_003031525.2 Neophocaena asiaeorientalis asiaeorientalis
GGAGGGGCGGCCAGGCCTGGGGACCCCGCCCACTGTGACCGCAGCCCAGGCCTTTTTCCTGGAATCCTACACAAAACAGTTAGAAAGATACACGGTCTATAGTAAATATTCGCAAATGATTGTTGCTGCTGTGCTTACTCTCCTACTAAAGGTGTACAATCCATAAAACACTTTAAGTTCAAAATTAAATACGAATTTTTACCTTTCTAATTATGTCTCTGCTATTCACAGTTGTCGTTAATGAATCAGAGACTGTGGCATCACTAGTTAAAAATGAGCTTATGAAATAAATAGAACTCAGGCCCACCGGACCTGCTGAATCAGAATCTGCACTTCTACAGTCTCCCCGGTGTACCTGTGTGCCCATGAATAGTTGCAAGGTACATTTCTACCTCGACAGGTCTTTTCTGTCTGAGAAATACACACATTTTATCCAATTTGACATAAATAAAACATTCAAAAATGCATACGCCTGTGTTAAAACCATCATTTATCATTTCTTTTCCAGATAAGTATAGTCTCTATACTGGTTTTGTGGATCACATGCCACACTCTTTTGTAGTTAGAAATAAGGTAGAGAAAGTTACTTTGTAAAAAAAAAAAAAAAAATATATATATATATATATATTTAGGG
>NW_020185324.1:22338-56408 GCF_003031525.2 Neophocaena asiaeorientalis asiaeorientalis
TCTTCTAAATTAAAACCAGTTCTCTTAACTTGCTGTTTTCTTCTTGGGTCACATTATGAACTCTTCCCGTGGCCACATGGCATGTGTACCTTTAATTTCAGGAACTGTTGACATTCCAGGATGTGCCCATAGATTTCTCTCAAGAGGAGTGAGAATGTCTGGACCAAGATGAGTGGGAATTGTACAGGGATGTGATGTTAGAGAAGTATAGGAACCTGCTCTCCTTGGGTGAGGATACCTTCCTTCCAGAATTCCTTATCCAACCACAGCGTTTAGAGTCCTTCATTTGTAGAATGTCTCCTGGAATCTTCTGCTTCCTACAATAGGGTTTCAGATTGCAACGTTTCAGGAAATATTGGGAGTTTGTGGGTATAATTTATCTTATTCTTTTACAATTGCAGCCTCCCTCAGCCGCATAGCACAGGGAGAGCAGCTCGGTGCTTTGTGACCACCTAGAGGGGTGGGATAGGGAGGGTGGGAGGGAGGGAGATGCAAGAGGGAAGTAATATGGGAACATATGCATATGTATAACTGATTCACTTTGTTATAAAGCAGAAAATAACACATCATTGTAAAGCAATTTTACTCCAATAAAGATGTTAAAAATAAAAAATAAAATAAGATTGCAGCTACATTTTTTTTTTTGTGGCACGTGGGCCTCTCACTGCTGTGGCGTCTCCCGCCGCGGAGCACAGGCTCTGGACGCGCAGGCTCAGGGGCCATGGCTCACGGGCCCAGCCGCTCTGCGGCATGTGGGATCCTCCCGGACCGGTGCACGAACCTATGCCATGTCCCCCGCATTGGCAGGCGGACTCTCAACCACTGTGCCACCAGGGAAGCCCCAAGCCTACCTTTTAATATACTTTGTAACTGCCTGGGATGTGTCTATATGAACTGTGTACTATATGCTTCTGTTAGAGTCCTTACAATATTTTATTGTCTTATTTTCTGTAACAATTTTCCATGGATTCTTGGGGCTTAAGGTATATAAAAAGGGAGACTGTGTTTCTGGGACTTCTCTGGTGATGCAGTGGTTAAGAATTCACCTGCCAATGCAGGGGACACAGGTTCGATCCACGGTCCTGGAAGATCCCACGTGCCACGGAGCAACTAAGCCAGGGGGCCACAACTACTGAGCCTGTGCACCACAACTACTGAAGCCGGTGCGCCTTAAGCCTGTGCGCCATTTATTTTTTGGAGAATAAAACCACCTCTGAGTGATCAAAATTTAGACCAGCTAGTCAAAATGCTTTATCACCTGTTCTTCTAAAACACTGATCAACGGAACAAGTTTTACTAGGGATAACAGTGTAATTGTATTCTGGAGTTCATTTCGACAATATGGTTTATGATCTTGATGCTTGATCACAACATTTCAATGGTATAACTGCTATTAATTGTCTGTTTGTTCAACGATTAAAGTCTCACGTGATCTGAGTTCAGACTGGAGTCATCCTGGTTGCTTTCTGTCTACTGCAGATTTCTTCCAGTATGAAAGGACAAGAACAATACGGCTTACTTTACAAAATGTCTGCAAACTAAATGAGGATATAATCTACATTCAATTAATTTATACATACCCGACTGTAGAACCGGGTTTGTTACGGTGGCAGAGCCCGGTAATTATGTAAAACTGAAACCTTTATGTGCACTGGTTCAAGTCCTCTTCCTAAGAATATGTTTATGATCAACATTCTTTCACAAATGATCCTATTTAATTCACGATAGCATTCCTCATATTAACTAAATGGGAAATCCTAGGCTATATACAAATCCAGAAAGGGCCAACAATCATCAGCCCCCATGGATTACTGCAACCCATTGCTGAGGCATTCAAATTACTTATTAAAGAACCACTATGTCCATCAACATCATCAATTTATATATTATTGCCCCAATGCTAGCCTTAACCCTGTCTCTCACAACATGAATTCCTCTTCCCATATCTTATCCACTAATTAATATAAATGTAGGCATATTATTTATATTAGCCATATCACACCTAGCCATTTATTCCATCCTCAGATCTGGATGAGCTTCACATTCAAAATACTCACTGGAGCTCTAGGGACAGTAGCACACACAATCTCATATGAAGTAATGTAGCAGTTATTCTATTCTCAGTCTTACTGATAAATGGATCATTTACACTTTCAACAGTAATTATCACACAAGAACACCTATGACTAATTTTCTCCTGACCCCTACCCAGAATTTGATTATCTCCACAGTAGCAGAAATCCAGTGAAGCCCCACTTGATTTCACAGAAGTAGAATCAAAACCTGTATATGTCTTCAATGTAGAAAATGTAGCAGGCACGTTCACCCCATATTCCTAGAGAATGTCAATTTCCTTATAATAAACATTTCCACAACAATCTATTTTTAGGAGCATTCCACAATCCCTAAGTGCCAGAATTATATACAGCCCAAGTCATCATTAAAACACATTTAACAAACTCCTTTCTATGAATTTGAGCATCCCACCCAGAAGTTTGATATGATCAACATATACATCTCTTATAAAAAGTTTTTTACTACTAACATTAGCCCTATGTATGTGAGAGTTTTCACTACCTGTCATCGTACCAGGCAACCCACCACAAACTTAAGAAATATGTCTGACAAAAGAGTTACTTTGATAGAGTAAATCATAGAGGTTTCAATGCTCTTATTCCTGGAACTGAATTCTTCCTAAGAATTTTACATTCTCCATGCTACCACTTTAACCACATGCTATACAGTAAGGTTCTCTAAGTAAGGTTCAGGCCCATACCCCCAAAATGTTGTCATTTATCCTTCCTGTACTAATAAACTCTCATTGTTTTTACTGTCATTCTACTGACCATTTTCTCAGGAAATATAATTGTATAACAAGCTCACACTGGTTAATGGTATCCCCATTCTAATAAAAAACATGAACCCATAAGCTACAGAAGCATCCAACAAATATTTCCTAAAACAATCCACCACATCAATACTACTTACAATGGCTATTATCATTAATCTAACATACTCTGGGCAAAGAACACAGTGAATAACAAAAATCTTTAATCCAGCAGCATCCACCCTCATGACAATCGCCCTTGTCACACAAGTAGGACTTTCCCCATTTCACTTCTGAGTGTCCGAAGTAACACAAGGCATCCCATGAACAGCAGGCCTGATGCTATTTACATGACAAAAGTGTACCCCTATCAGTTTTATATCACATGTCACCATCTATCAAGCTAAATATACTATTAATCATAGTGATATTATAAATCATAGCTGGAGGCTGAGGCAGACTTAGCCATACTCACCTGAAAAAATTACACCCTCCTCATCAATTGCCCATATAGGATGAATAACAGCTATTATAAAGTATATTCAGATTATAACAATCCTAAACATGAATTTATATCATCACAACACTCTCTTCTTATTTATGCCCAGATCATGTACTACAAGAGTATCATTATCACACACATGAGATAAAACACCTCCCATCACATCCTTTTCCTCACCATTATAGTATCATTAGGACATCGCCCATCACTATCAGGGTTTTTACCCAAATGAATAATTATCCAAGAAATAACAAAAATGACAATATCATTCTACCAACACTAATAGCCGTCATAGCAGTCCTCAGCATATATTTTTACTTGAAGCTAATATACTCCACATCACTAACTATATTCTCTTCATGAAACAACACAAAAACAAAACAATTTGAACACACAAAGAAATAACCTTCCTATCATTACCAATCATAATACCCACATGATTACTACACATAACACCCATCCTATCGGTGCTGGACTAGGAATTTAGGTTAGTTCAGACCCAGAGCTTTTAAAACCCTAAACAAGTAAAATTTACTTAATTCCTAAAAATAAGGATTCCAAGACTTCATCCTACATCAACTGAATGTAAAGCAAACATTGTAATTAAGCCAAATCTTTACGAGATTGATGAGTGTTAACCCCAGGAAACTATAGTTAACAGGCAAATCCTCTAGTCAACTGGCTTCAGTCTACTTCTCCTTCATTTGAGAAAGAAAAAAAAGGCAGGAAAATCACCGGCAGAACTGAAGCTGCTTCTCTGAAGTTACAGTTCAATTTGTTGATTCACCACAGGGTTTGCCAGAAAGAGGGCTCAATCTCTGTCTTTAGATTTACGGTCGAATGCTAACTCAGTCACTTTACCTCTGTTCATACACTGCTGGTTATTTTCTACAAACCACAAGGATATCAGCATTTTATATTTACTATTTGGTGCTTGAGCTGGAGTAGCAGGCAGCACCTTAGGTATACTAATCCAGGCTGAGCTATGCTAACCTGGAGCGCTACTTGGAGATGCCCAAATCTGTAAGGTACTCATAACAGTCCCTGCACTTGTAATAATTTTCTTTATAGTTGTACCCATTATGGTTGCAGGGTTTGAAAACTGACTCGGGCCACTAATAACTCGGACACCTGAGGTAGCATTTCCCCAAAAAGATGATGTAAAATTTTGACTACTTCCCCCATGATTCTTACTCCTACTCATATCACCAATAGCAGAAGCTGGTTCTGGTACCAGTGGAACCGTATAGTCAGCTGTAGCCTGCAATCTGGCCCACGCAGGAGCCTCTGTCGACCTAACCATTTCCTCCTTACATTTACCAGGTGTCTCTTCAATTCTTGGTATTATTACTTTTATTACTATAGTCTTTCATACAAAGCCAGCAGTCATATCCCAATACCAAACACCACTATTAGTTTAATCTTCCCCGACTATAGCCATATTCCTATAATTACCAGTGCCGGTCCGAGCAACCAGAATTGCCATACTGTTAAGAGATAGACATCTCAACACTACTTTCTTTGACCCTTCAGGAGGAGACCGAATCCTGTACCAACACCTATTTGGATCCTTTGGTCACCCTGAAGTCTGTATTCATGGCCTACCAGGGTTTGTTATAAACTCACATATCATTACATACTATTTAGGATGAAAAGTGCCTTTCAGCTATTTGGGAATAGTATGAGTCACGTCTACTGGCTTTTTAGGATTTCTCTTGTGGGCCCATCATATGTTTACCATAGGGATAGCTGTCAACTCTGGAGCATACTTTGCATCAGCTACCGTAATTACTTCTATCCCTACAGGAGTAAAAGTATCTAGCTGATTAGCAACTCTTTCTTTAACTTTTCTTTTTCTTTTTTTTTTTTTTTGGCTGCGTTGGGTCTTGGTTGCTGCACGTGGGCTTTCTCTGCTTGCGATGAGCGGCAGCTACTGTTCGTTGTGGTGCGCGGCCTTTTCATTGCAGTGGCTTCTCTTGTTGCAGAGCACGGCCTCTAGGCGCGTGGGCTTCAGTAGTTGTGGCGCACGGGCTCTAGAGGGCAGGCTCAGTAGTTGGGTCGCACGGGCTTTTTGCTCTGCAGCATGTGGAATCTTCCCAAACGAGGGCTCGAACCCGTGTCACCTGCATTGGCAGGCGAATTCTTAACTACTGCGTCACCAGGGAAGTCCCTGGTTAACAACTGTTCACGGAGGTAATATTATATGACCTCCCACTGTATTATGAGTTTTAGGCTTTAGTTTTTCTTTTTACAGTAGGTGGTTTGACAGGAATCATCTTAGCCAACTCATCCCCAGACATTGTCCTCCAGGATACATACTATGTAGTAGCACACTTCCATGACCTAACGTCCATGGCAGCAGTCTTCACTATTATAGGAGGCTTCCTACACTGATTCCCACGATTCTCAGGTTATACAGTTAACTCAGCATAAGCAAAACTCACTTCACAAGTATATTTGTAGTAGTAAATATGACTTCCTGCATCACTTTCTTGGCCTCTCAGGGATGTCACTGCGTTAGTCTGAGGACCCTGAGGCACACACAACATGAAATATGTTGTCTTTAGGCTCATTCATCTCAGTAGCAGCAGTAATGCTAATAATCTTCATACTTTGAAAAGCATCTGCATGTAAACAAGAAGTCTTAGCAATGGAAACTGCTACTCCTAACCTAGAATGGTTGCACCATATCCTAGAATGCCCTCCACCATATCCTATGTTTCAAGATCCTACCTATGTAAATATAAAATAAGGAAGGACTCAAGTCCTTTTCAACCAGTTTCAAGCCAACACCATAACAATTATGTCTTTCTCAATAAATGAGATAAAAGTAAAAAGTGATGTCGCTTTGTCAAAGTTAAATCATAGGCTAAAATCCTGTATATCACTAAGGTATATCAATTTCATCAAGGCTCTCAAGACACAACATCACCGATTATGGAAGAACTTTTACATTTTCATCATCACACAATAATGATTTTTAAAATAAGTTCTCTAGTCCTCTATATTATTTCACTAATATTGACATCTAAACTAACTCATATATATACAATAGATGTACAGGTAGAGAAAATGTGAACAATTTACTAGCCATTATTGTAATCTTAGCTGCTGTATCATCATTGTGAATCCTTTACATGACACATGAAATCAATAACTCTTCCCAAACCATAAAAAACTATGGGTCAGTAATGATACTGAAGCTACAAATACACAGATTATGAATATTTAAATGTTGACTCCTCTGTAATCCCCACATCAGAGCTAAAACCAGGAGAATAATGACTAATACAAGTCAACAACCAAGGAGTTAGAGACAGTCATTGAATATTAGTTAGTTTCATCTGAAGTTGTTGTACACGCCTGAGCTGTTCCTTCTCAGGCCTAAAGTGAGCTGCTATCCCAGGACACCTAAATTAAAGAATCCTAATACCAACAGGACCAGGCCTATGTTGTGCACAAGACACCTCGTTTTCCTGAGTTCAAAGACAGGACAGAGGGATATGGCTGAGATATGGGGTGAATCTGGAGCCCATGGGGATGCACTGTCCAAGCTCCAGGATAGGGATGGGGCCTCTAGGGTCCCAGGACACCCACCACGCCCTCCCGAGCAGCATCTTGGCAACATTCCCTGTCAGTGATGAGGCAGCCCTAGCACTTGTCATACCCCAGTGCTGTGTCCTATGTGGGTCCCATGCTCTTGGGACCACACCCACACTCTTCAGGTCCATGCTGCAGGGTCCTTCGTGCCTCAGGAGTACAGACCACACAGCAAGCAGTTCCCTCCTCAACCAGCAGGAGGCGGGGAGGAGAGCAGGGGCACCAGGGGAATCTCACTCAGACAACAACACCCCAGGGGTGCCAGCGGGGCCAGTGATGATGCAGATGAGGCCCAGGCCAAGAGGTGGAACCAATAGGCAGCTGGTCAGGTCCTGGCTCATCTGCTCCCCGGACACCCTTGTCCCTCGTACACCCCCTTCCTCATACACCCTCTCCTTAAATGCAGGTTCTTCAGATGCAAACAGGCAGAGCTTCAGACTGAAAGTCAGCTCTTCCAAAGTGACCTGTCAGCAAACACTGCAGGATTCCACTCCAGTGGGTGCCCTGGAGTCAGCAACTCAGGGACTGAAATGGATACCGGTGCCAGGGGCAGTGGGAGGGAATGGGGAGTGAGACTTTCATGGCTGTGGAATTCTGGTTTTGCAAGATGAAAAGTTCTAGGAATGGTGGTGATGGCTCCACGAGAAAGTGAATAGATCTAATGCCCTAGAAACGTGCACTTAAAATGGTGATGATGGTAAAGGGTATGTGACGTGTGTTTTATTTCACTTAAAATAAATTCTTAAAATAATGTCTTGTTAATTGAGATTCCGTTTCGACTCCCCCTCATCACAAATGTCAGAGACCCAGACACAGTCCCCTACCTTAGGGGTCATCACGGTACCCTCACAGAGCACGTGGGAGACCATTCTTAGGGGGGGCTAGTCTGTGCTCACCTGACCTCTGTCCAGGGGGACCCAGGCAGTGGTGACCCCCATATATTAGACTTATGATATGTGATGATATTAACATGATACAACCAAGTGTTGTTACTCACCAGAACACAGAGCAGCAACCCACTCAAACATGCCTGACCTCATATGAGTGTGACAAGATTAAGATAAAAAAAGGAACCACAGGTTAATCAGGGCGACACACTTAATGCAGAGGTTGGAAATCTCAAAGGGGACAGGACACACGGCAGGCAAAGAGCACATATGCGGTCTCCCTGTACATGTGATTCTGACCCATGCAGATGTGGTGAGACCCACACAGTCCCCGCACCCTATACCTGGGGTCACGCATCCACACTCACCAGGGTGACCCACCTCCCCAGACCCTGCCTCTAAAGTCACACGTTCTCTCTCAACAGGTGACCTCTCCTACCCAGACCCCTCCACCTGAGTCACATGTCCACAGTCCCAGGGTGACCCCACCTTCCCAGACCGTGCACCTGGGGTCACACATCCCCTTAGTCAGGACACCATGGCTCTGCTGGTGACTCCCCAACTGTGGAAACAAGCTGGGTCCCTGGGACCTCCTGGGATGGGAAAAAGTGTAAGGTGGGTCTCCTCTCCCCACACTTGTCCTAGAGAAGTCCTCCTCTTTTCCCTTTGCTTCTGTGTGATTTTAACTGCTTTTAAAGCTTTCATGCTAGAGTTGAACACATGACCTTGGTTCTGGCAGGCTCTGTCCTTTCTCGTCTCACTTACATGTTGAGAAAACTCACAGGACAGCAGGGCTGAAAGCCGAGGGGCAGCTCTGGTCTGCTGAGTAGGGACGGTAGACTGGAAGGAGAGCTCAGCAGCAGCCTCAGCTGTTACCCATCGGCCTTTTGCCCAATCTGTGTGCCCTGAAATGAATTCATCAGCTAAACCTGCCTCCCTACACACCATGCACGTGCTGGAGAATTGGAATTATTGCCAGGTAGCCCTCCTGCGGATTCTCCCCGAGCCCCAGGGAAGGTGAACCTTGCAGGGATTAAGACTAAGGCCCCGACCATAGCACAGACCCTTGGGAGGACCAGGTAACCACACTTAGAAGAGAGGCTGTTACGTAGAGAAGCCCACCTCAGCTCCAGACCCCAGTCATCTAAGCACGGACCTTCAGATGCAGGCACGGAGCTTCCCAGTACTGAGGCATGCCTGGGTTTCTACCCATACACATGCTAGTTCTAGCATACAGAGAACATGGTCAGGTCTAAATCTTATTATAGACAACACATGGTCAGCTCTAAAAATAATCAGTAGACAACACATGCAGAAGTCTAAATCTAAAATGTAGACAGAACTTGATCATGCTTAAACTAGCTTAGGGCTGATCTCATAGGAGGTACATTTCACACACATGGGTCTCTCATGTGGATATATCAGCAAGTGGTTCCACCGACACACACCTGTGCACACAGGCAGACACAGCACACACACAAACATATGCAGCTGCACAGCACAAATATATTCACACACTAGCATATGAACACACATGCACGCATATGCCCATGCACACACCAAGGTGAGCAAGTGCACACTTACCAAAGTGTGCAAGTGCACGTACCTATGCACACGCACAGCATATGTATGCAAACAGGCACGTGCACGTGCATGTACACAGCACACACACAGGGAATAAAGTGAATCCATAAAGTGAATCTGTAAAGCATTCATTCCTGACCGCAAGTGAAGCTGACACGTATGGGTTAGGATGAGGGTACGGCTTAGGGTAAGGGTTAGGGTTAGGGTCACATGTTAGGGTAACACTAACCCGTAACCTAACACGTACCTTAACCCTAAACCATTGTCGTACCCTAACCTGTACCCTAAACCGTGCCCGTTCCCTAACCCTAACCCTAACACGTAACCTAATCCTAACCCGTACACTGAAACTGACCTGTACACTAACACGCACCCTAACCACAACCCGTTGTCGTACCCTAACATGTACCCTAAACCGTACCCGTTTCCTAACCCTAAACCTAACACTAACCCTTACTCTAACCCGTAACCTTATCTTAACCCGTACTCTAACACGAAACCATACCCTAACACGTACCCTAACCCTAAACCACTGTCGTACACTAACCTGTACCCTAAACCGTATCCGTTCCCTAACCCTAACCCTAAACCTAACCCTAGCCCTTACCCTAAACCTTACCCTAAGCCATACCCTATTCCGAACCCGTACACTAACACTAACCCGTACCCTGACATGTACCCTAAAGCTAATCTGTTGTGGTATCCTAACCAGCACCCTATACTGTACCCACTGCCTAACCCTAAACCTAACCCTAGCCCTTACCCTAAACCTTACCCTAAGCCATACCCTATTCCGAACCCGTACACTAACACTAACCCGTACCCTGACATGTACCCTAAAGCTAATCTGTTGTGGTATCCTAACCAGCACCCTATACTGTACCCACTGCCTAACCCTAAACCTAACCCTAGCCCTAAACCTCACCCTAACCCATACCCAAATCCTAACCCGTACACTAACACTAACTCGTACCCTAACACGTGCCCTAAACCTAACCTGATCTCGTACCCTAAGCTGTAGCCTAAACCATACCCTAACCCTAAGCCTAACCCTAACCCCAAACCTAACCATAACCCATACCCTAATCCTAACCGGTACACTAACACTAACCCGTACCCTAACACACATCCTAATGCGAACCTGTTGTAGTACCCCAACCTGTAACCTAAATCGTAGCCTAACCCTAACCCTAAATGTAAGCGTAATGCTAAACCTAACCATAACCCTTACCCTAACATGTACCCTAATCCTAACGCGTACACTAACACCAACCCATACCCAAACATGTACGATAACCCTAACCCATTGTCGTACCCTAATCTGTACCCTAAACCGTACCCATTCCCTAACCCTAAACCTAACCCTAACCCTTACCCTAACCCTAACCCGTACACTAACCCATACACTAACACTAACCCGTACCCTAACACACACCCTAACCCTAACCTGTTGTCGTACCCTAACCTGTACCCTAAAACGTATCCATTCCCTAACCCTAATCCTAAGCCTAATCCTAAATCTTACCCTAACCCGAACCCTAATCCTAACCCGTAAACTAACACTAAGCCGTACCCTAACACGTACCATAACCCTAACCCATGTCGTACCCTAACCTGTAACCTAAACCGTATCCATTTCCTAACCCTAACCCTAAAAGTAACCCTAACCCTTACCCTAAACCATACCCTAATCCTAAACCGTACACTAACACTAACCCACAGCCTAACAAGTACCCTAATCATAACCCACTGTCATACCCTAAACTGAACCCTAAACCATACCCGCTTGCTAACCCTAACCCTAAACCTAACCCTTACCCTAAACCTTACCCTAACCCGTACCCTTATCCTAACCCATACACTATCACTAACCCGTACCCTAAAATGTACCCTAACCCTAACCTGTTGGCATACGCTAACCTGTATCCTAAACCGTACCCATTCCCTAACCCTAAACCTAAACCTAACCCTAAACCTTACCATAACGCATACCCTAATGCTAACCCGTACACTAACACTAACACGTACCCTAACATGTACCCTAACACTAACACGCTGCCGTACCCTAACCTGTACCCTAAACCGTACATGTTCCCTAACCCTAACCCTTACCCTAAACCGTACCCTAACCCTAACCCATACACTAACGCTAACCCTTATCCTAACACATACCCTGAACCTAACCCATTGATGTAACCTAACCTGTACCCTAAACCATATTCGTTCCCTAACACTAACCCTAAACCTTACCCTAACCCATACCCTAGTACTAACCCGTACAGTAACACCAAACCTTACCTGAACACATACCCTAACCCTAAACTGTTGTCATACCCGAACCTGCACCCTAAACCATACCCGTTCTCTAATGCTAATCCTAACCCTAACCTGTACCCTAATCCTAACCGAAATACTAACAGTAACCCGTAAAGTAACACGTACCCTAACCCTAACATGTTGTCGTACCCTAACCTGTACGCTAAACCGTACCCGTTCCCTAACCCTAACCTTAGGCCTTAGTCTAACACGTAACTTAATCTTAACCCGTACAGTAACACTAACCCGTAACCTAACACGTACGCTAACCCTAAACCGTTGTCGTACCCTAACCTGCACCGTAAACCGTCCCCGTTCCCTAACCCTAACCCTTACCCGAAGCCTTACCCTAACCCGTACCCTAATCCTATACTGTACACTAACACTAACACATACCCTATTACGAACCATAACCCGAACCCGTTGACGTACCCTAACATGTACCCGAAACCATAACCGTTCCGTAACTATAAACTGAACCCTAAACCTTACCCTTACCAGTATCCTAATCCAAACCCGTACCTTAACACATACTCTAAACCTAACCCACTGTTGTACTTTAACCTGTACCCTAAACTGTACCCGTTCCCTAACCCTAACACAAACCCTAACCCTAAGCCTTATCCTAACCCGTACCCTAAACCTAACCCGAACAATAACACTAACCTGTAACCTAACATGTAACCTAACCCTAACACGTTGTTGTACCATACCTGTACCCAAAATGTACCCGATACTTAACCCTAACCCTAAACCTAACCCTTACCCTAACCCGAACCCTAATCCTAACCCGTACACTAACCCTAACACGTACCCTAACCCTAACACGTTGTGGTACACTAACCTGTACCCTAAACTGTACCCATTCCCTAACCCTAACCCTAAACCAAACCCTAAACCGTTTCCTAACCCTAGCCCATACACTAACACTAACCCGTACCCTAACCATAACCCATTGTCATACCCTAACTTGTACCCTAAACCATACCCATTTTCTACCCCTACCCCTAACCCTAAGCTGAACCCTTACCCTAACCCTTACCGTAATCCTAACCTGTACACTAACACTAATCTGTACCCTATAACGTACAATAAACCTAACCCATTTTCCTACCATAACCTGTACCTGAACCCGTACCCGTTCCCTAACCCTAACCCTAATCCTAACACTAACCCTAAACCTTACCCTAACCTGTACAATAATCCTAACCTGTGCACTAACACTAACCCATACCCTAACACGTACCCAAACCCTAACCAGTTGTCGTACCCTAATCTGTACCTGTTCCCTAACCCTAACCCTAACCCATACCCTAACCTGTACCCTAATCCTAACGCATACACTAACACTAAACCCGCAACATAACACATATGCTAACTCTAACCCGTTGTCGTACCCTAAACTGTATCCTAAACTGGACCCGTTCCCTAACCCTAACCCTTACCCTAACCCATACCCTAATGCTAACCCATACACTAACACTAACCTGTTCCCTAACACGTACCCTAACCTTAAAGCATTCTCGTACCCTAACCTGTACTCTAAACCGAACCCTTTCCCTAACCCTACCCTAATCCTTACCCTAACCTGTACCCTAATCCTAACCCGTACACTACTACTAACCTGTACCCTAACATGTACCCTAACCATAAACCGTTGTCGTAACCTAACCTGTACCCTAAACCGTACCCATTCCCTAACCCTAACCCGTACCCTAATCCTAACCTGTACACTAACACTAACACATACCGTAACACGTACCCTAACCCTAATCCGTTGTGGTACCCAAACCTTTACCCTAAACCATACCCGTTCCCTAATCCTAACCGTAAGACTAAACCTAACCCTTACCCTAACCCGTACCCTAATCCTAACCCGTACACTAACACTAACCTGTACCCTAACATGCACCATAACCCTAACCCGTTGTCGTACCCTAACCCGTACCCAAATGCTAACCCATACACTAACACTAACCCATACCCTAACCTGTACACAAACCCTAACCCGTTGTCGTACCCTAACCCGTACCCGAACCCGAACACTAATCCTAACCCTAATCCTGACCCTTATCCTAACCCGTACCCTAATCCTAACCTGTACACTAACTCTAAACCCTACCCTAACATATACCCAAACCCTAATCTGTTGTCATACCCTAAACTGTACCCTAAACCGTACCCGTTCCCTAACCCTAACCCTAATGCTAATCTTAAACCTAAACCTTACTGTAACCTGTACGCAAATCCTAACCCGTACACTAACACTAAACAGTACCCTAACACGTACCCTAAACCTAACCTGTTGTCGTACCCTAACCTATACGCTAAATCGGACCCTAACTCGTACCCTAGTCCTAGCCCGTACACTAACATTAACCCGTACTCTAACACATACCCTAATCCTAACCCGCTGTCGTACACTAACCAGTACCGAAAAACATACACATTCCCTAACCCTAGCCCTAAGCCTAACCCTAGCCGAATCCATACCCTAATCCTAACACATACACTAACACTAACCCATACCCTAACTCGTAGAATAACCCTAATCTGTTGTCGTAACCTAATCTGTACCCTACACTGTACCAGTTCCCTAACCAAAACCCGTACCCTAATACTAACCCGTACACTAACAATAACCCATACCCTAAAACGTACCCTAACCCTAACCCGTTGTCGTACCCTAAACTGTACCCTAAACCGTACTCGTTCCCGAACCCTAACCTTAACTCTTACCCTAACCTGTACCCTAGTCCTAAAACGTACACTGACACTAACACGTACCCTAACATGTATCTTAACCCTAACCTATTGTCGTACCCTAAACTTTACCCTAAACTGTACCCGTTCCCTAACCCTAACCCTACCGCTAACCCTTACTCTAACCAGTAACCTAATCATGACACGTACACTAACACTAAACCATACCCTAACACGTACACTAAGCCTAATCCGTTGTCGTACCCTAACCTGTACCCTAAACCGTACCAACCCTAACCCGAACCCGAACCCTAATCCTAACCCGTACACTAACACTAACCTGTACCCTAACACGTACACTAAGCCTAATCTGTTGTCGTACACTAACCTGTACCCTAAACCGTACCAACCCTAACCCGAACCCGAACCCTAATCCTAACCCGTACACTAACACTAACCTGTACCCTAAACCGTACCCGTTCCCAAACCGTAAGCCTAAACCTAGCCATAACACTAACCCTAACACTTACCCTAACCCGTACCCTAATTCTAACCCGTAGACTAACATTAAACCGTGCGCTAAACCTGACACTACAAAATTATCGTACCCTAACCTGTACCCTAAACAATACCAATTCCCTAAACCTAACACTAACCCTTATGCTAACCCGTACCCTAATCTTAAACCGTACCCTAACACTAAACTGTACCCTAACTCATACCCTAACCCTAAACCGTTGTCATATCCTAACCTATACCCTAAACCGTATCCGTTCCCTAATGCTAACCCTAACCCTAAACCTAACTGTTACACTAACCCGTATCCTAATCCGGACCCGTACACTAACACTAACTCGTACCCTGACATGGACCCTAGCCCTAATCTGTTGTCTTACCCTAAGCTGTACCCTAAACCGTACCCGTTTCCTAACCTTAAACCTAACCCTAACCCTAACCCTTACCCTAACGCGTACCCTAACACCTACTCTAACCGTAACCCATTCTCGTATACTAAACTGTATCCTAAACCGTAACCATCCCTAACCGTAACCCCAACCCTAACCCTTACCCTAACCCGTACCCTAATTCTAACCATACACTAACAAAAACCCGTAGCCTAGCACCTACCCTAACCTGAATCCGTTGTCGTACACTAACCTTTAACCTAACCCGTACCCTAACCCTAAACATAACCCTGAGCCTAACCCATACCCTAAACCTAACCTGTACACTAATGCATACTCTAACACATACCCTAACCCTAACACGTTGTCATACCCTAACCTGTACCCTAAACCGTACATGTGCCCTAACCCTAAGCCTAACCCTAACCATAGCCCTAACCCTAACCCTCTTACCCTAACGCATACCCTAATCCGTACCCATTCCCTAACCCTAACCATAAACCTTACCCTAACCCGTACCCTAATCCTAACCCGTACACTAACACTAACCCGTATGCTAACATGTACCCTAAACCTAATCCGCTGTCTTAATATGTACCCTAAACCGTACCCGTTCCCTAACCCTAACCCTTACCCAAACCCGTACCCTAATCCTAAACTATACACTAACACTAAACCATACCCTAACTCGTACCTTAAACCTAATCCGTTGTCTTACCCTAACCTGTACCCTAAACCCTAGCAGATCCCTAACCGTAACCCAAACCCTAATGCTGACCCTAACCCTAACCCTTACTCTAATCCTAACCCGAACTTTAACCCGTATTCTACTAACCCTAATCCATTGTCGTACCCTAACCTGTACCGTAAACCGTACCTGCTTCCTACCCCAACCGTAACCTGAAACCTAAACCTTACCCTAAACCTAAACCTTACCCTAACCCATATCCTAATCCCAACCCGTACACTAACAATAACCCGTACCCTAATACGTCCCATAAACCTAACCCGTTGTCGTACCCTAACCTGTACCCTAAACCGTATCCGTTCCCTAACCATAAACCTAACCCTTACCCTAACTAGTACCCTAATCCTGACCTGTACACTAACATTAACCCATACGCTAACATGTACCCTAAACCTAATCCGTTGTCATACCCTAACCTGTACCCTATACCGTACCCGTTCCCTAAACCTAAACCTAACCCTAACCCTTATCCTAATCCGTACTCTAATCCTAACCGTACACTAACACTAAACTGTACCCTAACATGTATCGTAACCCTAATCTGTTGTGGTACACTAACCTGTACCTCAAACCATA
Source organism: Neophocaena asiaeorientalis asiaeorientalis (assembly GCF_003031525.2). Lineage (NCBI taxonomy): Eukaryota > Metazoa > Chordata > Mammalia > Artiodactyla > Phocoenidae > Neophocaena > Neophocaena asiaeorientalis. The sequence goes on from NW_020185324.1 coordinate 38,987, forward strand.
CCCATTCCCTAAACCTAACCCTAACCCTAAACCTTACCCTAACCCGTACCCTAGTTCTAACCCTTACACTAACACTAACCCATACCCTAACACCTACCCTAACACTAACTCATTGTCGTACCCTAACTTGTACCCTAAACCATATCTGTTCCCAACCCTAACCCTAACCCTAAACCTTACACTAACTCGTACACTTCTCCTAACCCCTACAATAACACTAAACTGTACCATAACGTGTACCCTAACCCTAACCTGCTGTTGTACCCTAACCTGTACCCTATACCATACCCGTTCCCTAACCCTAACCCTAACACATTACCTAACCCTAAACCTAACCCTAAGCCTAAACCTTATCCTAACCCGTACACTAATCCTAACCCATACACTAACACTAACCCATACCCTAACTCGCAGCATAACCCTAACCCATTGTCATAACCTAACCTGTACCCTACACCGTACCAGTTCCCTAACCCTAACCCTAAACCTTACACTTACCCGTACCTTAATCCTAACCTGTACACTAACAATAACCCATACCCTAACACATACCCTAACCCTAAACCGTTGTCATACCCTAACCAGTAGCCTAACCCGTACACGTTCTCTAACCCTAACACTAGACCTTACCCGAACCCGTACCCTAACCCGTACACTAACAATAACCCGTACCCTAATGCGTACCCTAACCCTAACCCGTTGTCGTACCCTAACTTATACCCTAAACCGTACCCGTTCCCTAACCGTAACTCTAACTCTTACCCTAACCTGTACCCTAATCCTAAACCATACACTAACACTAACCTGTACCCTAACCCTAAACCGTTGTCGTACCCTAAACATTACCCTAAACCGTACCCGTTCCCTAACCCTAAACCTGTTACCCTAACCCATATCCTAATCCTAACCCGTACACTAACACTACTTCTACACTAACATTTACCCTAACGCTAACACTTTGTCGTACGCTAACTTGTACCCAAAACCATACCCGTTCCCAAAACATAAATCTTAACCTAACCCATAACCTAATGCTAACCCGTACATTAACACTAACCCGTACCCTAACCCTATCCCTTTGTCGTACCCAAACCTGTACCCTAAACGGTACCCACTCCCTAACGCTAACACTAACCAAAACCCTTACCCTAACCCATACCCTAATACTAACCCGTACACTAACACTAACACACACCTTAACATGAACCATAACCTTAACCCGTTGTCATACCATGTACCATAACCCTAACCCGCTGTCATACCCTAAACTGTACCCTAAACAGTACCCATTCCCTAACTCTAACCCTAACCCTAAACTTAAACCTAATCCTAACACTTATCCTAACTCATACCCTAATCCTATACTATACACTAACACTAACCCGTACCCTATCACGTACCATAACCTGATCCCGTTGTCGTACCCTAACCTGTTCCCGAAATCGTAACCGTTCTCTAACTATAACCCTAACCCTAACCCTAACCAGTACCCTAATCCAAACCCTTACCCTAACACATACCCTAAACCTAGCCCATTGTCGTACCCTAACCTGTACCCTAAACTGTACCCGTTCCCTAACCCTAACACAAACCCTAACCCTAAGCCTTATCCTAACTCGTACCCTAAACCTAACCCATACACTAACACTAACCTGTAACCTAACATGTAACCTAACCCTAACACATTGACATACCATAACCTGCACCCTAAATGTACCTGCTCGCTAACCCTAACCCGAAACCTAACCCTTACCATAAACCGAATCGCAATCTTAACCTGTACACTAATACTAACCCATGCCCTAACACGTACCCTAACCTGTACCCTAAACTGTACCCGTACACTAACCCTAACCCTAAACCATTTCCTAACCCTAACCCATATACTAACACTAACCCGTACCCTAACACTTACCCTAACCATAGCCCGTTGTCGTACCCTAACTTGTACCCTAAACCATACCCATTTTCTATCCCTAACCCTTATCGTAACCCGTACCCTAATCCTAACCCGTACACTACACTAATCTGTACCCTAAAACGTACAATAAACCTAATCCGTTGTCGTACCCGAACCTGTACCCGAAGCCGTACCCGTTACCTAACCCTAATCCTAACCCGAACCCTAACACTTATCCTAACCCGTACCCTAATCCTAAAGTGTGCACTAACACTAACCCTAACCCTAACACGTACCCTAACCTATACCCTAAACCATACCCGTTCCCTAATCCTAACCCTAGCCCTAAACCTAACCCTTACCCTAACCTGTACCCTAATCCTAACCCGTACACTAAGACTAACCTGTACTCTAACACATACCCTAAACCTAACCCATTGTTGTACCCTAACCTGTACCCTAAACCGTACCCATTCACTAACCCTAACCCTAACGCTAACCGTTACTCTAACCCGTTCCCTAATCCTAACCTGTACAGTAACACTAACCCGTACCCTAACACGTACCCTAACCCTAATCTGTTGTTGTACCCAACCTGTACCCTAAACCATACCCTAACCCTAACCGTCTCCCTAAACCTTACCCTAACCCGTACCCTTATTCTAACCCGTACATTAAAATTAACCCATAACCTAACACGTACCCTAACCCTAACACGTTGTCGTACCCTAACCTGCACCCTAAATCGTACCCGTTCCCTAACCCTAACCCAAACTCTAACTCTAACCCTAACCCTTACCCTAAGCCTTCCCCTACACGACCGTAATCCTAACCCGTACACTAACACTAACCCGTACCCTAACCCTTACCCTAACCCTAAACTGTAGCCATAACCTAAACTGTACCCTAACCCTAACCTGTACCACAACCCTAACCCTAACCCACACCCTAAACCTTACCCTGATCCTAACCCGTACCCTAACCCTAACCTGTAGCCGTACCCTAATCTGTACCCTAACGCATACCCTAACCCTAACCCTCACCCTCACCCGTACCCTAACCCTAACCCGATCTCTAACCCACAGCCGTACCCTAACCCATACCCTAATCCGTACCCTAACCCTAACCCTAACTCTAACCCGTATCCTAAACTGTTCCCTAACCCTTACCCTAACCCTAACCTGTACCCTTATCCTAACCTGTAACCTAACCCTAACCCGTACCCTAATCCCTAATCCTTACCCCTAGCTTAATTTTGTTTTGTGTTTTTAAAAAAATATTTTCTTGGGTTAAAACAAATTAGCAGAATAACAAAATAAAAGAGTAAGTAACCTGAGTGTCCCTCAAAAAGCTAAGTCTGAAGTTGTTGGTACTTCTGTTCTACGGACTGTTATGTAGCCTATGAAAAGTGTGAGAGCTAAATCAGTTTTTCTACAGTGAGAAACATGGTATTCCAGATGTATAGAACACCTGGATAAAATGAGAAATCTACACATTATGCTGGTCGTTTCAGTAAATGGGAAAGGAGGGCAAGTGGTAAAATATTATCTTTTCCTTTAATCTTTTTAAATTTCACTTGTTACAAATAACTTGAATTATAATTGTACTTTAAAAAAGTAACAATGGAAATTTAAAAAAACTTGTCTGTTCAATTACATTTCATAGAATTATGAAATGCTGCCGCCCTGTGGCCGTTACCTGCAAAAGCAGCTTTAAAACCTATGTTAATGGTCACTTCATATGAAACCTGCCCTCATCATGCCTTGAGGGAGGTAAAGGCCAAAATATTTCAAAATGTGGCACATATTTCAAGAAAACCATTTGAAGAACTAAGCTGTAATAACAGCTTGAAAAATAAAAGGACATGCCTGAAAGCTCAATTTCAAGGGATTATGGGACACATGCAAATCCAACCACACAGAGGTATCAGCTCACACCATTCAGAATAACCATCAGAAAAGAAACTATAAACGATCAATGCTGAAGAGGTTGTGGAGAAATGCATACCCTCAATTTGAAGTGGGACGTAACCTGGTAATAGCCACTAATGGGAACAGAATGGAGGTGCCTTTAAAAGGTAAACCTTGAGCTACTATATGATCCAGCAAGCCCAATCCTGGGCCTATAACCTAAGAAGACAGAATTGGAAAGACACAGGCAGGCAAATCTGCATTGCAGCAGTATTACAATAGCCAAGACATGGAAGCAACCAAAAGTCCATCAACAGATGGGTGGATAAAGAAGAACTGGTACATGTACAGATGGAATATTAGCCAAGGAAAAAAATGACATAACGCCATTTGCAGCACCATAGATGAGTCTAGAAGTAATCACGCAACTTGTAGTAAGTCAGAAAGTGAAAGACACATATCCGATGATATCACTTATGGGTGTTACCTAAAAATTGATACCAGTGAAGATATTTCCACAGAGAATGGCAATCAGAGATTCATTAAACAAACTTATGGTTCACCAATCGAAACCTGTGAGGATTGGATACATTAGGAGGTCAGGGTTAACAGAGATATACAAACACAGGTGAAGTATATAATCACCAAAGACCTACGGAATACCAAGAGAAGACTACTCAACATTATGTCATAACCTACATGGGAAAAGGATCCGAAGAAGAATAGATATATGTATATGTGTGAAAGAACCACATCTTGCACACCTAGAACAAAAAAAACATTGTAATCAAATTTGCTGTGATAAAAAATAAAAATTAAATTAAAAATAGGAACAAGAAATAATGAGACATAAACTTAAAGGAATTTTTCCTGGCACATTCCATTCTAATTTTCAACCTAGAACAGGACTGCCATTAAGTCTCTGTTGCCCTGGTAACCAGATTTGGTAAAGGAGAAATGCTGCCGCCTTGTGGCTGCTTCACACAACAGCAGCTTTAAACCAAGAGCTAACGGTCACTTAATATTCAAAATATGTGCAGGACTATAAAGGACACCGGGCCTCCAAAAATTCCTGGGGTCGTAAATCGACCAGAAAATTCAAAAGACGTCAACATTTCAAAAAGACAATGTCAAGAGGCATATTTTGCACACATTTTGTCTTTTCTTTCTTTTTCTTTTGGTTTAAAAAAAATACATGGAATAATCTCAATATCAGGAACTAATAAAGCCATGAAATGCAATCTACAAAAACGTTCACCTTACCACCGTCAGAATGATCATCAGCAAAATAGGCTACAAAACATGAATGATGAAAGGGTTTTAGAGAACTGTGTACCCTCTAGCTGCTGGGTGGGTGTAAACTGGTAACAGTCAGTAGTGAGAACGTAATAGAGGTGCGTTTAAAGGTAAAAATTGAGCTACCATGTGATCTGGTAGGTCCTTTGATGCGCCTATCACCTGAGCAGACAAGAATGAAAAAGACACAGGCTGGCAAACCTGCACTACGGGAACATTTAACATAGCCACGACTTGGAAGAAACCAAAATGTCCATCAACAGAAAAATGCACAAAGAAGTGGTCCATGTACACAATGGAATATTAGCCATGGAAAACAATGAAACAGGGCCGTTTGCACCACCATATAAAGATCTAGAGATAATCACCCAACTTGAAGTAAGAAGGAAACTGAAAGACAGATATCCTAAGACATCACTTATAGGTGTTACCTAAAAATTGATACCCATGAACTTATTTCCAAGAGAACGAAAAGCATGGATTAAGAAAAAAAAATTATGTTTAACCAAATGGAAAGGTGTAAGGAATGTGTGAATTATGATATGGGGGTTAACAGACATGTACTAAGACATATGAAATATATAATCACTAAATACGTATGAAATACCAAGAGAGGTCTACTCAACACTCTGTAATAACCTGCACGGGAAAGGACCCAAAGATGAATAGACAGATACATTGATATGATGAACCAGATTCTGTACACCTAAGAGAAACAACATTTTTATCAAATGTGCTTTGATACTTAATAAAAATTAAATTAAAAAAACAAACAACAAGTAAGGAGATATAAGCTCTTGCAGGTTTGCGCTGGCACATTCCACTCTAATTTGCAGCCTACGAACACAATTTCCAGGAAGGTTCTGTTGTCCAAAAACCCAGAGTTGGAAATGTAGAAATGCTGCCTCCTTGTGGCCGTTTCCCACAAGAGCGGCTTTAAACCCACAGCTAATGGTCACTTAACATTCACAAGGACTCAGGGAGGTAAAGGACACCTGCCCTCAAAAACTGTCCTAAGGTAGGGAATGGCCAACAAAATTCAAAACAGGAAAAATTTTCAAGAAGATAGTATGAAGACGTAAGTTTTACTCACTATCTTTTAAAAAAGAGGAAAATGGATAAAAGCTCAACCTCACGAATTATTACACTCATGCAAATGTAATCTGCAAAAAGGTTTCAACTCACACAGGTCGACTGACCATCAACAAAAAGTCTACAAATAATAAATTCTGAAGTATTTTTTGAGAACTGTGTACCCTCTAGCTGCTGGTGAGATGTAAAGTGGTAACAGCCAATAATGAGAATAGAAAGGAGCTGCGTTTAAATGTAAAAACTGAGCTACCATTCGATGCAGCAGGCCCACCGCTGGGCCTCTCACCTGAGAAGACCAGAATCCAGAAGACAGAGCCTGCAAAAGCTGAACTTCAGCCTTATTCACAATAGCCAAGACATGGAAGCAACCTAAATGTCCATTAACAGATGAATGGATAAAGAAGTGGCCCATGTACACAATGGAATATTAGCCATGGAAAACAATGAAACACTGCTCTTTGAGGTACCATAGATAAGCCTAGAGATAATCACAGAACATGAGGTAAGTGGGAAAGCAAAAGACCTATATCCTATGATATCACTTATAGGTGTTACCTAACAACTGACAAAAATGGACATATTTCCACAGAGAAAGACACACACAGACTTAGAAAACAAACTATGCTTATCTAAAAGGAAAGGTGGTGGCAATGGATAAATTAAGATTAGGTTTACCATACCTATACAAATACAGATTAAGTACATATATCAAAAAGCCCGAGCACATAGCAAGGGAGGTGTACAGAACACTCTGTAATCCTTTACATGGGAAAAGGATCTTTACATGAATAGATATATATGATGTACGAATGAAGGAGATTGTGTACACCTAGGACAAACTGTATTCTAATCATTACCCCAATTAAAACAACGAACAAGAAGTAATGAGAAATAAACTTCAGGGGCTTTTTCCTGGCACATTCCATTCTAATTTACAACCTGGGAACACGACTTCCAGAATGGCTGTGCTGCCCTAGTAACCAGATTTGGGAATGGAGAAATGCTGCCGCCTTGTGGCCGTTTCCCACACAGCCGCTTTAAACCCAGTGCTAATGGTCACTAAGTATTCACACTCATTAATGGTCACTAAATATTCACACTCATTACTCACATTTTGTCTTTTCTTTTTTTTTTGTAAATGACACCTACCCTCAAAAAAAATCCTGGGGTCGAAAATCGACCACAAAATTCAAAAGAGGGCAACCTTCCAAGAAGACAATTTCAAGAGGTATATTGTACTCACACTTCTTTTTCTAAACAAAAGAGAAAGGTGTGGGAAAATGCTGAATATTAGGAATTATTAAAGACATGCAAATATACATTACAAAAACCTATCAGCTCACACCAGTCAGAATGGCCATGAGCAAACATTCTAAAAACAATAAACGCTGAAGGGGTTGTGGAAAAATGCATACCCTCGGTGTTAATTGGGACGTGGTAAGAGACACTAATGAAAACACAATGCAGGTGCTTTGAAAAGGTAAACACTGAGCTACCAGTCAATGAATCGTACCCACTGTTGGGCCTATCACCTGAGAAAATGAGAATCAAGAGTCACAGGCTGGCAATACTGCCCTCCAGCAATATTTACCATAGGCAACACTCGGAAGCAACGAAAAGGTCCATCAACGGAGGAATACACAAAGAAGAAGTGGTCCATGTACAGAATGGACTATTACTCCACTAAAAAATATAAATTAAATTTAAAAAACAAACAAAATAAGGAGACATCAGCTTTGGTGGGTTTATCCGGGCACATTCCATTCTAATTTATAACTGAGGAACACCACTGGCAGGAAGGTCTGTTTCCCTTGGTACCAGAGTGGGGAACGTAGAAATGCTGCCGTCCTCTAGCCGATACCTGCAACAGCAGCTTTGAAATCTGTGTTAATGGGCACTTCATATGCACAAGTACTGCAGGGCTGCAAATGAAACCTGCCCTTAAAATGTCTTGATGCAGGTAAAGGCCAAAAATTTTCAAAATGTGGCACATACTTCAATAAAACAATTTGAAGAAGTCAGCTGTAATAACAGTTTGAAAAATAAAAGGACATGCCTGAAAGCTCAATTTCAAGGGAGTATGAGACACATGCAAATCCAACCACACAGAGGTATCAGCTCACACCATTCAGAATAACCATCAGAAAAGAAACTATAAACGATCAATGCTGAAGAGGTTGTGGAGAAATGCATACCCTCAATTTGAAGTGGGACATAACCTGGTAATAGCCACTAATGGGAACAGAATGGAGGTGCCTTTAAAAGGTAAACCTTGAGCTACTATATGATCCAGCAAGCCCAATCTTGGGCCTATAACCGAGGAAGACAGAATTGGAAAGACACAGGCAGGCAAATCTGCATTGCAGCAGTATTACAATAGCCAAGACATGGAAGCAACCAAAAGTCCATCAACAGATGGGTGGATAAAGAAGAACTGGTACATGTACAGATGGAATATTAGCCAAGGAAAAAAATGAAACAATGCCATTTGAAACACCATAGATGAGTCTAGAAGTAATCACGCAACTTGTAGTAAGTCAGAAAGCGAAAGACACATATCCGATGATATCACTTATGGGTGTTACCTAAAAATTGATACCAGTGAAGATATTTCCACAGAGAAAGGCAATCACAGATTCATTAAACCAACTTATGGTTCACCAAATGGAAAGGTGTGAGGATTGGATACATTATGATATTGGGGTTAACAGAGATATACAAACACATGTGAAATATATAATCACCAAAAACCTACGACATACCAAGAGAAGACTACTCAACATTGTGTCATAACCTACATGGGAAAAGGATCTGAAGAAGAACAGATATATGTATATGTGTGAAAGAACCACATCTTGCACACCTAGAACAAACAAAGCATTGTAATCTAATTTTCTGTGATAAAGAATAAAAATTAAAGAAACGAGCAAGAAGTAATGAGACATAATCTTAAGGGGCTTTTCCTGGCACATTCCGTTCTAATTTACAACCTAGAACACGACTTCCATTGAGGCTCTGTTGCCCTAGTAACCAGATTTGGTAAAGGAGAACTGCTGCCGCCTTGTGGCCATTTCACACAACAGCAGATCTAAACCCAGCGCTAATGGTTACTTGATATTCAAAATAATTGCAGGCTTATAAATGACACCTGCCCTCTAAACAAATCCTTGGGTCCTAAATCGAGCAAGAATCTCAAAAGACATGCATATTTCAAAACAATTTCAAGAGGCATATTTTACTCACATATTCTTTTCTTTTTTTATTCTTTAAAATAAAAGGGAGGGCTTCCCTGGTGGCGCAGTGGTTGAGAGTCTGCCTGCCAATGCAGGGGACACGGGTTTGTGCACTGGTCCAGGAAGATCCCACATGCCGCGGAGCGGCTAGGCCCGTGAGCCATGGCCGATGAGCCTGCGCGTCTGGAGCCTGTGCTCCGCAACGGAAGAGGCAACAGCGAGAGGCTCGCGTACCTCAAAAAAAAATAATAAAATAAAAAATAAAAGGGAATTGAAAAATGCGCAACATCAGCAATTAATAAAGCCATGCAAATCCAATTACAAAAATGTTCACCTCACAGCCGTCAGAATGTTCTTCAGCAAAAAGTCTACAAAGAATAAATGCTGAAGGGGTTTCAGAGAACTCTGTACCCTCTAGTTGCTGGGGGGATGTAAACTGGTAACAGCCAGTAGTGAGAGCACAATGGAGGTGCGTTTAAGGGTAAAAACTGAGCTACCATGTGATCCGGTAGGTCCTTTGATCCGCCTATCACCTGAGCAGAGCAGAATGGAAAAGACACAGGCTGGCAATCCTGCACTGCAGGAACATTTAACATAGCCAAGACTTGGAAGAAACCAAAAAGTCCATCAACAGAAAAATGCACAAAGAGGAAGTGGTCCATGTAAACAATGGAATATTACCCATGGAAAACAATGAAACAGTCCCGTTTGCACCACCATATAAGGACCTAGAGATAATCACCCAACTTGAAGTAAGAAAGTGAAAGACAGATATCCTATGACATCACTTATAGGTGTTACCTAAAAGTTGATACTCTTGAACTTATTTCCAAGAGAAGGAAAAGCATGGATTAAGAAAAAAAAATATGTTTAACCAAATGGAAAAGTGTAAGGAATGTATGAATTAGGATATGTGGGTTAACAGACATGTACTAATACATATGAAATATATAATCAAAAATACCTATGGAATACAAAGAGAGGTCTACTCAACACTCTGTAATAACCTACACGGTAAAGGATCCAAAGATAAATAGAAAGATACATTGATATAATGAACCAGATTCTGTACACCTAGGAGAAACAAAATATTTTTATCAAATTTGCTCTGATAATTAATAAAAATTAAATTTAAAAAAAAACAAGAAGTAAGGAGATATAAGCTCTTGGGGATGTGCCCTGGCACATTCCACTCTAATTTGCAGCCTACGAACACGATTTCCAGGAAGACTCTGCTGCCCAAAAACCCAGAGTTGGAAATGTAGAAATTCTGCCGCCTTCTGGCCGTTTCCCGCAAGAGCGGCTTTAAGCCCACAGCTAATGATCTCAACATTCACAAGGATTTAGGTCTGTAAAGGACACCTGCCCTAAAAAATTGTGCTGAGGTAGGGAATGGACAATAAAACTCAAAACTGGCAAAATTTTCAAGAAGATAGTATGAAGAGGTAAGTTTGACTCACTCTCTTTTAAAAAAGAAAGGAAAATGGGGCTTCCCTGGTGGTGCAGTGGTTGAGAGTCCGCCTGCCGAATCAGGGGATGTGGGTTCGTGCCCCGGTCCGGGAAGATCCCACATGCTGCGGAGCGGCTGGGCCCGTGAGCCATGGCCGAACCTCAGGAATTATTAGACTCATGTAAATCTAATCTACAAAAAGGTTTCAACTCACATCAGTCGACTGACCATCAGCAAAAAGTCTACAAACAATAAATTCTGAAGGGGTTTTAGAGAACTGTGTACCCTCTAGCTGCTGGTGAGATGTAAAGTGGTAACAGCCAATAATGAGAACAGAAAGGAGCTACGACTAAAAGTAAAAATTAAGGTACCATTCAATCCAGCAGTCACACCACTGGGCCTCTCACCTAAGACCAGAATCGAGAAGGCCCGGGCTGCAAAAGCTGCACTGCAGCCTTATTCACAATAGCCAAGACAGTGAAGCAACCAAAATGTCCATCAACAGATGAACGCATAAAGAAGAAGTGGTCCACGTACACAATAGAATATTAGCCATGGAAAACAATGAAACACTGCTATTTGAGGCACCATAGATGAGCTTAGAGATAATCACAGAATATGAGGTAAGTCAGAAAGCAAAAGACCTATATCCTATGATATCACTTATAGGCGTTATCTAATAACTAACACAAATGAACATATTTCCACAGAGAAAGACACTCACAGACTTAGAAATTAAGTATGCTTATCTAAAAGGAAAGGTGGGCGGAATGGATAAATTAAGATTAGCGTTACCATATGTATACAAATACATATTATAAACATATATCAAAAAGACGGACCATATAGCAAGGGAGGTCTACGGAACACTCTGTAATATTTTACATGGGAAGAGGATCTGAACATGAATAGACATAGATATTGTACAAATGAATCAGATCGTGTACACCTGGACAAACAATATCTAATCATTACCCCGATTAAATAAATTTTAAAAACCAAGAAGAAGTAATGAGACAAACTTACGGGCGTTTCTCCTGGTACATTCCATTCTAACTTACAACCTAGGAACACGACTTCAAGAAAGGCTCTGTGGCCCTAGAACCCAGATTTGGGAATGGAGAAATGCTGCCTCCTTGTGTCCGTTTCCCACAATAGCAGCTTTAAACCCAGTGCTAATGGTCACTAAATATTCACCAAACTTGCAGTCTGTAATGACACCTACCCTCCAAAAAAATCCTGGGCTCGAATTTCGACAAAAAATTCAAAAGAGGGCAACCTTCCAAGAAGACAATTTCAAGAGATATATTGTACTCACACTTTTTTTTAACAGGAAAGAAAAGGGCGTGGAAAAATGGTGAATTTTAGGAATTTTTAAAGACATGGAAACCGAAATTACAAAAACCTATCAGGTCACAGCAGTCAGACCGGCCGTTAGCAAAAGTGCTGCAAACAATAAATGCTGAAGGGATTGTGGAGAAATTCGTACCCTCGGTTCTAAGGGGGACGGGGTAAGAGCCATTAATGAAAATACAATGGAGGTGCTTTGAAAAGGTAAACATTGAGCTACTAGTCAATCAGTCACACCCACTGCTGGGCCTATCACCTGAGAAAATGAGAATCAAAAAGTCACAGGCGGGGCTTCCCTGGTGGCGCAGTGGCTGAGAGTCTGCCTGCTAATGCAGGGAACACGGGTTCGTGCCCCGGTCCGGGAAGATCCCACATGCCACGGAGCGGCTGGGCCCGTGAGCCATGGCCGCTGAGCCTGCGCGTCCGGAGCCTATGCTCTGCAATGGGAAAGGCCACAACAGTGAGAGGCCCACAAAAAAGTCACAGGCTGGCAATCTTGCACTCCAGCAATATTTAATATAGCCAACACTTGGAAGCAATGAAAATGTCCATCAACACAGGAATGCACCAAGAAGTGGTCCATATACACAATGGAATATTACTCCAATAAAAATATAAATTAAATTTAAAAAACAAACAAAAGTAAGGAGACATCAGCTTTTCGGGGTTTATCCGGGCACATTCCACTCTAATTTATAACCGAGGAAGACCACTGGCCAGAAGGTCTGTTTCCCTAGTACCAGGATGGGGAATGAAGAAAGGCTGCCGCACTCTGGCCGTTACCTGCAAAAGCAGCTTTAAAGCCTGTGCTAATGGTCACTTCATGTGAACAAGTACTGCAGGGCTGTAAATGAAGCCTGCCCTCAAAATGTCTTGAGGGAGGTAATGGCCAATAAATTTCAAAATGTGACACATACTTTAAGAAAACACTTAGAAGAACTAAGCTGTAATCACAGTTTGAAAAATAAAAAGGACATGTCTTAAAGCTCAATTTCAACGGATTATGAGTCACATGCAAATTCAACCACAAAGAGGTATCAGCTCACACCAGTCAGAATATCCATCAGCAAGAAAACTACAAACAATAAATGCTGAAGGTGTTGTGGAGAAATGCATACCCTCAACTTTAAGTGGGATGTAACCTGGAAAGAGCCACTAATGAGAACAGAATCGTGGTGCATTTAAAAGGTAAATCCTGAGATACCGTATAATACAGGAGGCCCACTCCTGGGCCTATAACATAAGAAGACAGAATTGGAAAGACACAGGCAGGCAAATGTGCATTGCAGCAGTATTACAATAGCCAAGACATGGAGGCAACCAGAAAGTCCATCAAGAGGTGAGTGGACAAAGAAGAACTGGTACATGTACAGATGGAATATTAGCCAAGGAAAAAAATGACACAATGCCATTTGCAGCACCATAGATGATTCTAGAGGTGATCAGGCAAATTGTACTAAGTCAGACAGCAAAAGACACATATCCTATAATATCACTTATAGGTGTTAGCTAAAAATTGATACCAATGAAGATATTTCCACAGAGAAAGGCAATCACAGACTCATTAAACAAACTTATGGTTCATCAAATGGAAAGGTGTGAGGGTTGGATACATTAGGATATTGGGGTTAACATAGATATACAAACACATGTGAAATATATAATCACCAAAGACCTATGGAATACCAAGAGAAGACTACTCAACATTGTGTCATAACCTACATGAGAAAACGATCTGAAGAAGTATAGATACATGTATATGTGTAAAAGAACCACATCTTGCACACCTGGAACAAACAAAACATTTTAATCAAATTTTCTCTGATTAAAAATTAAATTTAAAAAAGAACACGAAGTAATGAGACATAAACTTAAGGGGCTTTTTGCTGGCACATTGCGTTCTAATTTACAACAAGAACACGACTTCCATTAAAGCTCTGTCATCACTAATAAAGCAGCTTTATAAGCAATGTTGACAGTAGCTTAAAAGAAGTTTCACTAATTATTGATAGTAACAAGAAAACAAACAAAAGTAAAAATCTCACTGCAAAAAGTATACACAGAGTAAGGGTAGTAGATCAAACACTTATTAAACTTCTGTAAATAATAAAAGACAACAGTAGTATGTTTTTTTTAAAAAGAGAGGGCCCAAATAAATCAGAAATGAAACAGATGATGTTTACAACAGCCACCACAGAAATACAAAGTATCGTAAGATACACACACGGTAACTCAGGGCTCAGAATGGACAGAGCCCACTCTCCATTCCCCTGTACATGACTTACAGGAGCCTCAGGAACTGAGGAGGGGGTCCATGAGGAGAGGCACAAGATAGAAGATGTTAGGCATTAACATGACTGCATTGATCTTCAATGTGCCTGAACTACATTCACACGAGATGATTTTGCCCTGTATGCACATCAGCACCTCTAGTTGGAACTGCAGATCTTTGGCTTCACCACCTCTACTGACAGCATTAGCTTCACGTGCTGCGGACCGTCTCCTATAGGATTTCTAGAACCACAAAGCATCGAAGCTTCACAGGACCCAGAGTCTGTGCGACTCCACTTCGAGTCTCAGAGTCTCAACTGCACTCAGAGACTCAGAGTCTCAACAGAGACTCCACTCCTGGAGGGCACACACAAAGTACTGTGCGCATCAGGACCCAGGGGAAGGAGCAGTCACCCCATAGGCGAATGACCAGACCTACCTGCTAGTTTTAGAGGGTCTCCGGCAGAGGCGGGGAGTGGCTGTGGCTCACCATGTGGACAACGACACTGCCAGCAGAAGTTCTGGGAAATACTCCTTGGCGTCAGCCCTCCCAGAGTCCGCCATTAGCCCCACCAAGAGCAAGGTTGGCTCCAGTGCTGGGTTGCCTCAGGCCAAACAACCAACAGGGAGGGAACCCAGCCCCATGCATCAGGGAGATTTAGCCTACACAACCCACTGAGCCAACCTTAGCCACTGGGGACAGACACCAAAAACAATGGAAACTATGAACCTGCAGCCTGTGAAAAGGAGACCCCAAACACAGTAAGTTAAACAAAATGAGAAGACAGAGAAACACACAGCAGATGAAGGAGCAAGGTAAAAACCCACCAGACCAAACAAATGAAGAGGAAATAGGCAGTCTACCTGAAAAAGAATTCAGAGTAATGATAGTAAAGATGATCCAAAATCTTGGAAATAGAATGGAGAAAATACAAGGAACGTTTAACAAGGACCCAGAAGAACTAAAGAGCAAACAGACAGAGATGAACAACACAATAAATGAAATTAAAAATGCTCTAGAGGGCTTCCTTAGTGGTGCAGTGGTTGAGAGTCTGCCGGCCGATGCAGGAGACATGGGTTCGTGTCCCCGTCCGGGAAGATCCAACATGCCGCAGAGCAGCTAGGCCTGTGAGCCATGGTCGCTGGGCCTGCATGTCCAGAGCATGTGCTCTGCAACGGGAGAGGCCACAACAGTGAAAGGCCTGCATACCACACACACACAAAAAAATGTTCTAGAAGGGATCAATAGCAGAATAACTGAGGCAGAAGAACGGATAAGTGACCTGGAAGATAAAATAGTGGAAATAACTACTGCAGAGCAGAATAAAGAAAAAAGAATGAAAAGAATTGAGGACTGTCTCAGAGACCTCTGGGACAACATTAAATGCACCAACATTCGAATTATGGGTATCCAAGAAGAAGAAGAGAAAAAGAAAGGGACTGAGAAAATATTTGAAGAGATTATATTGAAAACTTCCCTAATATGGAAAAGGAAATAGTTAATCAAGTCCAGGAAGCACAGAGAGTCCCATACAGGATATATCCAAGGAGAAACACGCCAAGACACATATTAATCAAACTATCAAAAATTAAATACAAAGAACAAATATTAAAAGCAGCAAGGGAAAAACAACAAGTAACACATAAGGGAATCCCCATAAGGTTAACAGCTGATCTTTCAGCAGAAACTCTGGAAGCCAGAAGGGAGTGGTAGGACATATTTAAAGTGATGAAAGAGGAAAAACCTACAACCAAGATTACTCTACCCAGCCAGGACCTCATTCAGATTTGACGGAGAAATTAAAAGCTTTACAGACAAGCAAAAGCTAAGAGAATTCAGCACCACCAAACCAGCTTTACAACAAATGCTAAAGGAACTTATCTAGGCAGGAAACACAAGAGAAGGAAAAGACCTACAATAATAAACCCAAAACAATTAAGAAAATGGTATTAGGAACATACATATCAATAAATACCTTAAAGGTAAATGGATTAAATGCTCCAACCAAAAGACATAGACTAGCTGAATGGATACAAAAACAAGACCCGTATATATGCTGTCTACAAGAGACCTAGGGACACATACAGACTGAAAGCGAGGGGATGGAAAAAGACAGTCCATGCAAATGGAAATCAAAAGAAAGCTGGAGTAGCAACTCTCATATCAGACAAAATAGACTTTAAAACAAAGACTATTACAAGAGACAAAGAAGGACACTACATAGTGATCAAGGGATCAATCCAAGAAGATATAACAACTGTAAATATTTATGCACCCAACATAGGAGCACCTCAATACATAAGGCAAATGCTAACAGCCATAAAAGAGGAAATGGACAGTAACACAATCATAGTAGGGGACTTTAACACCCCACTTTCACCAATGGACAGATCATCCACAATGAAAATAAATAAGGAAACACAAGCTTTAAATGACACATTAAACAAGACGGACTTAATTGATATTTCTAGGACATTCCATGCAAAAGCAACAGAATACACATTTTTCTCAAGTGCTCATGGAACATTCTCCAGGATAGATCATATCTTGGGTCACAAATCAAGCCTTGGTAAATTTAAGAAAATTGAAATCGTTATCAAGTATCTTTTCTGACCACAACGCTCTGAGACTGGATATCAATTACAGGAAAAAATCTGTAAGAAGTACAAACACATGGACGCTAAACAACACACTACTTAATAACCAAGAGATCACTGAAGAAATCAAAGAGGAAATCAAAAAATACCTAGAAACAAATGACAATGAAAACACGACGACCAAAAACCTATGGGATACAGCAAAAGCAGTTCTAAGAGGGAAGTATATAGCTATACAATCCTACCTCAAGAAACAAGAAACATCTCAAATAATCAACCTAACCTTACACCTAAAGCAATTAGAGAAAGAAGAACAAAAAAA
>NW_020185324.1:56754-76831 GCF_003031525.2 Neophocaena asiaeorientalis asiaeorientalis
ACATAGCACAGGGAGATCAGCTTGGTGCTCTGTGACCACCTAGAGGGGTGGGATAGGGAGGGTGGGAAGGAGATGCAAGAGGGAGGAGATATGGTGATACATGTATACGTGTAGCTGATTCACTTTGTTATACAGCAGAAACTAACACACCATTGTAAAGCAATTATACTCCAATAAAGATGTTAAAAAATTAAGAAATTAAAAATTAATCTAATTAGAAATGGTTAAAATGGTAAATTTTATATTATATATATTTTACCAAAATTTTTAAGATAAAAATACACAAAGATGGAATGAGTTTGGAGGTAGTATTTTATATGGAATGGCTAGAGAAGGCCTCACTGAGAAGAAGTAAGGTGGGGCCCTGTAGATGTCTAGGGGATGAGAGTTCCAAAGAAGGGACAGCACACACAAAGGCCCTGAGGCCCCCTCTTGCAGGGAGGGCTGTAGGGCAGTGTAGCTGGAGCAGGGAGAGGGAGGCAGCAAGTGGATGGAGATGAACTCACTCCAGTGGGGTAAAGTGCCATAGTGGTGAATGTAGGTGAGGGTAAGATCTTCGGTGTCGCGCGAGCACACGTGCACAAACATACATACACACACACACACACACACACACACACACACACACACACTCCCCTAATCATTTCCACACAAACCCCCTCACTCCATCACACTCAGCTCTCCTCGTCGCCTCTTCTGTGCTCCCATCAGTAGCAGGAGCTAGGAATTGGCACCCTCCAGTGATGTAACATTGGAAATGCCAAATCCAGATGACTAACTGGATCCCAGATGGTGACTGAGTTAATGAGGAATCGTAGCCACCCATTGCAGGCCCCTTGCTTCCAAATAAGGAAACAAAAGTCCCTGGGAATTCCCTGGCAGTCCAGCAGTTAGGACTCTGTACTTTCACGGCCGAGAGCGCACGTTCGGTCCCTGGTCAGGGAGCTAACATCCCGCATGCCACAACACGGAAACAGAAGTCCTAACTAGGAACAGGACTCATCCGAAGCCACGCAGTGAGTAGTCAGCTAGAACCCCACTCCCTGGCTCCCACGCTACTGCTCCTTTGTGTAATCCCAGCCGCTGACCAATGGGGTGGGGGCAGGCTCATCTTCCTATTGGCCAGGCTGAGAGCTGCCTAGGGCGGGCTGAGCACACTGCCGTGACCTCAGCCTTGGGTCACCTCCAGGGTCTTTGTGAGAGCTGGGAAGAAAAGCACAGAAAACTGCTGGTACCCCATCACTTCTGCTAGGCTGGGAGAAGCCACTCCAGGAGGGCTGAGGGTGACAGTGTGAGAGGCAGAAGGTGGGAATCACAGCCTCATCGCTACTCTGCACCCCCTTCCCCAGAGCCCACTCCACACTCTGCTCCTATCGGCTACCTTGCTTAACTATATGACAGCTCTCTTTCCCCTCCACTAAATAGTTTCTTATGGGTAGGGACCAAATTTTTCTCAACTTTGTAGTCATGGTGGGTTATAATTAGAAAAGTCATAGACAAGGATTTGAATTATAGCTCAGCTTTTATATTAATTATATTCTCACTCTGTTACCCTGGGCAAGTTAATTAACTACTCTGAGCAACTATGTCTTCATCTGTAAAATAGGCACAGCTTGGCTCAGTTCTTAAGATTAGAGATTCTGTCCTTGAAGCCTTAACATGTGCAATAGAGGCAGGCATTATGTACAAAGTACAGAACTGGTCCTGGAGGGAAAGTGTCAGGGAACTCTTTTCTGAGGAGGTGATATCTCTGCAGCGTTTTGAAGGTGCTGTAGGAACTTTCCAGGTGCCATGGCTGGGGAGAACAGTCCATGCAGAGGCATAGAGGCCTGGAAGAATGTGGTAAGAGGATACAAAAGCACTTGGTACTATGAAAGCGTGGCATGGTGACTTTCCACCATGTCAACTGAGCTAAGCTGGAACTTGGTTTTCCAGACTTCTCTTCCCTATGTGATTCCAAATTAGGGTTGTCCACAAGAGAACCAGGGAGATTTGGATGGCAGATAGGAAGCGTCAGCCACAATGCACTGAAAATGTGGCAGAGAGCTGGATGCTGCTACAGCACACACAGTGTCCCCGGGCTGCTGGTTCCCGCAGCTGGCTCAGGGCGAAGACCATCCAGCGGCTCCTGCAGGTCCTCTTCTAGCCTCTCTGAGTCCTGGGCCAGGTGTGTATTTACAATACATATGTACATATACGTGTGTATATATGTGTGCACACACACACACATATTCCCCTCCAGAGAGCTGGTTGTTAAACCCTTACCAGCACACCTGCTCCAGTCCAGCTTCTCCAGCTTCTCTTGGACCATCTCCAAGCTTACTCGTGGGGATTTAGCCCGCAAATCTTTATTCATAAAATAAACAATAATCTTTTTATGGCCCATTTGAGAGCAAAGTATCAACAAAATCTTGGTGAGTCTTGGTCACAGCACTAGGTGGGCAGGCTCTGTGGGGTCCCCAGGGCCTGCCTTGGCAAGGTGAGAAAAGAGATGCATTCTGGGTGACATCTGAGGGTCCCTTGGGTGCAGTGGCCTCAGAGCAAAACAAAATGCTTGCCACTCACCAGGGTTTAATAAATTCTAACCAGCCCCACTAACAGTCACAATGAGAACTTGCATTCTTTGACCACCTCTAAGATGCCAGGCAGATGAGTTGCATGTATGTTACAACATTTCATCGCACAGCAATATCACAAAGCAGATACTGATGAAGAATCTGAACTCAGATGTAGTAGGTAAGTTGCCCAAAGTACCAGAGTGATGATTTCAACTCAATCCTGGTCATGCAGTACTGCTCACTCTTCCTGCAGGAGCGTGTGGTCAGAGGCATGGCCTGCAGGTACACAGGTACCTGGACTGCCAAGCACGATGCTCATCACAAGATGTCACCTACAGGGCGCTTCGCGGCAGGGGGATTGGATGTGGGGTAAGGGCAGAGGGCCAGGGAGATAGATATGCAGCCACCTTAGAATAGGGGGTAAGAACAGGATGTTTGGGGCCACAGGGGAGCACAGTCAAGCCACAGTGTGTCAGGAAAGGTTGGCTACACTTAGGTTTTGAGGCCCATGCAGTCCAGACAGGAGCAAGTCCATATGCAGCTTCATGGTATTTCATTTATTTCACTCTTCACTAAAGAGTAGCTCTGGGGGAGGGCACACGCAAATTCTACCTGTGCCGTTATCTGCCAGCTTCCATTCTCACACCTGAGACTTCCTTAGTCCATTTCTTCAACTTCTGAGCTTGGTGCCCACCACTGTGCTGGGAACTGAGGATGCAGAGCTGGACCAGAGGCACCGTCTGTGCCCGGGGGCTCACAGCAAGAGCCCAGCGTCAGCTGTGTGGCTGGAGGGTGGGTAAGTACGTGGTGAGTTCTGGTTCCCTTACT
The DNA here is from genome assembly GCF_003031525.2 of Neophocaena asiaeorientalis asiaeorientalis. NCBI lineage: Eukaryota > Metazoa > Chordata > Mammalia > Artiodactyla > Phocoenidae > Neophocaena > Neophocaena asiaeorientalis. Next base: position 60,141 of record NW_020185324.1, read on the forward strand.
GCCTGGGCCCTCACCAGCACGGAGGCCTTTGGCAAATTCATCTCACTGTGGGGCAGAGTCCTCATCTGAGAAACGGGACTTGCTAGCAGTGCTCACCACTGAGGGTGTCTCTGAAGTGTAAATGAGACAAACAGATGAGGGACTTGGGATGGTGCCTGGCTGTAGTAAGCACTCCGTGGCTGTCAGCAGTGATTGTCCCAGCAGAGGCTCAGTGGCTGGCGTCTTCATCTGGGGTCCCCATTAAGATACTCAGAATCACCCCATCTGGAGGTGAGCCAGGCATCTCTGTGGTGTGCCTGGCTCTCCTGGCCTCCTGCAATTGCTGGGCTGATCTGTGGTATTCTACAGCCCCCTGGTGGGCCTTATGGGAGTATAGCAACTAATTCAATAAACTCCATGATTCTGATTCTAGAGGGAACTAAGTCTGAGGGCTGGCATGGTCTAGATTTCACTCCCCATGCATTGCTCAGGACCTATGTTATCCTCATTTCTCTTTAGTAAAAGAGAAACTAGTCAGCTGCTATTCTCTTGGCTTATCCATAGTGGGTGAAGACAGGGCACGGAATAAACCCTTCCTGTTCTACTGCTTTGCTCAAGTACTGCCATGCAAAAATAGATTAGGTGGAGAGTAAACATCTGGCTGGAACCAGGAGGCAGGGGAAGGGTCTCCACCAACCCCACCCTGAGTTCCAGAACCTTCCATCCAGCTCAGTGGCTCTCATTGGCCAGGGTTCCAGGGGTCCCAGCCAATCCAGCAGGGGGTGGGGGCACTCTGCAGCTTTGGACACCAGAAGCAGGGGACATCTAGGGAGCCACAAGCACAGCTCATCCCGTGGATGTGTTGACACCGCCTGGAGTTGCCTTCTCAGTGGATGTTGGATATGGGATGCCCAGAAACCCCCCAAGCGGAAACCACCGACACCACCCTTGGACTTGTGCTTCCCCAACCAGAACCAGTCCCGCAACTGCTACCAGAGCGTCCAGGGCACCGTGCTGGATCCAGCACATCAAGGATGGCACTTTCACACACTCTTGGAAGGATCAGCCCCCGCAAACCCCAGCCTCCCTTCTGCCAGGGTCCCCGCCTTAGTTACCCACCTCCACCCCCAACCTCTAAGCCACAAATAGAGTCATGTTATTCCTTCAAACGCAGAAACCAACAAATCGCGTGGGAATAGAATACTTTAAAGTGGATTCTAAATGCACCAAGAAGTCTAGCCATCTAATGGCATTTACTAAACAATGGTAAATCTGATGGTCTTTTGGTGGTGAATGAAACGTTTGGGTTCTTTATTCAGATTATGGTCATTCATTCAGCCAATTAGCATTTATTTAGGGTTAATTCTGTGCCAGGAACTGGGGACACCACAGTGAACAATACAGACAAAATCCCTGCTCTCCTGCAATTTGTGTTCTAGTGGAAGAGACAAAAAATAAAAAGTAAGGGGCTTCCCTGGTGGCGCAGTGGTTGAGAGTCCGCCTGCCAATGCAGGGGACACGGGTTTGTGCCCCAGTCCAGGAGGATCCCACACGCCGCAGAGCGGCTGGGCCTGTGAGCCATGGCCGCTGAGCCTGCGCGTCCGGAGCCTGTGCTCCACAACGGGAGAGGCCACAACAGTGAGAGGCCCGCATACCACAAAAAAATAAAATAAATAAAATAAAATAAAAAATAAAATGTAAGTAAAATATATAGTTATTTGAAGTCGTGACATGGGCTAGGGAGTAAAATTAAGCAGGGAAACCATAGGAGTGCCAGAGGGCTCTAGTTTTGGAGGCTGGGGGGTAGGGGGAGGTAGAAAAGGCTTCACTGATAAGGGGACATTTGAGTTAAGACCGATGGAGGTGAGGGAGCAAGTGATCAGAAAGCATTCCAGGCAGGGAGAGGGCAAGTACAAAGGCCCTGAGGTAGGAACACGTGGACATGTTTAGAAATAGGGAGGAAGTCGGAGCAGGCTGAGCAGAGAGAGAGGGTAAGAGAAGACCAAGCCAGAGATAATCCCAGGGTAGGGTGGGAGCTTTACGTGGGGCCTTGTAAGTGACTCCAGGGTTCTGGCTTTTATTCTGAGCCAGGTGGGAGTCATTGGAGGGTTCTGACCAGAGGAATGTTTTAACAGGACTGCTCTGGCTCCTTTGTGGAGAAGGGATCGAAAGAGGTGATGCTTTAGTCCTTGTATACTCTTCCTCTCACACCCTATCTGCTAGCAAGTTTTCCCAATTCTGCTTCCAAAGTATGTAGTCCTCTAAATCAGGTTCCTAAGGCCAGGCTTTTCAATTATATTAAGTCCCTATTTTATTTTTTAATTTTTATTTATAACCAATTTTTCTGATTACAAAACATGCATATTCATCTAAAATTTTAGAAAACTGAGAAGAAAATGGCAATCATATGCAGTGTCAGTACCCAGAGAGAATCATTAGGAACTTTTTGGTATGTTTCCTTTCAGACTGTGTATTGTGTGTTGTGCTGTGTTCCTAGATCTTACTTCTTTCGTTTAACATTCTATCATAAACTATTCCCCAGGCCAGTAAGAATTCCTTGAAACCATATTTAATGGCAATATACTGTTCTATCACATATATAATTTTTTAAAATTTTAATGCAGAATATTTTAACTAGTCTTCTTGCTGGACAGAAGGCCTATTTCAATTTCCTATTTCAATTGATTTTCTTGGTATTTCAAACCGCCGCAATCATTCTCTTTGTTCTGAAATCCTAAACCTTTCCTAACGGTATTAGCAATAACATTTCAACAGGGTTTCATATTTCCAGTTTTTTCCACTCTAACCTATGCTCCCTGCTGCCTCTGGGCTCTGTTAGGGGCTCCCATATGCCTCCAGGATAAAGTCCAATCGCCTTAGAAAGGCATTCCTGGGCCTTTACAAGCCTGGTTCTAACTCTTCATCCTGCCTCTTCTGCAACTCCTCACTGCTTCTGGATACTACCTTCTCTGCACATACAGCTTTTCCCATTGCCACTTCATTCTCTGCCTGTAACACCCTTGCTGCCTGTGGAAACCCTCTTTAATCTTCCGTGGCCCCTTCCAGGACAACTTGCTTGCTGTTGTGTGATGCCTTGAGTACTTTTTACAGCATTTATTACACTGTGCTGTAATGTATCTTTAATCCACCACGCTTCCCTGCTCCTCTACGAGTGCCTTGTGGGTGGGGACTGTGTCTGTCTTGCTCACTTCTTTACCCATTACACCTAGCAGAGTGCCTGGCACATGGTATAGAGCACAGGTATTTGTTCAAAGAATGGTCACCAATTGGCTAGGAGTTTACCAAAGTGGCAGAAACTCATTGTCTTATGTCAGTAGCACCACCTCCTGGACGTAAACGGCTGTGGCAGGAGCCACATCTGAATCCGACCATGTTACTCATGACCTCTACAGCGCCCTCCTTAGAGCAAGCCACTGCCATCATTACCTGGATTAATGCAGGAGCCTCCTAACTGGTCTCCCATTTTCTCTCTTCTGTCCACCTCCCCCTCCAACAGTAGGCAGAACGAACCCGTTAACATGGCGAAAGCATGTTAACCCCCTGCTCAAATCCTTCCAACTGGGTCTCATCACACGTAGGCTAAAACCAAGGGCCTTAGATCCCTCCTACACTGTTGGTGGGAATGTAAACTGGTGAAGCCACTGTGGAAAAGAGTATGGAGGCTTCTCAAAAAACTAAAAATAGAACTACCATATGAGCCAGCAAGTCCACTTCTGAGTATATAGCTGAAGAAAACAAAAACACTAATTCAAAAAGATACATGTACCCCTAATGTTCATAGCAGCATTATTTACAATAGCCAAGATAAGAAGGCAACCTAAGTGTCCATTAACAGATGAATGAAGAAGATATTGTGTGTGTGTGTGTGTGTGTGTGTATATATACATACACACACACACACACCATATATACCATATCTTCTTTATTCATTTATCTGTTAATGAATATGTATATATTTCTATATATACACACACACACACACACACACACAATGGAATGCTACTCAGCCCTAAAAAAAGAACAAAATTTTGCATTTGCAGCAATATGGATGACTTGGAAGGCATTATACTAAGTGAAATAAGAAAGAGAAAGACAAATAATATATGGTATCACATGTGGAATCTAAAAAATAAAACAAACTAGTGAATATAACAAAAAAGCTCACTCACAGATATAGAGAACAAACTAGTGGTTACCAGAGGGGAGAGGGAAGGGGGGAGGGGCAAAATAGGGGTAGAGGATTAAGAGGTACAAACTATTATGTATAAACTACAAACATACATTGTACAACACAGGGAATATAACCAATATTTTATAATAATTATAAATGGAGTATAACCTTTAAAAATTGTGAATCACTATATCGTACACCAGTAATTTATATAATACTGTACATCAACTATACTCAATAGAAAATAAATAAAATAAACCCAAGAGCCTTACAACAGCCAATATGACCTGGTCCCTGGCTACCTCTCTGATCTCATTTCCTATCTTTTTTTTTTTTTTTTGCTAATTCCATTCCATTCACAGTACTCCTTGAACACACACCAAAAGCACTCCTACCTCAGGGCCTTTGCCCTTCCTCTACCTGCTCCCATGTGGCTCATTCTCATTTCATCCAGATTCCTGCTGAAATGTCACCTCAACAAAGAGGATTTCCCTGAGCACTTCCTCTAGTGCAGCAGGGCCTAACCTGGTCACTCTGTCTGAAGCAGCAATGCTCATCACCTCCTAACCCTTTATCATGCTTTATTTTTCTTAATAGTCCTTACTATCATTGCTGTTATTTTAATTTTTTTTAATCTGGCTCCTTTCACTCAAATATAATTTGTTTTAGGAAGCAAATGTAACACTGATACCTAAACCAGATATAAAGAAATATACAGACAAGTACTGTTCATAAATATCATTGCTAACTTTCTGAATAAAATATTAGCAAACACAATGAATCTAAAACCACATTCAGAAAATAGTACACCATGAATAAGAGGGATTTATTCAATAATGCAAGGTGACTCACTATTAGAAATCCATTAACATCATAGTCCACATTAAAAAACAATCTAAAGGGAAAAATCATGATTATCCCTATCAAGTTTGAGAAAAATTTAACACCCTTCATGAAAATCACAAAAACAAACAAGAAAAACAGACAAGAACTTAGGAACCGAGGTGTAAGTATACCTCGACATGATAGAATGTATATACTTTCATCCTAAATCTCTTATTTAATGAGGAAGCATCAGAGGCATTTCCTCTAAGATCAGGAACAAAGCAAGGATGTCAATGATCTCTACTACTCTCCAACACTGTACTAGAGATATCAGCTAATGCAATTAGACAAGAGAAATCAAGTCAAGTTATAAGAACTGGTTGTTGGGCTGCACCAAGCTATAAGAACTGGTTGTAGGCCTACAAGGCCTGTACTCAGTCAGCTTCAAGACCAAAGAAAGAGTCAGCAACAAACATCAAGGTTTAATGGATAGGGGGAGCTTACATGCCTGAAGCAAGGTCCTGCAGTGACACCACCACCATGGGTGGTGGATGGCAGGCAGGACATGGGGGCAGGCTTCACTACTGGGGAGAAGGGTAGATTGCCATTTGTAGAGGAAACTGACCTCAGGTTGACTTGTTGATTACCAGGGAAACTAGCAGAGAGTCACATCCTTCACTGCCCCCTTGATAAGAACAGTCACTAGCTGTGTCCTGAAGCTAGTATGTAAGAAGGTCAGACCTGTGAGTAGGGTATAGGTGAAGCAAGCACTGGTTGAGTAGGGGATGTACAGAGAGCAAAAGAATAGCCACGTTCTTGAGTTCAGGAGCACCACAAAACTGGGGAAAAGAGAGACTCCACTCTTAGGGGGTGCACACAAGGTTTCACATACACTGGGACCCAGCATAAAGCAGTAACTCCATAGGAGTCGGGGTTGGAACTACCTATGAGTCTTGGAGGGTCTCCTGGGGAGCGGGGGGGTCGGCTAGGGCTCACTGTGGGGGGCAAGGACACTTGTGGCAGAGGTCACAGTATGAACTCTCCCAGAGGTTGCCATTTTGGCATCAAGACCTGGCCCTACCCAACAGCCTACAGGCTCCAGCGCTGTAATGCCTCAGGACAAACAACCAGCAGGATAGAAACACAGACCCACCCATCAGCAGACAGGGTGCCTAAAGCCATACTGAGCTCACAGTCACCTATAAACACACCTCTTGACATAACTCTGCCCACCAGAGGGACGAGACCCAGCTCCACCCACCAGTAGGCAGGCACCAGTCCCTCCCACCAAGAAGCCTGCACAAGCCTCAGGACCAATTTCACCCACCAGAGGGCAGACACCAGAAGAAAGAGGAGCTACGATCCTCCAGCCAGTGGAAAGGAGACCACAAACACAGAAAGTTAGACAAAATGAGGTGGCAGAGAAATACGTTTTAGATGAAGGAACAAGATAAAAACCCATAAGAACAACTAAATGAGGAGATAGGATAATGATAGTAAAGATGATCCAAGATCTCGGAAAAAGATCTCGGAAAAAGAGGCACAGACAGAGAAGTTACAAGAGATGTTTATCAAAGAGCTAGAATATTTAAAGAACAAACAAATGGATATGAACAATACAATAACTGGAATGAAAAATATACTAGAAAGAATCAATAGCAGAATAACTGAGGCAGAAGAACGAATAAGTGAGCTGGAAGACAGAATGGTGAAAATCATTGCCCCGGAATAGAATAAAGAAAAACAAACAAGAAAAGAAATGAGGACAGTCTCAGAGATTTCTGGGAAACATTAAATGCAGCAACATTCACAATATACAGGTACCAGAAGAAGAGAGAGAAAGGACCTGAGAAAAATTTGAAGAGATTACAGTTGAAAACTTCCCTAACATGAGAAAGGAAATACTCACTCAAATCCAGGAAGTGCAGAGAGTCCCATACAAGATAAAAACAAGGAGGAACACGCCGAGATACATATTAATCAAACTGACAAAAATTAAAGACAAATATTAAAAGCAACAAGGGAAAAGCAACAAATAATATACAAGGGAATCCCCATAAGGTTATCAGCGATTTTTCAGCAGAAACTCTACAGGCCAGAAGGGAGTGGCATGATATATTTAAAGTGATGAAAGGGAAAAACCTACAACCAAGAATACACTACCCAGCAAGGCTCTCATTCAGATTCAACATAGAAATCAAAAGTTTTCCAGACAAGCAAAAGCTAAGAGAATTCAGCACCACAAAACCAGCATTACAACAAATGCTAAAGGAATTTCTCTAGGTGGAATAGAAAAGGCCACAACTAGAATCAAGAAAATTTTGCATGAGGAGGCTCACCAGTAAAGGCAAGCATAAAGTAAAGGTAGGAAATCATCCACTCACAAATATGATATCAAAACCAGAAATCAGAGCTTCCCTGGTGGCGCAGTGGTTGAGAGTCCACCTGCCAATGCAGGGGACACGGGTTCGTGCCCCGGTCCGGGAGGATCCCACATGCCGCGGAGCAGCTGGGCCTGTGAGCCATGGCCGCTGAGCCTGCACGTCCGGAGCCTGTGCTCTGCAACGGGAGAGGCCACAACAGTGAGAGGCCCATGTACAGCAAAAAAAACACAAAAAACAAATAAAAAACAGCAATCAAGAGAAGACGAGAGAACAAATGCAGAATATTGGAAATTTATTTGAAATTAAGAGATCACCAACTTAAAACAATCTTGTACACATATAGACTGCTATATCAAAACCTCATAGGAACCACAAACCAAAAATCTACAATAGATACACACACACACACACACACACACACAAGCAATCTAAACACATCACTAAAAATTGATATCAAATCACAAGAGAAGAAAACAAAAGACGAAGGGAAGAAAAAAGACCTTCAAAAACAAATCCAAAACAATTAACAGAATGGCAATAAGAACATTCATATCTATAATTAACTTAAACGTAAATGGATTAAATGTTCCAACCAAAAGACACAGACTGGCTGAATGAATAAAAAAACAAGACCTCTATATATGCTGTCTATAAGAAACCCACTTCAGATCTAGGGACACATACAGACTGCAAGTGAGGGGATGGAAAAAGTTATTCCATGCAAATGGAAATCAAAAGAAAGCTGGAGTAATAATACTCATATCAGACAAAATAAACTTTAAAATAAAGACTGTAACAAGAGACAAAAATGAACACTATAGGGGCTTCCCTGGTGGCGCAGTGGTTGAGAATCCGCCTGCTGATGCAGGGGACATGGGTTCGTGCCCCAGTCCAGGAAGATCCCACATGCCGCAGAGCAGCTGGGCCCGTGAGCCATGGCTGCTGAGCCTGCGCATCCGGAGCCTGTGATCCGCAACAGGAGAGGCCACAACAGTGAGAGGCCCGCGTACTGCAGGAAAAAAAAAAAAAGACCACCACATAATGATCAAGGATCAATCCAAGAAGAAGATATAACAATTGTAAATATATATGTACCCAACATAGAAGCACCTCAATATATAAGACAAATGCTAACAGCCATAAAAGGATAAATTGATAGTAACACAATAATAGTAATACCACATTCTCATCAATGGACAGATCATCCAAACAGAAAATCAATAAGGAAACACAGGCCTTAAATGACACATTAGGCCAGATGGCCTTAATTGATATTTGTAGTACATTCCATCCAAAAGCAGCAGAATATGCTTTCTTATCAAGTGCACATGGAAGATTCTTCAGGATAGATCACATCTTGGGCCACAAATCAAGCCTCAGTAAATTTAAGAAAACTGAAGTCATATCAAGCATCTTTTCTGATCACAATGCTATGAGATTAGAAATCAATTATAGGAAAAAAACACTGTAAAAAACACAAACACATGGAGGCTAAACAATATGTTACTAAACAACCAATGGATCGCTGAAGAAATCAAAGAGGAAATCAAAATATACCTAGAGATAAATGACAATGAAAACACGACAGTCCAAAACCTTTGAGTTGCAGCAAAAGCAGTTGTAAGAGGGAAGTTTATAGCAATACAATCTTACCTCACGAAAAAAGAAAAATCTCAAATAAACAACATAACATTACACCTAAAGCAACTAGAGAAAGAAGAACAAACAAAACCCAAAGTTAGTAGAAGGAAAGATATCATAAAGATCAGAGCAGGAATAAATGAAATAGAGAGGAAGAAAACAATAGCAAAGATCAATGAAACTAAAAGCTCGTTCTTTGAGAAGATAAACAAAATTGATAAACCTTTAGCCAGACTCACCAAGAAACGAAAGAGAGAGGACTCAAATCAATAAAATTAGAAATTAAAAAGTAGTTACAACTGACACCACAGAAATACAAAGGATCATAAGAGACTACTATAAAACAACTATATGACAATAAACTGGACAACCTAGAAGAAATAGACAAATTCTTAGGAAGGTACAACCATCTAAGACTGAACCAGGAAAAAACAGAAAATATGAACAAGTGAATCACAAGTATTGAAATTGAAACAGTGATTAAAAATTTTCCAACAAACAAAAGTCCAGGACCACATGGCCTCACAGGAGAATTCTATCAAACATTTAGAGAAGAGTTAACACCTATCCTTCTGAGACTCTTCCAAAAAATTGCTGAGGAAGGAACACTCCCAAGTTCATTCTTTGAGGCCACCATCACCCTGAAACAAAATCAGACAAAGATACCACAAAAAAAGAAAATTACAGGCCAATATCACTGATGAACATAGATGCAAAAATCCTCAAATCCTCAACAAAATACTAGCAAACCAAATCCAACAATACATTAAAAGGATCATACACTATGATCAAGTGGGATTTATCCTAGTGATGCAAGGATTCTTCAATAGCCGCAGATCAGTCAATGTGGTACACCACATGAACAACCTGAAGAATAAAAACTGTATGATCATCTCAATAGATGCAGAAAAAGCTTTTGACAAAATTCAAGACCCATTTATGATGGGTCTCTAGAAAGTGGGAATAGAGGGAACTTACCTCAACATAATAAAGGCCATAGATGACAAACCCACAGTTAACATCATTCTAAACAGTGAAAAGCTGAAAGCATTCCCTCTAAGATCAGGAACAAGGCAAGGATGTCCACTCTCGCCACTTTTATTCAACATAGTTTTGGAAGCCCTAGTCATGGCAATCAGAGAAGAAGAAGAAATAAAAGGAATCTAAATTTGAAAAGAAAAAGTAAAACTGTCACTGTTTGCAGATGACATGATACTATACACAGAAAATCCTAAAGATGCTACCAGAAAACTACTAGAGCTCATCAATCAATGTGGTAAAGTTGCAGGATACAAAATTAATACACAGAAATCTGCTGCATTTCTGTACACTAACAACAAAAGATCAGAAAGAGAAATTAAGGAAACAATCCCATTTACCATCTCATCAAGAAGAATGAAATACCAAGGAATAAACCTAGCTAAGGAGGCAAAAGACCTGTACTCTGAAAACTATAATATGCAGATAGAAGAAATTGAAGATGACAGAAACAGATGGAGAGATATACCATGTTCTTGGATTGGAAGAAGCAATATTCTGAAAATGACTATACTACCGAAGGCAATCTACAGATTCAATACAATTACTATCAAATTACCAATGGCAGGCTTCCCTGGTGGCACAGTGGTTGAGAGTCCACCTGCCAATGCAGGGGACGCGGGTTTGTGCCCTGGTCCGGGAAGATCCCACATGCCGCGGAGCAGCTGGGCCCGCACGGGCCTGTGCGTCCGGAGCGTGTGCTCCGCAACGGGAGAGGCCACAACAGTGAGAGGGCCATGTACCGCCAAAAAAAAATTACCAGTGGCATTTTTCACAGAACTAGAACAAAAAAATTTTAAATTTGTGTGGAAACACAAAAGACCCCGAATAGCCAAAGCAACCCTGAGAAAGATAAACGGAGCTGGAGGAATCAGGCTCCCTGACTTCAGACTCTACCACAAAGGTACAGTAATCAAGACAGTATGGTACTGGCACAAAAACAGAAATATAGATCAATGGAACAGGATAGAAAGCCCAGAGATAAACCCACAGACATATGGTCACCTTATCTTTGATAAAGGAGGCAAGAATATAGAGTGGTGAAAAGACAGCCTCTTCAATAAGTGGTGCTGGGAAAACTGGACAGCTACATGTAGAAGAATGAAATTATAACATTCTCTAACATCACACAAAAAAATAAACTCAAAATGGATCAAAGACTTAAATATAAGATCGGACACGATGAAACTCTTAGAGGAAAACATAGGCAGAACGCTCTTTGATATAAATTGCAGCAATATCTTTTTGGATCCACCTCCTAGAGTACTGAAAATAAAAACAAAAATAAACAAATGGGACCTAATTAAACTTAAAAGCCTCTGCACAGCAACGGGAACCATCAACAAAATGAAAAGACAACCCACAGAATGGGAGAAAATATTTGCAAATGATGAGACCAACAAGGGATTAATCTCCAAAATTTACAAAAAGCTCATGTAGCTCTATGCCAAAAAAGCAACCCAACCAAAAATGGGCAGATCTAAATAGACATTTCTCCAAAGAAGAAATACAGATGGTTAAAAAGCACATAAAAAAGATACTCAACATCACTAATTATCAGAGAAATACAAATCAAAACTACAATGAGGTATCACCTCACACCAGTCAGAATGTCCATCAAAAACTCTACAGATAATAAATGCTGGAGAGGGTGTGAAGAAAAGGGAACCCTCCTACACTGTTGGTGGGAATGTAAACTGGTGCAGCCACTATGGAGAACAGTATGGAGGTTCCTTAAAAAACTAAAAATGGAACTACCATATGACCCAGCAATCCCATTCCTGGGCATATCCAGAGAAAACCATAATCCGAAAGGATACATGCACCCCAATGTTCATTGCAGCACTATTTACAATAGCCAATATATGGAAGCAACCTAAATGTTCATTGACAGAGAAATGGATAAAGAAGATGTGGTACATATATACAATGGAATATTACTCAGCCATAAAAAAATGAAATAATGCCATCGGCAGCAACATGGATGGACCTAGAGATCATCACAGTAAGTGAAGTAAGTCAGGCAGAGAAAGACAAATATCATATGATATCACTCATATGTGAAATCTAAAAAAAAATGATACAGGGCTTCCCTGTGGCGCAGTGATTAAGAATCCGCTTGCCAATGCCGGGGACATGGGTTCGAGCCCTAGTCAGGGAACAAAGATCCCACATGCCGCGGGGCAACACAGCTACTGAAGCCCAAGCACCTAGAGCCCGGGCTCCGCAAAAAGAGAAGCCACCGCAAGGAGAAGCCTGAGCACCACAAAGAAGAGTAGCCCCCACTCGCCACAACTAGAGAAAGCCTGCGTGCAGCAACGAAAACCCAACAAAGCAATAAATAAATAAAATTAAATATTTTTTTAAAAATGATAACAAATGAACTTATTTATAAAACAGAAACAGACTCACAGATATTGGGAACAAACTTATGGTTACCAAAGCCGAAATGTGGAGGGGAGGGATAATTCAGGAGGAGCTTGGGATGAACACACAGGCACTACTATGTATAAGATGGATAACCAACAAGGACCTACTGTATAGCTCAGGGAACTCTACTCAAAATTCTGTGATAACCTACGTAAGAATCTAAAAAAAATGTATATACATATAACCGTATCACTTTGCTGTACACCTGAAACTAACACAACATTGTAAATCAGCTATAAGTCAATTTTTTTTAAAAAACCAAAAACTTAGTTTCAAGTTTCCAAAATCTGGAGAGATTTTAGATGGACATTCCCAAAACATAATTATTCCTGTAGCGTTTACCTAAAAGCTCTTTTTTTCCCTTTCACTCTTAGAGATCACACATGATTAAAGTTCCTGAGAGCCCAGGTAAGTCATTTACATCTCAAAGGCACAAGAAGAGAAATACCAGTTTCTTCTAGAGTGGAACAAATTACTTAAACCAATTACAAAAGGCTCACTTGGATGCAACAGCAGAGCCATTAGGGGCCACTGTTCTCCAGATCTCTTGGCAGCCCCCATTCCGCAAGGATAGCCACCACAAGCCCCACATACTGGTGGACGACCACCCTGGGACTTCCCCCGCAACTTTCAGGAGCACCCCTGGAACTTCTGGGCCACAGGAGTTAGTGGACGGCCCTTGCAACATTCCATTCCCCGTCCTGTATTTCCCGACATCTCAGCGCTCACAGGAGCTTCCTCGGTCTCCTGGCTGCTCCTCCAATTAATGGGCTGCTCCCCGCGGGCCTACAAGGCCTGTACTCGCCCAGCTTCAAGACCGAAGAAAGAGCCCGGGGTCAGCGACAAAGATATAACGGTTTAACCGATGGGGGAGCTTACTTGTCTGGAGCAAGGTCCTGGAGCGACACCACACCGTGTGCGGCCAACACTGAGCAGGACGGAAGCAGGCTGCGCTTCCGGGTGGGGAGGAAGACGCTGGTTATAGGGGGACTGACTGCAGGTGCGCTCATTGGTTACCAGGGAAACCGGCAGAGGGCACGCCCCTCACTGCCCCCTTGATAAGAACAATCCCCAGCTGGGGCCTGGGGCGAGTATGTAAAAAGATCAGTCAGGTAAGTAGAGTATAGGTGAAGCAGGCATTGGGCAAGCAGGGGTTATACAGAGATCAAGAGAACAGTCATCTTGGGTGGCCTGACCATACACTGGTGAATTATGAAGGGTATTGTGAAGACTGCCTGCTAGTAAGATAGCTCATAATAAATGTTAGTCATGATTACTATTTTGCAGTCATACACTGGTGTTAATGTTTCAATTCCCGTGGGTTCCAGTGGTGTTTCCTTTACCTTCCCATAGTTCTGCAGACAAAAAAAAAATGTTGCCTGCCATTTCAGTGAACAAAGAATGTTGCCCGCCATCAAGCCATCAGTCACTGCAGCTGCCCCTAATTGTGAGCACTGAGGAGAATTCAGGGTGGAGGAAAACAGGAGACTAGCTCTAGATGGTTAAGATGCATATCTAAGGAACACTGTCGATGGAGCCCAGAACTTTGCATCTTCTCACACATAGAAAAACACTGAAATCATTACCTTGAGATGTCTGTTTTTTGTGATCAGTCAGTAGTAATCTTTTGATGTTGTACTACATGTTTTTTTCAACAAAAACTCGTATATACCCTGGCCCCTACCTTACCTCTTCGGAACAGTCCCTCAGAGCTATGAGAAGCAGGCAAGAGAAATGTAACTTTGCATTTATTATCATTATTGTTGGTCTGTCCCCCTCTCACCACTCAGCATTCTCTCCTCAGCACCTGGCTCACTGCTTGCTACTCCGTAGCTCAATAAATACCAGCTGAATGAATGAGAGGATGAAAGCTCCTGCAGAGAGAGAGAAATGGAAGAAATGTGGTACATTCTGGCTCCAGACTTGGCTTCCCTTGCAGAACCCCAGAGATGAAAACCATGTAAACAAAGATGCCCTTGTCCAGGCCCCTAGCCTCGCCCACCCTTTTTTGTTCTCTTCTGCATCCAGCCGAGCCTGGGGGGAGGTGGAGATGCATTCCTTTATTCTGCTTCCCCAGTTCCTCTCCTGCTGGGTGGAGGCAACAGCTACCCCTTTCCTCTGCCAGTTCTTCCTAATCGTGAGGGATTCACCAAAGCTTGAGGCCTTCTCGGTGTGGGCTTCTCTGAGAGGGGAGCCTTAACTGTCAGCCACCCTTGGAGACACGTGGGTGCAGAGGGAAGGGTGTCTTCCTGCCCTCCCCTTCCCAGTCCATTAATCCCTCCCCATCCATCAATGTCCACACAGAATTACACAGAACTGGGAAACTCAGGCTAGAATGAGAACCCCAACCAGAACCACCTAAACTGTGGGCTGCACGTGAGCCAAGAACTCTTTGTTCCTGGTCCCTGACAAGAGCAAGTTCAGATTGAGGGTGTTTTGAAATGTTAACTGGGTTGAGTTCTATTATGACTATTGAATCTAATAATTTAATAAGGGGGTTGAATGAGCCACTGAGCCACCGAAAGATATGGAGGAAACAAATGCATATAGACGAAATGCAAGAAGCCAATCGGAAGAAGCTCTCTGCTGTGTGCTCCAAATATATGACATTTTGGAAAAGGCAAAACTATGGAGGCAGTAAAAGGACGAGTGGTTGCCAGGGGTTCCAGGGAGGGAGGGATGAATTGGGGGAGCACTGAGGATGTTTAGGGCAGAGAAACTATTCTGTATAATATTTTAATGGTAGATACATGTCATTATTCATTTATTAAAACCCACAGAATATACAACACCGAGAGTGAACCCTTGTGTAAACTATGGATTTGGGGTGATAATGATGCATCAATGTAGGCTGGATTATGACGCATGTACCACTCTGGTGAGGGATGTTGACTGTGGAGGAGACTGTGCTTGTGGGGGGGCAGGAGGTCTATGAGAACACTCAGTTTGGCTGTGAACCTAAAACTGCTCTTAAAAATAAAGTTTATTTAATACAAGGTTGGGGTGGGTTGTATTTTGTATGTCTTTTTTTATATTACGGTCATTTCTTTTTCCTGGCAAATCAGTGCTATGGACTGAATGTTTATGTCCCCTCAAAATCCGTATGTTGAAGCCCTAATCCCCACATTTTTGAATGTGGAACCTTTGGCAAATGACTGGGTTTAGATGAGGTCATGACGGTGAAGCTCCCATGATGGGATTAGTGCCCTTTAAGAAGATGAAGAGATCAGAGCCCTCTCTCTCTACCACATGAGGACACAGCAAGAAGGTGGCTGTCTGCCAGCCAGGAAGGTGGCTGTTCTCACCAGATGCTGAATCTTCCAGCACTTTGATCTTGAACTTCCCAGCTTCCAGTACTGTGAGAAATAAATAATTCTGTTGTTAAAGGCACCCAGTCTACAGTATGCTGTTACAGCAGCTTGAGCTAAGATAGCTTTTAGTCAGTTTGTTATAGTTTACAAAAGTTTTTGGTCTGTGACAGATTGGAGGGAAAAAAACTGATTCTTCATCGCAAATAGTGAGAAGCTCTGACCTGCACCAACAGCCCTAGTCCAGGAGCCGGAAGCACTGGTCTCCTGCTGCTGCTCTGTATTTAGCTCTCTGCCTCAGTTTCCCCATCTGCAAACTGAAGGGGTAGAGTGACCAGACCTAGCAAATGTGGCTGTTCAGCAAATGCTGGTTCTTTCAGTAAATATGGGCTACCTCAGGCAGTTAGGGGCCATGGACCCCTTCCCTACCCCTCACCGTTTGTTGGGACATTCCAGAGAAAGCAAGTCTTGGGGAAATTCTGCCAGCCAGACACAAAACCTCACTGGCAAGTGTGCACGAAATAGGTTGTAAGCTTGGGCAAGACTTGCTCTGTCTGAGGACACTGGGACACACAACTTGCGTGAAAGGTTGAGGCAGAGGCAACAGTATTCTGGAGGAGCAGCCTGTGTCCTGCACCATGCCATGACAGTCTCCTGAAGTGGGGACCAGCCTCTCACTCCGCACCGGTGCAGAGGTAACACTGACTGTCCAGTGCTTCTAGCTAGCAAGATCTTGAACATCACTTACTTCCCCAGTGAAAACATATTCCAAACACCTCTCATACCAATTAGTCAACCTTCTGGTGTAATTTTTTTTTTTTTTTTTTTTTTTTTTTTTTTTTTTTGCGTACATGGGCCTCTCACTGTTGTGGAGCACAGGCTCCGGACGCACAG
>NW_020185324.1:76973-113071 GCF_003031525.2 Neophocaena asiaeorientalis asiaeorientalis
GGACTCTCAACCACTGCACCACCAGGGAAGCCCTTCTGGTGTAATTTTATTTATTTATTTATATTTGCAGTATGTGGGCCTCTCACTGCTGTGGCCTCTCCCATTGCGGAGCACAGGCTCCAGACGCGCAGGCTCAGCGGCCATGGCCCACGGGCCCAGCCGCTCCGCGGCATGTGGGATCCTCCCGGACCGGGGCACGAACCCCTGTCCCCTGCATCGGCAGGCAGACTCTCAACCACTGCGCCACCACGGAAGCCCTCTGGTGTAATTTTGATAAGTACCTTTGAGATGTTTTGTTACCACGTCTGGACTGGATTCTTAAGATGCTCTAAGTGCGAAAGAGCTGCCCTCCGTGGTACATTCAGTTATACATACACATAAATAGCACATTATTAATGCCTACGTATTTTACAGTATATTACAGGGAACTATACTCACTATTTTATAATAACCTAAAAGGGAAAAGAATCTAAAAAAGAATAAATAAATAAATAAAGGGGACTTCCCTGGCGGTCCAGTGGTTAAGACTTCATCTTCCAATGCAGGAGGTGTGGGTTCAATTCCTGGTCGGGGAGCTAAGATCCCACAGGCCTCACGGCCAAAACACCGAAACATAAAACAGAAGCAATATTGTAACAGATTCAACAAAGGCTTTAAAAATGGTCCACAACAGAAAAAAATCTTTAAAAAAAAATCTATAACAATCGTTTTTCTATACACTTGAAATTAACACAACATTGTAAATCAACTATACTTCAATAAAAAAGTAAAATAAAAAAATTTTTTTAAATTAAAAATAAGAATAAAAATAAAATAAATAATTTTTTAAAGTATATTACACCCAGCAAATAGAGAGATGAATTGCATGGCCTCTACGCTCCCTCCCAGGGCAAATATATATTGTAATATATAATATATATTTTTTACTTTAATATTCCTTGAAGACAAAAGTCAGTTTTCTGAGTTCACCAATACCTTCAGACCATGGAAACACATGGGAGTATCCCCAGGCTGAGGGTCAATTCTTCAAAGCTGAGATAGGTCTTCACTTCCTGCTGACGGGCATCAGGTGATGCCCTCAGTTTCTGTGTTCCTCCAGAACACAGAGGCACCCCAGCTCCGTGCCTCCGGTCTTTCCCCTCTTCCTTACTCAGTGCCCTGACCTCACCCCAATTCCCACTCTGGCCTTGCTTGTTGTCTTGGAGCTGGGGTAGTCTGTGCTTCCACGAACCAAGCCAGAAGTCTCAGTAACCACTTTCTCACAGAAACATGAAATGGCAAACTGCTACTATTTGGGAGGTCAAGGAATGGAGTGCTTTCTGGAGACGGGCGGCTTGGGTGAGAATGGCACCTCTAGCGCTTAACTTGTGAGTGATCTTGGGCAAGGTACTGAACCTCATTTTCCTCATCTTTAAAATGGGGACAATCACAGCTTCCACCTCTTAGGCTGTCGCGAGGGTGACATGAGACTGTCAAGCCCCCAGCACAGTACCCGCAGCCCAGGCGGTACCCGACAAGGACAGCCAGCCTCACAGTGTACAGCCTCTTTGTTTAGCTCCTCACTGCCACTTTATCCCATATCCTGACCTAAACTAGTCCCCACGTGGCATGGTGATCATCTGAAGTATAATTAAATCTGCACTCTTCTGTTGCAAACTCTTCCATCATATCTCACTGTTAGCAGAAAAATCTAGCCTGAGGCTCCTCTCACCTCTCCCCTCGCTCGGGGCTGCAGTTACCGTGGTCCTTGCACTGGCCGTTCCCTCTGCCTGGAACACTCTTCCCTGACCCTCAAAGTCCAGTCCAGTTCAAATGTCATTTCCTCAAAGAAGCCCTCTCTAATGGCCCCATCCTCCTTAGCACTAATCCTCAATCTGTAATCACTTTACTGATTTATTGCTCATGACCCCACGAGAAGGCAGCTCAGGGAAGCCAAGCACTGACTGAATGGATGAAGGATGCATTGTTATCCACGGGGCTTGGGTGCTTTTGAGATTAAGCTGCTTTGGTGGCCTGCCTGGACCTGACCCCCTGGCCACCACTGTTGCAAGTTCCAAACCCATTGTAAGGTAAGGCCTGGCCACCTAAGCATAAACAAATGTTGCACAGTGAGCCTGGAAGTCCAAGGTAAACACTTTTATTCTCAGTTCTGCCTTAGCTGTCTCTAGTTTTGCAAGCATGAATAAATGGAATCAACAAGAATCCTCTCCCTAAATGTCTTTCAATAAAATTTGTCACCAAACAAGTTTCCTCTTTTTCCTAAAGAGAGTGTGATTTGAAAGTGACCTAACATGAGGCTTGACCATCGCAGTATATCAGGGTTAATCATCCTGCTTCCGTGCCAGTTCCACTCTCACTTGGCAGCAAATAAATAGCCGCCCAGCAGATCTGCCCTTCCAGCAGGTAAAGAACTCAGTGAGGAAGGGAACCGCGAGGGGTGCGGCGGGCACAGAATCCTGAGCCGTTTCCGCCCACAGCAGGGCAGACCCGGGCAGAGGAGGAGATGCGGCTTCATTCACGGCCTCCAGCTCGGCGCATCCAAAAGCCAAATGGGTCCGGAATAACTTATCATTCCCCCTCGAGTGCCCTTGGCTGGCAGAAAGGGGAGCCAAAGAACGGGAATAAATGTTCTCCAGAGTGTCCTCCTTTCTGAGGAGTACCCAGAGGGGGACCCCTATTCCCAGCCAAGAAACTACAGGGTTAGGAAGGGGATCCATCCCCTCAGAGGCCCTGGGTGCCTTCCAGGGCCCATCTTTCTTCTTGCTCCTCAGAAGCCCGGGCCCCGCAGCTTCACAGGACAGTCTCTCGGATGACGCCAATGAGGCTGTGTGGCCTCTCAGCCTCCGCTCGCCGGGGCCTCCTCTCGGCTCTCGGCCTCCCCGCGGGGACAAAGGTGCTCAGGTCTCCGCAACTCCGCAGGTGCAGCAGGCCAGGCTGTCTCCTCGAGGGCAGCACGAGGGCCCTGGAAGTGCTGGGCTGCATCGGGCCCATGATCTTTGGGAGAATAAACAGGGTGACAAAGAGGTTAAGCTTCACCAGATGTGGTCCTCAGACCTGCCTCCTACATTTATCCATGTAATATTTAGTTTAGTCGCCTTGGGAAGGAAAAAAGGGTGTTTTCCCAAGGTGGAACCCACTTGGAATTCCAGAGAGTCTCTTAACATGTTGCCTCTTTCCTGAAGTTCCTAAGAAATACCCCAAATTTTCCGTTGTTTCAGCTGTAGACCTACCATGCTTAACTATGTGTCTATTGCAATCTCCTGCTTTATATTTAACATTCTTCTCATCACTTTTTTCCCAACTTCCCTGTGGTCTAAGCCACTGATTCTCACTGGGTCTGCACATCACGAGAGGGGAGGGGAGCCTGTCAGAAAAGTAGATTCCCTGCTCCCCCCTAGCAATTCTGACATGGGAATCTGGAACAGGGCTTGGGCATCTGTATTTTTAACAAGAACTCAGGTGATCCCGATATACTTGAAAATTGTAAAACCACCGGTCTGCTTAAGTTTATAAAATGTCAGCTAAAACTAATGATGCTTCTAATTGATCTGATAACTCTTCAATTAAGAAAAAACATGATAAACAACATAAAAACTAGGCCAATTTATTTGTAAAAGCTGTTAAGAATGTTTCTACTGCTAGATCTATTTTGCAATGCAGCACATACATAACTTTAAATATATCACATAACAGCAAAAATGGGCAATCCCCGATCCAACTGAGATTGATAAGAGGAGAACTGCTGTGTACATACAGTTTTTAAAATTACACAGTCATGTCTGTATGACCTATATTGCTGTTAGCATGTTGGGAAAAACTCAAGTGCTTTGCTACCATCTAACATCACAGAACGATCATTGGGATGTCTTTTTGTTTAGTTTCCACCATTCTGAGATTTTAAGGTCATTAAAAGGTTAATCCCCCCAAAAGATGGGACATCCAATTTTTCTAACACTCTGTTATTATATTTGTCTTTAAGGCTGTCTTTGTTTCCTGAGTAAGAAGAAAATTCCAACATTCATAGATGTCTACTGTTATTACATGGTAAGTTAAGACAAGTGGTTTGGATATTGGTAAAAAATTAAAATGGATATAAAAACACATCCCAGTAATACTAGAGAAGGTGAAAATGTGCAAAGCTGGGTAGAGTCAGAAATAAAAGCTCCCTTGCCCTTGTCCCTGCCTCCTTCTGTCTGGGGGATGGTGTGGCATTATGATACCTCACCACTGGGATCCAGTTCTGGAAGCCCCGGCAGATGGCCCAGAGTCTACTGCAACAGTCCCTGTACGTGAACTTTGATCCAGTCTGTGCACAAAGACCTCTCAAACATTTATAGTGATAGCATCTGTTGAACTATAAGTGCTTGTTCTTTTTCCCCAAAGCTACTTTCCGTCAAGCAAGACTTTGCAGAAGGTCCAGACCAACAGCTCTGCAGATGCTCCAGCTCTTACCTCACCAGAACTTGGCAGCTCCAAATACTTGCTTCTGTTTTTCAGGCAATTGGGGTGAACAGAGGGAAGGAGGCAGGGAATGACATCTGGAGGAGACCAGGGACATGTGCGTGTAAATCTCTCTCCTACACAGGCTACCAACTGGAGCCTGACCTAGGACTACTGGTTGACCACTTCTTTAGAAAGCAAACAACAAAAGGGCCCACGGTTCATGTACCTCTTCACACGAGTAATCAGACTGTTCTGCTCCCCGCGGTCCCCTGAGGGATGGGACAGAATCTGGCTTCTGGCTTCTGTAAGAAGAGGCCAGCAGGTGGGAAGGGGAACAGAAAGGAAAGTGAGGTGGGGATTTGTTCAATCTGCCTGAAAAACGTACCTAGGATCCAGTATCTAGCAATGACCCTGAGAATCAGGCCAACTCCACTCAAGAAGTATTTGATGGGCACGTAATACCCACAGGCACAGCCAAGTAACACCCGTGAGCCACTGTGCACTGAGGTCTCCAACGGCCACCCCACAGACATGGAGCTACAGAGCAAACACCCAAAAGGTAAACGCTGCTTTTGAAAGAGGTGGGTGAGGAAAGCTGCAACCCATTCCCACTTCTCATCAGAGGGAAATTCCATTCACTCAGAGATACGGGTGTAGAGACCACCTAGTCCAACACTTCACTTTAAAGACGAGAAACCTGACACGCAAGCGGAATATTTACGTGCCCGGTTTTATCTTTTCACAGGCTACTTGTTTGGGGATTGCCGTGTGTTTTTTTAATAAATGGAAGGGAAAAGATGTTCGTTCCTTTAAGTCTATCAGCTTAGGTAATCTTGCCAAACATTTCATGGGAACGTGAACGGCTCCCAGAATCTTGCCAGTATTAAAATTCACATATGTCCATCATTGTCAAAGGGCTGAAAAAACATGCCAGATCAAGGGAAACGTTCAGCTTAGGAAATGGAATATTAAATGTACTCCACACTGCCCATAGCCCTTGCTTTCATCCCTGAGCTGCTCCCTTTTCTTTTTCCAAGCATGCTTCCATATCTCGGAAAAATCGGTTTCTCTTCTTTTGAGCCAAGAAGGCTGTGGCAATGTCACATGTGAAAAGAAAGCACGCAACTTCCTCCTCTCCTTCCCCACACCTCCTATCCCCATTCCCCTTGATACAGTGACCATGGACTTTCTGTGCCTTCGACAGGAAACCAGAGAAGCCGCTTCAGCTGCTATGGAAACAAGTCATCGGATTCATGCCTGATATTAATAATAAAACTACCTGTTCTAGAAAACTGGCACTTGTGATGGCTTCCTCCATGTATTCCTCATCGGACTTCAAAACAGATTTAATGTTTTCTACAAGTTCATGGATGTCCGGGGTCATGCTGCAGGAGGACTGCTCCAGGAACCTCGCCACCAGCAACTTGGTGTCCATGTAAGATTTGTAATCTATTAAAGACCTCGGTCTGCATCTCGAAGCCCGGGATCTCAACCCTCTTCTCAAGGTCACCGCAGCCAGGTCTGGTCTTCCCTCAGTCTGAGTCGCGGCTTCACAGCTGAGCACGGGGACAGCTGTGGGCAGAGACAAACAACACGCACCTTTTGGCCAAGCCCCGTGAACATACATCTGTACTTGAAACAGCATAAACCACTAAATTCCATGTGGAAAACATGTGACAAATGCTGACGGCCATGCACATCTTGCTTTTCCTCTTGCAGGAAGAAACAAAAGAAAAAAAAACCCCAACACCTATGACACGAGCTTACTCCTTGAAGTGTAATTTCAATAGGACACGTCCCCCAAATATTTTATTGTGCCACATAAAACGCAACCATCAAGGTAAAGAGAGATGACAGAGAAGAGCATCCAGAATGCAAATCATGATGGAGCAATGGTTTCATGGGGGTGATCACCAATATATAGGGATGGTTTGGGCAGGCAGAAAAAACACAGTTGACTGATGGAAGAATGTTCTGGGGAGAGGATGAAGAAGCCACGGGAAGAGAGGAACTGAGGAGAGATGAGACTTGTGGGGTGAATGGAATGCTCTGCTCACATTGACTGTACCTTTGTCCTAAACATCCTCAGGGGTACTGTACTGACTTATAGGATCGACGTCACACCATGGCTGGGAGGTGGCGCTAGGGCTGACTATTACAGAAAGAGAAATCTAGTGCAGAAAAGGTACACGTCATTCTGGAAGTCAACAGAGGGCCTGGGAAATCCACCACAGGCTAATTTCCACAACTACTACTTCAGCAAGGGTATAAGGACGGGCAGAACGTTACTGCACTGGCAGATGGGTGAAGTGAAATCAGGCCTGGTCTCCACATGTTCATAAGCCAGCCAGCAGCCTTCAGTGTACACGACACTGGAGATTTCAGTCTGTGAAGGTCTGACAAGCAGGAATTGAGATATTCAAGGAAGAAGGGAGGCAGCGGGTGGGAAAACAGGTGGAGGAAGGGGAGCATTCCTTTTCCTCTGGAGAAAGGCAGGCATGAGGAGTTCTAAACAGGGGTTGGCAGCCGTCTTCCTCGGCTGCCACGTGCACATCACAGAGAACCTGACTCTTCGCGGAACACTCACTACAGACACTCATGTGTGAGGACAGAGTCAGGGACTCCACTGTCGCTTGAAGGCGACCTGGTCCCTTCCACAGCAGAGGACTCCAACGGGGAAACACGTGTCATCCTTGCCCCTGCAGCGCTGCAGAAGGGGAGCGGGTTCTGGAAAGATCTCGTTAAGCTGTGTAGATAGCCAAGTTCCTGTGGAAGCTGCAGGTGGCCATCCCGAGTCCTCAGCTTGCCAGGTGGGGCAGAGAACCCCATGGTGAAGACAGGTCCAGGGAGCTGAGGGGCCAGAGGGCGCTCAGTCCCGGGGCAGGACTCCTCCCCGCTCAGAAGCCGCTGGAGAGACAAGAGGAGTGTTCCCTCTGGCTCCCACACGGTCAGTCCAGAGCTGTAGCAAACAACACAGGCTGTCAGGGGGGCAAAATACAACTAGGAGGTGACGTGGGGCCCGGGACAGAGCAGGACCAGAGGGTCTGCAAAGCTGTATTTGCACAGAGCTTGAAGACAGCATAGGCAACTTGTTAGGACAAGTCACCGAAAGAAGCCTGTGCCGGTGGGATTACAGACTTTCATTTTCTTCCTTTATTTCCTCTATTTTTTTACAATTCTCTACAAAGAAGAGGTATTTGAAGATCAGGCAGTCATATATTCAGAAAAGAAGATTCAATGTCATTTTCAGTTTAAAATTCTTTTTAATTAAAAAAATTGTAACTATTAAATTTTTAAATTATTCAAATAACATCTATACACAAACAAACTCAAAACAGAAAGGGAGAGAGATGGAGTGTGAGAGCTTCACTCTACCCAAAGTTCTTAAAGCAAGGTCAGACTTAAATAATTCAACCTACTCATACACAGTAAAAAGATAACTAGTGTTGAATTTCAGAAGAGGGCGGTAAAAAATACACCCCTTTGAGTTTTTCCTGGAGAGAGAATGTTCATTCCCACAGGACTGGGAGCATCTAGGAATCAGAACTAGGTTTGCACGGTCTTCTTCGTGTGGTACCCAGCACAGTATCACGTGCAACCAAACGCTTCTGATGACAATGACTTGACAAGAAAAATTCTCACCAGCCTTAAAAGACATGGTAGATGTCTATCCTTAACGTGCATGCAGAATACCTGATTTTCCCAAGACCTATCAGCCCCCCTCCAAGCTCTCTCTTGAACCCCAGGGCCTTGGGTGGCCAGAGCCACTGGGCACCTATAGGCGAACAAGCACAGCGCCCCGCGAAGAACTTGGGAAATGACATCACCTCTCTCTGCAGAGTGATGAAGCACAGGGTCACTCTTGGATCTTGTCCTCGGGGGCTGGAGAGCTCTCCGGTTCCTCGCTGGACATAGCTGGTTGGAGCTGGGAGTTGAAATGGATGCACTTTCTTCTCCAGGTGTGTTAGGAATGTCCCCACCTGATTTTTTTTTTTTAAAGAGGAGAAACAGAAATCATTTCTGTTCAGCTGGCACCTTCAACATGCTGGGCAGGAAACACCTGTGAGCCCAAACCTTCTGGGACAAGGGTAATACAGTTCATAATATTTGCTTAGGCTGTGGGCCCAGTAAGTTTTTATCTTGCAGCACCGTGGGAAATGCTGCCTCCTCAAACTACCCCTCCACACCTAAAACAAACAAACAAAAAGCTCTAAATCCAGGAGCAGAAAAAGAAGCCATGCTAAAATGCCTAAAGGTGCTTGGCGTCTTCTCCAGTGGAGCAGCCTCATGAAGCGCTGGAAAGGTCCTAGCCGTTTTACCCTTTCTGACAACTCAGGTTGACCTTGATTAGGTGGAAGGTGATGGGGGTACAGGCGGGGTGGCTGTCCTGGGGCTGCAGGCCAAATGCAAGCAGAGGGTGTGTCTACGGGCTAGGCTGGGAAACTCCCGGAAAGCCAAGTTAAAGAGCCAGTGGCCACTAAATGAATCAAAGCACTCTGGAACTGGATGACTGCTGTTCAGGAAAATAAAGTCCCATCGCTTGTGAGCCTGACTCGTGGTTTGGGAAACTTTTTTAAGAAATGGAAGAATTAAAAACATACTTAGGAAACAGAACACTGCTGCATAATTCTACTTAAGATGGAAGGTGAACAGAGCAGAAATCCATTCTAAATGGCGCTGCTGAAAAATTACCTCCACCTAAAATAGCTGAAAGTTGATCCATTATTTATCACCATTTGCAATTTTGTCCTGTGGACAGTTCTCTGGGCCATTTAAAACCTCTCCAAAGAGAGAAAGCGGTAACAATGTTCCCTTAAGTTACAAGGGTAACTGTAAATGGACTCTAGTATTTAATGCGGGATTGCAAATCAGCATTCAGTACATGTGAAGGCAGTATGACCTGGGTCCTTGGTTATAAATGAGCAAATCACTCTGCAATAGGTAAAACTCTTTTTGTCTCTTTACAAGAGCTTATCTTATTTTAACAGGAGAAAAAAAATCTTAGATCAGAAAACACAGGAAAACCAAATAAAACTCTGTAATCCATTTCTGAAAAGTCTGGTTATTCATAAAAGATTCTAAAGATATCTTTATTTCTGTTCACATATTATTTCCTACTTGTAAGCCCTAAGAGTTGATAATATTTTTATACCCAGAAAAAAGGATATAGCTTGAACCATTTGCTCCAAGAATATTTGACCTCCAACAAAATATCGTACAGATGATTATTTTACCATTTTTAGTCTATTGAATCATGAGTTTGGGCAGCAATAATGTATTTATTACCTTGAATCACTGGCATGCAGATCGGTTCCAAAGGGCTGGTGGCAGCTTCTGATCCTTCTGGCATTTGGAATGAAGATCCCTGCAACACAGGAAAAAAGAGGGCTGTCTGTTGATATTCAGCTCAACCATCATCTGGACTGGAGTGAACTTGAAAAGATCTACAGGGCATGGTCCCTTCCCCACCCCGCTCTCTGTGTGGCTGCTTTTCCTACTTGCCGTCAATGTACCAAAGAGAAACTCTATGGACAGTACCTGCTGCTGGTCTGTCTGGCTCACCACAGCTTCATAGGGAGGCGGGGGGTCCAGAGGACAGAACACTTCCACGCCTTTGATTCGCGCTCCGTAGATATGTGGCAGTGGTATAACGTCAGGACCAACCATCCTAGGAAGAGCATCCTGGCATCAGGAAGCATGTTCTGGCCATCTGATGGTAGTGGCTCCAGCATACTGGCCTTCACCTCTAGAGGGTTATCCACTGACAATGGGGAAAATCACTCGCCGCTCCACGCTACAACCTCCTGGTCCAGGAGCAGGGGAATAACCTAAGCTGCTCTCGGATGGAGTGCCCAGAATTCTTAGGCAAGTGACCACATAGAAAATGCAATACCATCATTCATTTTAAATTTACTAGTCAAAGAGCAAACAACAATCCATAAGAGACAGAAAGCGAATTAGTGGTTGCACAGGGGCTTGGGGAAAGGGGGGGATGGGGAGTGACTGCTTAATGGGTATGGGGTCTCCTTGGAGGTGAGGAAAATGCTTTAGAACTAGACGGAAGTGATGGTTGCACCATACTGTGGATGAACAGAGGTTCATCTGAATAATGCCACTGAATTATACACTTTCAAAAGATTAATTTCATGTTATGTGAATTTTACCTCAATAAAAAACAAACAAACTAAGGATTCAGGGAAACTCAATTATTTGTTACATTAGTACATGACAAAAGTTTCTTGCCCGGGTTTCCCTCACGTCTGATTCATGGTAGAAACTCACTATTTGTTAAATAAATGTTTGAAATAATGAATACATTTTTCAAAAAAAAAGTGAACAACATCACAGCTCAGAGACAAAGCAGCAATGCTGCAGGAGGAATTACAGAGTGCCTCTTCCTAAAGGTGGTCATTCAACAAACACTGATGGAGCGCTTGCTGTAGCTGTGGCTGTTGGCCTGTGGGTGAGAGACCTTTGATAGCAAAAAATAAAAACAAAAAACCCACAAGATTTTCCGCCAGCATTCCCAGAAGGTTACACACACACGCAAATTATCTAGATAACAAAGAACCTAAATTTGTAAACGACAGCTAAAAATACATGAAAGTTTGTACCTTAGGACAAAACTTTCAGTTATAAAATACGTGCAGATAAGTCCTGGGGATGTAATACACGGCATGGTGACTACGGTTAATAATACTGCATGGCATATTTGAAAGTTGTTAAGAGAGTAGGTCGTAAAAGTTCTCAGCACAAGAAAAAAAAAAACTTGTAACTATATGTAGTGATGGGTTAACTAGATTTATTGTGGTGATCATTTTATAATATATACAAGTGTTAAATCATTACTTGTTTACCTGTAACTAATACAATATTATATGTCAATTATATCACAACTTGAAAAATACACAGAAGACAAAAAAAAACTGTACTCAGGCCATGAAGTGTTGGAGAAAGAAAAAAATATAATAGCAAAAGTTTAACGTTTGTTCTTGAAATGCAAAAATGGACATAAACTAAAGGAGATTGATGAAAAGACAAACGGGGCCAGCTGCCTACAAGGGACTGCTTTTGTTTTGTTTTGTTTTCGAAAGGTGCTCTCTGCATTTATGGTTGTTTCATTGTGCCCATTTACAAAAATGCAATTGGTGGAAGAAAAAAATTGAAAAAGATGTGATATTCTGTCTTCCTAACAATAAAACTTCTGGAGTTCTGGGATTTAGAAGGATGAGACTCCTACAGCCTGAATGAAAAAGTGAGAAAGTGCTCCCCTTTTTTCCTGCATCTTTATTCAAAAACAAGACTCTCAGCTCGTGCTTGACCTGAGAGGAAAGGAGAAGGTCACGTGCTGACACCCCAGGCAGGGATGTGTGCAGGCTCAGCACATCTGAGGAGAGGCACCTGCAGGAATGGTCCCTCCCTAGCCTGGCTGGGAGGGGTCCTGGTAAAGTCATCAAGAAAGGGATATTCTTCTCCCTTAGAGGAGGACTTGCCCACGGGTTTCACGCCAACTCTCCATTCCAGCTGAAGCTGTTTAAGAACTATAAACACCAAGTGACTCCAGGAATACAGACCCTTCGTGGACCTGACTTTGAAGACTTTCCTGACCAATGAACAAGGCAACTTGTTTTACTCACTGAGACCTATGCACTCCTTCCTTCGGCTCCAGAGGGCCAATCTTTAATCCTTAATTAGCATAATCCTGTGAGCATCTTTCCGGCACTTACAGTCCCCCCTCAGCCAACTCCCCACGCGTTTCTTCACTGTGGTGTCCTTGCCTGAAAAGTTCATCCCCCAGCTTTGCTTGTTAGCTCTGGTGCTGTATATTTCATATTCCCAACCCAGTGGCTACCTATATGTTCCTATAGAAGACAGAGGGCTTGCTTAGGACCAAGAAGTGGGAGGAACGGGCTTGGCTTCACTTTAGATCCTGAACTACTACAGAATCTCTTCAAGAAGGAAAACTGGGGGGAGAAAGGGGGTACACTTTATCTAAATTGGCTGAAAAATGAATGGCTTCTATGGTGGTTATTACAATAACCAGCAAAGCCTCATTTAGATGGAAGATGCTGCTAGAGTTGATGTAGCAGGAAAGTTCCTTTCCTACTAAGCAACTTTTCCTTATTTGTACCACTTTTGGGTAAATAAGGATCCATGGAGGGAAATAGGTCTGTTTGCTACAGGTTTTGTTCGTGATCCCTTATGGTACTCAACCCAGCTATAGAGCAGAATCACCCAGGAGGGTTCCTAAACTGGGCATGGCCCAGGCCTTACCTCTAGAAACTCTGCCCTAGTTGCCTGCGCTGGGGCCCAGGAATCTGTATGCTGTCAGTGTTCCCAGGTGGTTCCAAGGCACAGCCAGGACTGAGACCACTGCTAAGCAAAATGGATTATGGTGGTTGAAATCAAAACCCTGTTATATCTGGGAAAGGTGATCAAACTTTTACTGAAAATGAGTGTCTTTAGAAAACTGTTGCCTGATAAGGTAGCGGTAAGATTAAGGGCTAAATGTTTCTTAAGAGTAAGAAACATGCCAAGAACATCTGAAACCATGCAACTAACAATGGTAGAGCACGGTCCAAAGCTTTTGCCTGTAGAAAGATTTTTTTAGCCCATTATCTCATAACAATCCTCTCAGGAGTCACATGACAAGGCAGGTGAATGAGGAAACTGAGGCTCAGAAATGGTAAGAGATACACCCAAGGTGACCCTTTTAGGAGACTCCAGAGCCTGGGCGTATTCAAATTCATCCCGAAGTCTCCAGGAAACCTTCGCTGGTTCATGCTCATGAGACCTCAAGCTGAACAGGAAACCCAAACAGATCATGCAAAATACGTTCTGCTTTGATGCTACAAATAGGCCCTGAGAACTTATCCAAGGCTGATGGAGCAACTAATATGACCTTGACCAAAGAACGATCCTCCTCTGTGTGCTGAGAGAGCTTGGCCCTTCCACGGGGCACATGTTGGTAGGGGTGTGGGAGTGGGGAGTGAGGCAGGGTCGCCCAGCCCAAAGCTGAGCACAGAGTCAAGCCTAGGCACAGCCCAGCTCCACTTGAGTTTGGGTTTTGAAGTTCATTTGGAAAGGAAATGGGTGGGCCTTGTTGCTTTCACCTTTAAGAAATGCCCAGGTCAACCTGGCTCCCATGCGCTCATCTTCAGTTTTCTCTAGCAGGTAACATCCCCACAGTATAACCAGGTCCACATTCACGAATTAGGTTGGAGACTTTCCTTTTTGACTCCTGGCTCAAGCCAATTTCTGAGACTGTGGGACTCCCTGGAGTAGAGGAGATGGGGTACACAGCCCCCTCCAGTACTTACAAATTGATTCACAAAGTAGATAACCATCTTTGGATAGAAGCCTTGACTGCAATCAGGCTTCTACTTATGACAGTAACTTGAGAAGCCCTTTTTCAAGGAGATACCAATGCATGAAATGGTTGTATTTATAGAAGTTAAATAAATAAAGCTCTTCTGAGAGGTCTTAATACCTTACAGGAAAAGGGGAGCCTGTATTACGTGAAAACTCTTAACATAACTGATTGTGGAAATATTAATGATAAACATCTGTTAATATTCTTGCCTGCCTGCTTATAAGAAAGAAAATTATCAATTGGGGTTAAATAGCTAGTGTCTATGATGTTGATTTATACTGAGAATCTAGCAAAGTCAGTCAAATTTAAAAATATCTCTGATAGAATATGTATCTAAAGGTGAATAAATTTAGCCATTTAAAAAAGGAGAGTGGGCAAGGGGCAGTGGGGGAGACAGGGGCATGGGATTAAGAGACACAAACCACTATGTATAAAATAGATAAGCAACACAAAATATTGTACAGCACAGGGAAATACAGCCATTGTTTTGTAATAACTTTAAGTGGAATATGACTATAAAAATATTGAATCACTATGTTGTACACCTGAAACTAATACAATATTGTAAATCAACTACAATTTTTAAAATATACATAAAATGTTAGAAAAACCAAAGAAAGTGGGCTGCATTCAGATATTGGTAGAATTTTAGAAAATGAGGCTATTTGCCCATTGGAGGTATGAGCTAGTGCTCCAGGTATATACTTTAGGCCAAGCATTCTTGTTCTCTCAAGGGTGCTCTGCATAATCCCCTGCCCCATGTTCCTCTGGGAAGTTCTGGTTGGTAGAGCCCTTGATGACAAGCTTGTCTGTCTTCTTCCAACTCAGACTTGGCCAGGGGCTGGCTCAGAGCTCAGAGGGGCAACTCCAGGGATGCACCCAGATCCTCAAAGACCCACAGTGATAAGCATGACTATGGAGGTGCAGAGAAGAGAAAGGAAAGAGGGAAGAAGGCCAGGGGATCCCACAGGTCAGCACTACTTCTAATCCCACATGAGTTACTTTCCCTTTCTGCCACAGCATGAAATTAAATGTCTGCTGCCTCCTCTTAGGTCAACCGAGTGCTCACCCACAACCTCAGAGAGCCAAGGAACTCTTCTTCAAGAGGGCATTTCTCTCCCCAACCATGAAGTAACAGGCACTTTTACTGTCCTTCAATGTGCACTCTGCAGACAGACTGAGATTGGGCTACGTTTTTAGCAAACGTGTCCTATGGTACACAAAGAATATGTGTTTTGTTGCTATGTCCCTCTGGCCTCTGTAATTCTTGGCTCATTTCCTAAAAGACTAGCGAAGCCATCCTGGCCCCTGAAGCTTCGAAATTCCAGCCCACCAGTCCCTGTACAACAGGGAGGCTGAGCTGTCCCCCAGGCCATCTGTCCAGCCAGCTGATGTCCCTTCCAGCTTTGCGGTCATCTCTTATTTCCGCAGAGGTGGGTGGGCAGGGGAGGGGCTAGAGTGGGGTTTAGATACGAGTCTGAGAGACAAGTCAGGAAGATAACCCATTGAAAAGAACAGTAACAGTGTCTGGGTGGGAGCTCCCACTGGTGACCTCTTTCAAAATGACATGTGGCTGCCCTGAGCACTAGAAAATGGATTTCCAAAAACCCCAAGCCTGACACCAAATTTGTCTGACAACTCTCCACGTGTACCTCAGGGTTAAAAAGTAGAAATTCCAAGCTCTCTCAATAGCAAGGGAAAGACACTAGTCTTTTTTCTAGAATTCAGAGATTTGTTTTTTAGAAGTTTAAATGTAGGGTTATAGTTTAAATGTAGGGTTGCTTTAGCCTTTAAATTCGGAGTAAGATCATCACTTCATCCTGGAAGCCAACCCTGACCAGCTGACTCTTCCTTCAAGCTCTCTGCAGCCCACTCACCAGTCTAGGTTAGGAAGTCCTCCTCTTGCACTCAGAATCTCCCTTTTGAGCACTACTGTGATCCTTTCAACACTCATTTATAATGACCTAGACTGTGAGCTCCTTGATAGGGGGAGGAAGTTGGTATAACTCATTTTGAATTCCAATAACCCAGCACAGTAACTAGTAAGCAGCAGAGGATGGATTAAATGTTTGTTGAATGAATAAATGAAGTCATTCTTTAGATTGGTACAATTCTAGAAGTGGCTAACAACCAAATGAATGCATGCAGCACTTCATTCTACAAATAATGATTTCTGAGATTTAAGAAACAGACGATCAAATTTCGAGCTAGAATTTGAAAAGGAGAATAAACACGGTATCTATTTTTTTTCTAGACCAAGGAGATGTAATTAATAATTAACCTTTTTTTTAATGGCTGGGAAGAAGTTCATGATTTGAGGACCTGCTGATGGTTTACAATGAATATCGATTTGGCCCGACTGAGAGCGTTTCCACGGCAACAGCAGTTTTCAATCATGTCAAATTACAGCAGTTATCTCACTGGGTGTCAGTTTTCCTAAGAAGCTAATTGAAATTGAAAAACTATATCCTTAGGTCAAGGTTTGACTTTTCTTTGGTTTCATGCAATTTGTCAGACCAAAAAAGAGAGAGAAAAACCGGACGATCCTGGAAAGTAATACAATGTCTAGATTTTGGAGAGAAGTCAGAGCCCATGCTGTGAGTTCTGGAGACCCTTCGGCCTCAAAACTGAGAGCAGCCCAGAGGCGTGGGCGGGGGTATGTAGGGAGGATACCTGCGGTTCGTCCGGGGTGTGCATGAGTAAAACGTGGCGAAATAGGAAGGGGGAGGCACTGGCGGCACAAAGTCGTCAGGGTCTGGGATGCGTCTGTGTTCCTCCACTTCTTCCGCAGAAATCTGGGATTCATCCTAATTAAACAGCACCTCGGTTAGTCAACAGCTCGGGGAGAAAAGCAACGGATGACACAAAAAGGTCCGAGGGTGGGATCAGTGGAGTCACAGACACCCTGCCGCCTTGCATGGACTTACGATGCAGGATCTTCTGGCTGCAAAGATCTGAAGGTAGCGAAGGGCGGCTGCCACCAAGCAGACGGTGGTGGTCAGGGCATTCAAGGCACACAGGGCGAAAAGGACTTTCTGGAACCAGGAAACAATGACGCACCTGAGTACCTCAAAACTGAGGACCAGAACGCAACATAAAAACTTTAAAAAAAAATAATAATAATGCCCCAAGGAAGACAATTCCCATGAGAAAATGCATGTAAAGGACTTAGATGGTGTTTGGCTCATGCTGGGTGCCAAACAAACACTGGTTATTATTAACACTGTCATGCAATAGTGTGTCCTTCTTAATTTTAAAAACTTATCTTAGAAGATTCCTGTCCCGGGCAGACCTGGTATTACCATATTTCTTTTTGCATAAGAATCCTGTCTGGAAATATCCCTTCCAGGAAAGTACTGAATTTCTCTTCTGAAGTCAGTGTACCCAGGGATAGCAAATCCCAACCTCCCCCCTCCCACAGACTCCCACCAGGACAGCACGCTGCTTAATTCGTGGCCACTGATTCTATTTCAGGAGCCACTGGCAGAGCTGCCCCGGGCACCCAATGAAGACAACACAGGGGGCAGGCTGGCCCGAGTGTCAACAGGGCTTGTCTCTTCTAAACACATGTCTCAAAATAGCAGCAAAGCCAATTCCAAAAGTTTCTGTTGCCACAGTCCTGGCTGCTTAGCGGGGCTTTCCCCAAGCAAAGTCCTGGCTCAGAAAGTTTGGGAGTGACTCAGCTACCGAAAATCCAGAAGCCAAAGAAAGAAGGCCATTTTCACATCCTCCAAAACTCAGAGAGCTGACAGCTTCTCTCTCTTTGCTTAGAGACTCCTCTTCCCCACAAGAAAATAAACCCAAAACAAAGATCTAAAGAAAGCCATCAGTGACGGACCATCCAAAAGCTAGTATCTCGGGGTTCACCAACTGAGCTTGTCACTCACTGGCTAACAGACCTTAAGTCAGGACGTGATTTTTATCCAATTCCCTAATAAAGGTTAATTTTGTATTTCTCTTCAGCTGGTATCATTTGCTTTTCATCTCTTTCGCTTAGTATAGTTGCGGCCTATTAAACAAGAGGTAGTGTCTTGAATTTCTCTTGTACTTTCTGGCCGATACATCTCCTTAGTCTATGTGCTTTAGAAGGGCAGCACTCAACAGCCTACAGGATTCATTTAAGCCAACAAAGGAGCATTAGAACAATAACATATGGGCATGGACTTTAGAGGCTCTGCTAAAACTACATCTTATATGTGTAGCTACATCATGGGTGTGGACGTGTGCATGTATATGTAAATTCACATACGTACACATATACATGTGTATGCATTTAGGCTCCTTTACATTTTTTACTAGCTTATAATTCTTGAGCACAAAGAAGCTATCCATTCGTAACTTAAGAGAAACGCAATAATCTGTGGGTTCTCAATTCTGTCTCTAGGTCACTGATAAGGAGTCTCTCATATCTGCTTTCAATAGGATTATTTGAAGGAGGTAAAAAAGGAGGAATATTTCAGGGAGCTTTGCCTTCCTTGGGGTCTCTGTGGTGTAGTTACTGGTGGGGGATGGAATCTATTCCAGATACCTTGAGTAGAAGGTGAACAGCACTACAAGGCTGAACTGGGAAGAGTTTCAAGGCATTTTCTTTGTCTGTGCATTTGGCTGGTTGAAATTCTTCACAACAGAAGCAAATCTTGCCTTCACCTAAGTCCACCTTAAGGGGAAAAGGCAGAACAACAATTTAATTGTTAAGTAAGAATACACAGGCCACACCATGGAACACCAATCCTACAGAATGAGATATGGCAGGGTTCAGTGTCAGGCAACGTCTACATCAGTCAGGACAGCCTAGGGTATGCTGGGTAACAACCAGCCCCCAAATTTCAGTGGCTTAATCAACCAAGGTTATTTCTTGGCTGTGCTACATGGCCACTGCAGGTCAGCAGAGGGCTCTGCTCATCATATTCCCTTAGGGACCGACGTTGATGGAGCATCTACTATCTGAGGATTGAGGGTCACTATGCTAGAGACATGGAGAGCACATGATGAATTACACATTGGCACTTAAAGCAGGTTTACAAGGTAAAAGGTAGGACACTCAGTTAAATTTGAATTCAGATAAACAGGTCATTCCTTAGGGTCAGTATGTCCCAAATATTGCATGAGATATGTTTATAGTAAAAAACTATTACCCTTTATTTGAAATTCAAATTTAATTTGGTGTCCTGTGTTTTCACTTGCTAAATCTGGTCACCCTAGCTTAAATCTTCTTGGAAATGACACTCCTCACATGAGCTCAGTTTCAGTTCCAAAGTAAATCATATGGCTCCACTTAATCCAAGAGGACAAGGAAGTTCAATCTACCATGTGCCTGGAAGAAGCACAAGGTCTATTTGGTGAACAGTAGCCCTAAACCATGTAGGCTTAAAGAGATCTCTTAGTTCACATCTTCAGTGTGTTAATAGATTCTAGTAGAAGTTTTCTTTATTTGAAGTGATACAATTACTGATGAGTAATCTCATATATTTTTAGTGAGATGCTTTGCAAACTTTGGGTCACTTTTCCAAGTTTCCATTGAGTCGGGTTGGGAACATATGAACTAGCTGATTTGGGCTAATAAGACCCATAATTTGGGAGCAGAGGTTCATTCTTACTTGCTCTGCAGCTTGAGCTGTTAAAGTTGGCTATTCTATTTTGGCTAAAAAGAAAGGCCACACCTCTTTCATACTTGTTCAATTAAATAGGCGGCTTTGACTTCACTAGCTGCAAAATCCTTCAGGAATCTTTAAGAATGACTGAACATTTACAATGCTTTCGTTGCTTTTGTTGCTTAACAGAAAAAAAAAAAAGCCTTTTTTCTCATTGAATTAAGATTCTTATCCTCTAGTCATAGTGGAAAATTTCATGGTAGTTTCCATATTAGGAGGAAACTTAGTTCCTTCTAATATAAGTTGACTAGGAAGCCAAAGGGAAAAATTTGTACCACTGGATTACACAATTTTTGGTTTGGTTTTCTTTTTCTTTTGAACTGCAATTTACATACGCAAATCATAAGCATACCATTCAAGGAATTTAGAGCCATGCATATACCTCTGTAACCCAAACCCTTATCAACATACAGAACATACCATCACCAGAGAAAATTCCTTCATGTCCCTTCCTATGGATCCCTGCCCACACCCTCCAAAGAGACAACCACTGTTTGGATATTTTTTCCATATAGATTAGTTTTGCCTCTTCCAGAGTTCCATGAATCCTACAACATTTTTTATTCCTTGTCCTTAAATCATATTGAAAGGGATGCATTACTAAAATAAACACTGATGCCCAGATTTTATATAAATTTTGCCTCTGATACAAAGAATTACAACTAGAGTTACCTCGATGGCCTCCATAATCTACCAATTCACAACCACTTTGGTTTACTGTCTTTTCCTGGTTTGTCCACAGAGACTGTTATCTCAGCAACGTCCCCACACCTAGATCCACGACTCCACAACAAAGGCACAAGGCTGTTTCTATTTGAATTTTTCTTGCATTGTCTCACATTTTTGAAGGTACATCCTGCTGCTAATATCTAGATTCTTGGCTTCTAAAGGAAAACTACTGTGGACATTCAGACAGGACTTCCCTAGGCATGTGGGAACTATTCTTTCCCCTCAGGGATCGCTGACTTTCTCTTCGCTGCTCTTCCATAGTTAATCATATCCTTACACCAGGCTAAATTCATAAGGTAAATATTACTCCCAATGGGCTTCCTCCTTGAAAGTCTCCTGCTGAGAACTTCCTGTTTTAATACTAACAGCATTATTTAGTATAACAAAAAAGCACCTAATAGAGATGATTCATTCTTCTCATGTCTCCATTCTGTTCATGTACACAAGGCCCTCTCTCACCAAGCAGGAACCAAGCTCACGTTTTTCAACGCGACACAGTGCAATTTCCATTTCTTACATTGTATAAGCCTCAAGATCTTACCTGAGGACTTCACCTCCCCTAGGTAAGACTGGGTGTCATCTTACAAAGTACTCCCTTCCCACATGAGTCCATTCTTAATCCAAGGCATTATTTTAAGACAGAAACCAATCCTGTGTGGGCTGCACATACAGAAACCTCAGCTCTCTGGACTTTGGATGGCAAGATTTTCCAGGTAAGTGATAATTAATCCCTTTAAACAAAGGATCTTATTTGAAAGTTAATCACTATGCAAACAATAATGAATAGCTATCACTGTGCCCAGCTGATACAGGAAAGCCCTGAGGCTTCGTGCAAAATGATTCTAGGCAACCGTGCCTTTTGTGTTCCTCATTCTTCCTGTTTCTGACCCTTCACCTGCCTTCTTAATCCCATCTGCCCAATATTTCTGAAAACTTATTCTAACTTCTCTTCAATGTCTTTAACCGTCTGCAAACAACCCTGTTCGAAACTCCCCATTCTTAAATGAAAAACATCCCTCTTTCATACTTGATACTATTGCCTGAAGCTGTCAGATCCTCTCCTTCCTCCCATCATCAATCACTATTATGGCTCTCTATCCTAGCTGCACATTAGAATCTTCTGGGAAGTTTTCCCAAAAATGACGATGCCATCTTTAGCAACCAGGGAACTGCAAATTAAAGTAACGATGAGATCTCGACTTAGCCCCATCAGACTGGCAAAAAATTAGAGGGTAACACTTGTTGTAGGTAGAGGGTCACTGGTAGAAACGTAAGTTAAAGCTCTTTAATAAAGGAACTGTCCATACATTTTAAATTAAATATACTTATTCCCAACCGCTTCGGAAAACCGTTGAGCAGTTTCTTTTAAAGTTAGACATACGTTTACCACATGACCCAGCAATTCCATACTTATGTATTTACTCAAGAGAAATGCAAACAAGCCCCCAAAAAACATTATACAAAAATGTTCAGAACAGCTTTGTTCATAACACCCCTAAACTGGAAACAACCCAAATGCCCATCAACAGGAGAACTGATAAAACAAACTGTGCTATTTTTATACAATGAAATATTGCCCTGATTAAGAAAAGAGAGTGAGAAGGGAAGAGCAAACAACTGGTATGACCCAAAAACATGGATGAATCTCAAAAACATGCTGAGCTAAATAAGTCAGACACAAAAAGGTACATGACTCCACCTGCATGAAGTTCAAGAACAGATAAAACTAATCTGTGGTGAAAGAAACTGGAACAGTGGCTGCCTATGAGAGAGTTGAGACTCCCTGAAAGAAGACAGCAAATAACTTTCTAAAGTGATACAAATGCTCTAGATTTGGTCTGGGGTGTATACATGAGTGTGTTTGTTATGATGAATGTATACTTTGGTCAAAACTTAATTAACTGCACACTTGAGATCTGGTCATTTCGCTATAGATTTTATCTCAGTTTTTAAAAAAATGGATAGAATCATCAAATGGTTGAATGTGCTATAAAAAAAAAAAATGAGACAAACAGAAGAACAATCCTTGTCCTAGGAGCCTACTCCGCTTAGGTCACAGCCCCGATGGAGATCTGCAGAACAGTATTCATAGCAGCACTGCTTCTATCTGTCAAAACCCAAACCACAACGGACAACAAGAAAATAGAGAACTGACTTGTTCAAAGGAAAAAAGGGTGTTAGAGCTGTACCTAATATATCTTTAAGTGAGAAAAACAATATGCAGGGAAGTGGATACAAAAGCTCCCATTTCTGAAGAGTAAGTAGTGAACAACCCCACCCCATACACATCTACATAAGGTTACATGAGCATGAAACATGAAAGGAAATCCCCCAGCTTGTTACCGTGGATTCAGGGTGACTGGTGTAGATGGTGAGGCAAAGAGGGAAGGAGAGAATCCCTTCCTCAGAAAGACTCCACTTGCCAAATACGTTCCCTAATGAAAAACAATTACAATATGGTCCTGTTGATGAAAAATTAGGTGTGTTTTTATCCATAAAGACATGCAAAAAACCGGTCAAATGGTTAACTATGATGTCCCCAAACAGTGAGATTTCAAATGATTTTTAAGTTCCATCCTACACTTTTATGGCTTGTCCAATTATATAATCAGAAACAATCCCAGAGTTGGTTTTGTGGTGGGAAATTTTTTTTAATTAAAAATACGCTTTAAAACTTAAAAAAATACTGATGCTAAGACCCCCACACCAGGGCAGTTGAGAATCTCTGAGTATGGGGCCCAAGTCTGGGTATTCTTTAAAAAGTTCCCCTAGGTGATTCTAACAGGGAGTCAGGGTAGAGAAGCACAGAATTTCTCAGAAAAGTCAACCATATAGACCCTTATGCCTTGTAATTTGGCTTCTGTTTGTTCCAGAGCCAACAGTGATCTAACCACTCAGGCTAACTACTAACTAACCACTGTCCTTGGAATCCTCTCCTCTCCTGGCTTCGACCCACTCCCTTTATTTATTTATTGTTCAAGGCCCATCTCAAATACCTACGTTCCAGGTATCCTTTTCCCGTCTTCCCAAGAGTAGAAGTCCTTCTTCTTTTGCACCCCCAGAGCACTGTGTCTCACTCTGATGGCTGATCACAGACTCCCTTGCTTTGCAGTTGGGCATTTATTCATTCCCTCCACAAACACTGATCAAGCACCTGCCATGGTTATCCCACTCCTCTTGCTACGTGATAAACGTCTAGGTCAGAAACGATGTCTGATTTTTCTTTCTACTCTCTGCAGTTTCTAGCATGGGGTCTTGCATATAATAGATGCTACTCTTTTATCGAACTGTCTTTTAAAATATTATGACTTTTTACTTCTAGCCTGTCTGTTCTCTTTGCCCCTTCCAATTTTCTGTGTAATTAGTAACAGGAAGAACAAGCCTTGTTTAAAATTTATTTTCTGGGAACTCTATGTATGTAAAGAAGTCTGTGGGAGGTGCTGTTGAAAACTCCCAAGAAAATACAGAGCCAGACACTGTTCTTAGGAAGATTCCAGACCAGTAGAAGAGAGAAGAAAGGTATATGAATACCTTTAGTCCAAAAAAGGAAAGAGAAATGCTTCAGAGATGTACAGATAGGAATTCTGGAAGATTACCTTCCCTGGGGATCAGGGACTATTTCCTTAAGAAGATCATTGTTGAATGAGGCTTTAAAAGGCTGACACCATTTGGATGAACAGGGATGTAAGGGACAGGGAATGGTCGGGGGAGAGACAGCATTGTCAGAAACAGGAAAGTAGGGCAGGAGCTGACATGCGGGCTCGGGTTCCATTACAGGGAGTGTGAGTTGCTGCAGCAGGAGAGCAGGATGAGGGCAAATGATACAGGGCCTTAAAAACCAGAAAACATTGTGAGCCTGTGCTTCCAAAACTTACACTTACTTATTAAGTGAGGGAATGACAAAAATCAAAGAAATTTGTGAAGGGTTGTTAAATAAGAGCAATAGGTTTTTAGTGAGTCCAGGAGGAGCTGTCCTATCTGGGAAGGCCATGAGTTTCACTGCAAGGACCTGGTCACCGTGTTTTGAGAAATGTGGCAGCCTTCTTCACTTGCATCCTGCTGGTTTTGAAAGGGCGAGATTGCCATGGAACCAAGTTCCAAATAGATGAGGTTTACTACAACCTGTAAAGAGTCCACTTCTTTTGCTTTGTGCCACAGGGAGATATTTGTTACAGAAGAGTCCTCTTAAAAAGTTCAGAGATGGCCAACAATTCCACCTTCCAGGCATATATTCCAGAGAACTGACCCATTTCCGTGGCAGCATTGTTCACAATAGCCAAAAGGTGGAAAGAACCCAAGTGTCCTCCGATGGATGAAGGGTAAACAAAATGTGTCCTCTATATACAGTGGAATATTATCCAGCTTTAAAAAGGAAGGAAATTCTGATACCTACTACAACATGCGTACATATTGAGCATGTTATGCTAAGTGAAATAAGCAATTACTAAAAGACAAATACTGTATGATTCCACTTATATCTGGCAACAAGAGCAGTCAAATCCACAGCGTCAGAAAGAGTGGTTGTTGGGCTTCCCTGGTGGCGCAGTGGTTGAGAGTCCGCCTGCCAATGCGGGGGACACGGGTTCGTGCTCCGGTCCGGGAAGATCCCACATGCCGCGGAGCAGCTGGGCCCGTGAGCCATGGCCGCTGGGCCTGCGCATCCGGAGCCTGTGCTCCGCAACTGGAGAGGCCACAACAGTGAGAGGCCCCCG
Organism: Neophocaena asiaeorientalis asiaeorientalis; assembly: GCF_003031525.2. NCBI lineage: Eukaryota > Metazoa > Chordata > Mammalia > Artiodactyla > Phocoenidae > Neophocaena > Neophocaena asiaeorientalis. The sequence continues at coordinate 101,882 of NW_020185324.1, forward strand.
TACCGCAAAAAAAAAAAAAAGAAAAACAAAAAACAAGAAAGAGTGGTTGCCGGAGGCCAGCGGGAGGAGGGGATAGAAGAGTTTTAGAGATCAGTTGTATAACAATGTGAATGTACTTAATTAACACTACTGAATGGTTAAGATGCTAAATTTTTTTGCTACGGGCATTTTACTATAACAATTAAAAATCAGGAAAATAGAAATGTACATAGTACAGGTCCATAACCTCTTATCCACAATTCTGAAATCCAAAAAGCTCTGGAAACCAAAAATTCTGGATTACATTCTGTTGTCCAGACTCCACTGGGATGCTACAGAATAAACAGTATATGCGTCACATTTACCTTCTAAAAATTGGAAAAACTCTGAATGCTGAAACACACCTGGCCTCCAAAGGTTTCAGATAAAGGACTGCTGACCTAAATTCTGATAATATCCATTTTTCCTCTTTAGATGAGAGCAGATAGATATTGATTGTGGACAACTGATCCATCTATTCACTAACTAATGATGCATGTGGTTTCTCCTGGCTGGTCCCTGCTTTGGAAAAAAAAAATTGACAACCTGAGTAAAATACTTAGCAGGAAGCTCTTTGTTTTGTTTTCCTGCTTCCTTTTACCAACTTCAGGTTTCACTTTAAGATGCTGCCTGGTCCTGGGTGTTGCCAGCAGGCCAGGGTCGGCCCAGGTGCACAGTGATGATTCAGAACTGCTTACCAGATCACACCTGGGCACGCTGGACACGAACTGGGCCCCTTGGCAGCCTAGGATAAATCCGGCTAAATTCAGGAGGACACACACCACAGAGAGCAGCACAAAAAGGTTCACCTGAAACAGCAAGAAACAGAGGCAGTTAGAAAAAAGACCGTGGCTAAATTCAGAGATAGTTTTGTCTGAGTAAAAAAACTCATATTCTTTCCCTAGAGGAAACATTAAAAAAAAGTCAGAACGATGTTTTTAATGTACAAACTTTTTTTAATGTTTTAATGTTTCTAAAACATTTTTTAGAATGTTTTAAATTGTGCTGAGGAATGTCCCTGACCCTCAAGTCTTCTCAGTTTCCAGTCCCTACTTTTCTTGCTCTTTGCAAATGAGGGAGTTCTGTTAGCTGTACACTACCTTAAGCCATGGCTATTTCCTCCTTGAGCCATTGTTATTTTTTTCTGACTTTTACAGGATCATGGTAACTAGACAAATGGAGAATTCTAGAATATAAGTGGAACTCAGGAAAATCAAGGAGCTCAGAGCCATCACCAGCCAGAAATCACAGTATGTGTGAAAATAAAGATGAGTCTTTCTTCAGTTCCAAACAGTGTTGGTACTAAAGAAAAGGTGTGCAGTGATCTTCCATGTACTTGTATCCAAAGTTAAATATTACAACTATTACCCTAAATGATTAAGAATTGACAGAAATCAACCAAGAAGCCAGTATTTACTTAGCGCAAATTAGACTACAAAGGCTTTTCAACCTGAGAACTCTGATTACTGTCAAAATCAAACCTTAATGTAAATATAAAAGATTGGAGCTAATGATTACCAGTGTTAGAACCAAGCAACATTTCAGGTAGCTGATATGTCAGAACTGGCTGGCAAATGAGTTCACACGTGAACTCTACTACAGAAAGCTCATCCTTTATTGCTGGTATTCCAAGAAGCTTGAAAGTATCTCCCCAGACCCAGGTTATGAGTCAGTATTTAGTATCACATGATGCCACTTTTCTTAAGAGGAATTCTTCCTTCCTCTCCAAGAGGAGCTTATGAATTATAAATACCGAGTGACTCCAGGAATCCAGACCCTTGCTGGACGTGACTGAAGACTCTTTCCTGACCAATGAACAAGGTGACTCGTTTTTCACTGAGGAATCTGGCTTCTGCTTCTCTCCTTCTTTGTTAATTTGTAAAAGGACTGTGTGCCCTGTCATCAAATCTTGAGGAAAAAGCTGGAAGCGGCTACTGTGTTACTGTTTCTCAGGCTAGATTCTTCCAGGTCTGTAGTACTTGACTTGCACTGTGCCCCCTTGCAAGAGCCCCCTCTTGCACTGCCAAAGCTTTTCGGAAAATGAGAATGCATAATTGGCAAAAGACAGGACATGGTCTTCTAACATGGGCTTCTTTTATGCCCTGGCAGTTGCTATTCAAAGAGACCTAATACATCTGGAATCTTCACACCCAGCAACACAATAATTGTTACTACGGGGAAGTCTTGAACTTGCCTTTAGAAATACTTTTTTAATGCAATATCAGATGCCTTAAAAAGAAAACATGGTTATAATCCTTATTCCTACCAGCCCACCACTAATCTTCATAACTGAAACTTAGCAGCATCAGATATGGAGTGGGTGAGAGTCCATTACCCAACACTGGACCCCAAATCTCTCCATTAAAATCTTAAATCCAGCTCATCAAAAGACACCATTAAGAAATCAATACAGGATTTCCCTGGTGGTGCAGTGGTTAACAGTCCACCTGCCAATGCAGGGAACACAGGTTCGAGCCCTGGTCCGGGAAGATCCCACATGCCGCGGAGCAACTAAGCTGTGCGCCTCAACTACTGAGCCTGTGCTCTAGAGCCCACTTGCCACAACTACTGAAGCCCACGCGCTTAGAGCCTGTGCTCCGCAACAAGAGAAGCCACCACAATGAGAAGCCCGCGTGCTGCAACAAAGAGTAGCCCCTGCTCGCTGCAACTAGTTCTATATCTTGTTTTGGATATTGGCTACATGGGTGTATCCAACTGCTAAAACTTAGCTAACTGAACACTTATGATCTGGGATTTATATAAATTATATTTAATATATATTTTTTAAATAAGGAAGAAAATCCTGAGTACAGCTGCCAAGACAGGAGTGTGAGATCATATAGTGAATACGATCTACTTCTAAAATGTCAGAACAACAAAAACAAGATGAGAGAAGGCCCCAGGGATTCACTGCCTGGTGGGCTTGGCTTCTCTCCTACACTGGAGGGGCTGCTAATGAGAAGTTAAAGCCACATCACCAGAATGCTGCCCTGCGAACCCCAGAATGAGGACACGGGCCAAGGCACAGAGGCTGTGTACAAAATAGCCGTGCACTGTTCCCCAAATTTATCCCTAAATTTGGCTTTTTTATTACTATTATTAAAACTCTGGCCAAACATTGGCCAAATGGTCATCTAATTACAGTAAGTCCCCTACATACAAATGAGTTCCGTTCAGAGAGCGTGTTGGTAAGTCTAATTTGTTCATAAGTCCAGCAGAGTTAGCCTAGGTACCCAACTAACACAATCGGCTATATAGTACTGTACTGTAATAGGTTTATAATACTTTTCACACAAATAATACATAAAAAACCAACACAAAAAATAAAGAAAACATTTTTAATCTTACAGTACAGTACCTTGAAAAGTACAGTACAACACTGGCATACAGGGGCTGGCATCAAGTGAACAGGCAAGAAGAGTTACTACTAACTGGAGGAGGGAGAGGAGGTGGGAGACGGTAGAGCTAAAGGATCGTCAGCAAATAGGAGACGGAGGGCAAGCTGCCATCACTCATGCCTGAATGCATGTTCACATCTTTGAAAGTTCTCAACTTGAAGGTTTGTAGGTAGGGGACATACCGTACTCTAGGGGACTTACCATACTCTAGTATAGACCACTGTGGTATATATCAGACGTGGCAGATATTAGGATACCAAGCATATCACATTCAGAGGTTGGATCAGGCTCAACCGTACAAAATATTGGAGTTATAAGGGATTCAGGATATACAGGGACCTTCAGAATGGACCCCTCTGGCTTTCACCTAGTTATAATGGTATAACATCCAGGACTCAAATATCCATCCGAACCATCACCAGATGGCATCCCCTTAAACAGAAGACTGAAAAATCAGCTACTAGTGAAGAACATCATAGTCACAAAGCCCACACAGCTATACCTGGAAAAGGGAAGAATTTCTTGTATTTTCTTCTATTGTCATCATTCTTGCCTTTAAAAAAATCATTGCAGGTGATTTGAGTTTCTCTTTGTGAAAGACACCAGAATTTGGGATCAGGCTTTCCCCTTGCTTGCTGTGATATCTTAGACAACTTCCATGAGACTCATTTTTCTCATCTGTTAAAAAGGTCTACTGTCCTACTGGGAGAAAATATTTGCAAATGATGCAACTGACAAGGGCTTAATTTCCAAAATAAACAAAATAGCTCATACAACTCAACAACAACAACAAAATAACCCAGTTGAAAAATGGGCAGAAGACCTAAATTGACATTTCTTCAAAGAACACATACAGATGGCCAACATTCGCATGAAAAGATGCTCAACATTGCTAATTATTAGAGAAATGCAAATCAAAACTACAATGAGGTACCACCTCACACCAGTCAGAATGGCCATCATCAAAAAGTCTACAAACAATAAATGCTAGAGAGGGTGTGGAGAAAAGGGAATCCTCCTACATTGTCAGTGGGAATGTAAATTGGTGCAGCCACTATGGAAAACAGCATGGAGGTTCTTCAAAACACTAAAAACAGAGTTGCCATATGATCCAGCAATGCCACTCCTGGGCATATTCTGGACAAAACTATAAATCAAAAAGATACACGCATCCCTATGTTCAGAGCATCACTATTTACAATAGCCAAGACATGGAAGCAATCTAAATGTCCATGGACAGATGAGTAGATAAAGAAGATGTGGTACATATATACAATGGAATATTACTCAGCCGTAAAGAAGAATGAAATAGTGCCATTTGCAGCAACATGGATAACCTAGAGATTACCATAAGTCAGAAAGAGAAAGACAAATACCATATGATATCACTTATCTGTAGAATCTAAAATATGACACAGGGCTTCCCTGGTGGCTCAGTGGTTAAGAATCCACCTGCCAATGCAGGGGGCACAGGTTTGAGCCCTGGTCCAGGAAGATCCCACATGCCACGGAGCAACTAAACACACGCACCACAACTACTGAGCCTGCGCTCTAGAGCCCATGAGCCATGAGTACTAAGCCCACGTGCCACAGTTACTGAAGCCTGCACGCCTAGAGCCCGTGCTCCGCAACAAGAGAAGCCACCGCAGTGAGAAGCCCGGGCACCGCAATGAAGAGTAGTCCCCACTCCCCGCAACTAGAGAAAGCCTGCAGCAGCAACAAAGACCCAACGCAGTCAAAGATAAATAAATAAATTTATTTTAAAAAATAAAATAAAGTGAAATAAAATATGACACAAATGAACTTACCTACAAAACAGAAAGAGACTCACAGACATAGAGAACAGAATTGTGGTTTCCCAGGGGGAGCGAGGGGGAGGGAGAGATAGATTGGGAATTTGGGATTAGCAGACATAAACTCAATATTATACATAGAATGGATAAACAACAAGGCCCTACTGTATAGCACAGGGAACTATATTCAATATCGTATCATAAACCATAATGGAAAAGAATATAAAAAAGAATGTGTATATATGTATAACTGAATCATTTTGCTGTACAGCAGAAATTAACACAACATTATAAATCAACTATGCTTCAACAAAATAGGTTAAAAAAAAAAGGTCTATCATCCTAGGTACCTCCCAAGATTAATGAGAGACTCACACAAAATGATGTATATGAAAATCTTCTGTATCTCGCCAAATGCTAGGCAACCAGTTTTACTATTACTAATAATAGGCATTTCCTCTTTAGGGGAGCAGCTTTTTATTATAAAATGAATTCCACTCCATCTAATACCAGCACCTTGTATCTTACACTTGTGATGCACCTGAACTTGTGGCAGCTGGAAAGGATATATACAAACTGTAAGAATGATCTGTAGGTATACTGTTTCCAAAACTTCTCCATAATTCTTTCTGCGACCTGCTTTAGGAACTCACTCCACCACGCTGACCATTGTCACGTGTACGGGGTGTCTCCTGTTGGCCCCTCCAGATCCTCTCTCTACTCTTCGCTCCATCCCCTCCTCTCACGGAGACTGACCCGCAGACCATATCACTGGGGCTCCTTTGCCCTCTGGTGTCTGGTTTGGTTCAGCCAATGGGGAAGCCTGGCAGAAGATCCAAGGGAGGGAGGAGAGTGAGGCTGGGGTGTTTTTCTCCTGGTTCCCTCTCTGCAGCCTCAGGATGGCTGTGTCCCTCATGAAAAGCCACAGGTCGGGCTTCCCTGGTGGCTCAGTGGTTGAGAGTCCGCCTGCCGATGCGGGGGACGCGGGTTCGTGCCCCGGTCCGGGAGGATCCCACATGCCAGGGAGCGGTTGGGCCCGTGAGCCATGGTCGCTGAGCCTACGCGTCCGGAGCCTGTGCTTCGCAACAGGAGAGGCCACAACAGTGAGAGGCCCGCGTACCACAAAAAAAAAAAAGAAAAGCCACAGGTCCTCTCAAGGTCTCAATGGGTCCCTCTGTACATGATCCCGACTTCCGGATTCTGACCACCGTTCTCCCGTCAGGACTAGGGATGGTAACAGCTTCACTGTCCCCTACACCCTGCACAGACCTTTGTGAACAGGCCCGTAATTAACTGCTTGTCAAGTTATAGTTTTATAGTCATCTGTGTTTTACCAAGACCTTGACTAACAACAACTTCTCTATATTTTTCCTTACATTTAACCTAATTTTTTTCTGCTCTTTAAGCCTAGCTCCTATTGTTCTCACTTCAAATTCAACATTACTTGTTCAATGAAGTGAACCCCATGGGTTACAGTCCCTGAATTCTACTGAAGCCAATTCATCACTGGGTTTTACCATCAAGAAAAAGAAAAGCCCAGAGTTGATGGAGAAATGTCTTTCTAGAACTTGTACTTTACACATGAAAGACAGTGGGACTCAGAAAGCAGAGAGCTTGCCTCACTGCATCCTGTGGCTTTTTAGGATAAAATGCAAAATCCAGGATCCAAAGAGCTGGTCCTCTCACAAGGACAGGCAACATGAGTTAAGCCTTTTATGTTTTTGGTTTTATTGTTACTAACTTGAATCATGAGTATCTTCTGATACTTATATACCAGGTAGCTTGACACAAAAGGTATGTTTTTCAATTGAGTATTTGGAATTCACCTTGACACTGATCTCTTGCAACTGTGCCCCGAGTTCATTCCAGGTCTCAATTAACTGACCCAATAAAAGAATGTCTGGGGAACCTGAAGCTATCCAAGAAGAAGCATCGCCTTCAGTTTGCCCATTCCTACCTGCTACGAAAGTTCCTCATAATCCCCATCACATAACATCATTAAATAATTATGCCTATCACAGCTTGGTATTGATGAGTGTCTTTTTTGATACAAGATTTCATTCTCTAAATAGACTGACCTTTCCCTGCTGCTTAAGGACTTCCACTTTGCTTTTTACTTCCCTACTGCTCCAAGCTCAAGATGCATCTGAAAAGTCAACTATGTATGTTTAAATAAATAAACAGTTCCAGTAATTGTGCGAAGGTAGAGTAGCTTAAAAATGAATGAGTTTAGTGAAGTGAACTTAAGCATTTAGTTCTACTAATTCCTGAAAACCCATTAAAATGGCAATAAAGGAAATATTTTAAATGCAGAAATCCATAAGGACAGAGAGAACAGAAAAACGGCAGTAAAATTTTAGAAGTTAGAAAAGCAGCGGGCAAGCATAAATTGACTCAGTGGTCCTGAGAAAACTCAATCTCCTACAATAGCAATGAGGAAAGCCAAAACAGCAGAATTTATTCCTCAGAATCTCCAAATGTTCAGAAATGGGTGGCAGCAGATACCTCTGGATATGAAAGTGAGGCTAGAAAAGGACTGGTTGTGAGTCTCAGAAACAATCAGAACATGGCACAACCACTATGGGAAACTATTGGCAGTTTCTAATAAAGTTAAATATCTACCACCCTATGACTCAGCAGTTCATTTTTAGGTATATACATTAGTGTATATGCCTAGAAAAAGACATGTACAAGAATGTTCAGAGCAACTGGTTCATAACAGCCAAAAGCTAGAAACAATCCAAACGTCTAAGAATAGGAAAACAGATGAACAAATTGCAGTCCACTCATAAATGAAATAAAACCCACTGCTATGGTTTGAATGTTTGTGTCCCCCAAAATTCGTAAATTGAAATCCTAATCCCAAAGCGATGGCATTAGGAGCTGGGGCCTTGGGGAGGTTATTAGGTCACGAGGGCAGAGTCAATGGGCAAGCATAAATTGACTCAGTGGTCCTGAGAAAACTGAATCCTACAATAGCAATGAGGAAAGGCAAAACAACGGAATTTATTCCTCATGAATGGGATTAGTGAACTTGGGTGTGTGTATTTTTTTCTATTTAAATATCAAAAGCTCGCCAAATTCTTTCCTTTAGAAACGTCTCAAAAACTTTTAATTCAGCTGATTCACTTTGTTATAAAGCAGAAACTAACACACCATTGTAAAGCAATTATACCCCAATAAAGATGTTTAAAAAAAAACAAAAAAAAACACACACACACACAAAAAAACTTTTAATTCAAAAAATACTACTACTGCCTCAGAATCCTTTTCTTTCACACTTTCTTTCTTCTTTTAATTTCCCAAGAAAATATCACTGCTACCCATTTAGTCACTATGCCTTTTTTCCCCCACAGGCACTCTTTTGATACTGCTCAAAAATAAATGAAAAACAGAATACACTTTTCTCCAGTGGGGCACAAAAACATAGGTGGTCTTAAATATTACCGAATGAATGAATGAATCAATCAATCAATGAGCAAATGAAAGAAAATTGATTCTCATTATAAACACTATATGGAGGTATCATGCATCCTTACTAATATTCTGCAACATATACAGACAGGCCCTGAAAGGCAAACACCAGATTAACTATCACTGCTTGCATGAAAATGGCTACTGCTCCTGGTGGGAACTCACCCCTTCCTGGGGCTGGAAGATGGGACTTCTGTCCCAAACCTTTGTAGGAAGGAGTTGGGGTGGTGAGTGACGGGGTGGAAGAACAAAGCACCCAGTCCTTAGAATTCAGGTTACATTTTCCCATTGAAACAAGAACATTCTGTGATCTGGCTGGGAATGTGACCAACATTCTAACATTTATGTTCTCAGAGACAAGAAGTCCAAGCTCCAAACCACTGATCAGTCACCGGTTAATAAGACGAATGTCAGAGGACCCATGACAATGAACATAACCACTTATTTGACTCTTAACATTTACAATTTTAATTCAGTTTGGAGAAGCACGTTAATACAAAGGTGCAGAAACGTGAGCAAAGTTATCTGAATACAACACCAATGACACCAGGAAAAAAAATCCAAGACAAGACACCAAACTAAAACCTTTCTGAACTAGTTCAGCAAAATGAATCTTCTGATAGACCGCTCAGCACCACGGCAACCAACAAAACATAGTAAATCACAGAAACTCACAAAGCCCAGCCTCCTGCTGCTCTAAAGCTGTTTCAGGAGCTCACACATGAGCTGACTCGGTTTGCCAGGGCGCCTTTAATCTTCAGATCCCAAGAGAACCTGCTCCTGGGCTTCACTCCCTTGACATCTTTTAAACTTCTTCCAGAAGCTTGGCAGATATATTACCAATGTCCAGACTGGTTCTCCCTGCCAACAAGCCAAACACAGGCCCGTGGCTGTGAACAGAACCAGCTGTCTCTCTTTCCTCTCAGAGATGTTTAAGTGTCAGATTTACTCATGTTATGGCTAGCCCAGATTTTCTTTTTATAAAATATTTCAAGTGTAATAACATTTATTTTGAATTCCTTTTTCAACAGTAGTGAAGGGCTTCTTCCTCTCCCCACCAGAGTGAGACACAAATTTTCACTAGTTTGGGACACAGCTTCGAGGTGAGCTAAAAGCACTTATAACTGAGAGGTGCAAATTCCTGAGGAAAATATACAAATCTCAGGGTATTTTCAAGGCTTCAGCTTGTGAGAGGAACTTCTGCCTTACCTGGGGTCCTCCCCTGCTCTGTTCTCTTGCAGATGCCCCATCCCCCAGGGCTGCCTTTCAGCACATTGCACCCCTCATTTCTCAGGAAAGTGACTCTTCTCATGACCCAAGCAATCAGGAGTAGCAGAGAAGGAGGCGACCTCATCATCTGTCTGGCTCCATAATTCCCTGGTACAACTTAGGCAGCTCTGCCACTCTAAATTAATATATTCTCATCAGGAATGTGGCAGAGGACCAGGAGGAAAATATCCTAATGAGAGCCTCAAGAGAAATAATCAGAGGATGACACGACACACGGGATGTACTCTTCGAACAAGGTGAGAGGGTCAGGAACGTGGTCTGCTCTGCCCCTGGGGAATAAGGTGGCAGAAGTATATTTGGATTTGAAGATAAGAAACGCAGCAGAAAGTTTTAAGGAAAATTGCAGATCTATGATTCTTAAGAGTTCACTTTCCTTCTAAGTTATTCTTCTCTTTCATCTGTGCATCTCGACTCTTCGTTCTTTCCCTGCTTCTAGCCCCTTCTCCAGTGCTCTTAGCTTCTCAAGGTTCAGCAAATTAGAGGGTCAGATCTTAACGACTTCCCACAATGAAGATCGAGGCTCTTGAGAAACTTTCCAGAGCCAACAGTCCTCAAAGACAGCTGCCGTCAAGTCCTTCCCTCTGTACTTTACAGGCTGTTCCTCACGTCAGGCTGTTCCTCACGTCAAGAGGTGAAGACTAATATATACAATGGAATATTATCCAGCCTTCAAAAGGAAGTACTGACACATGCTACAGCACAAATGAACCTTGAAAACAGTATGCTAAGTGAAATAAGCCAGATACAAAAGGACACATATTGTATGACTGCAGTTATATGTAGAGTCATCAAATTCATGGAGACAGAAAGCAGAATGGTAACTACCAGGGAAGAATGGGGAGTTATGGTTGAATGGGTGCGGAGTTTCTGTTGGGGAGGATGAAAAAGTTCTGGAAATGGATAGTAGTGATGGTGGCACAGTGCTGTGAATGTACTTAATGTCACTGAACTGTATACTTTTAAATGTTAAAATTGTAAAATTAAAAATATGGGGCTTCCCTGGTGGCGCAGTGGCTGAGAGCCCGCCTGCCTATGCGGGGGACGCGGGTTCGTGCCCCGGTCCGGGAGGATCGCACATGCCACGGAGCGGCTGGGCCCATGAGCCACGGCCGCTGAGGCTGCGCACCCGGAGCCTGTGTTCCGCAACGGGAGAGGCCACAACAGTGAGAGGCCCGCGTACTGCAAAAAAAAAAAAAAAAAAAAAAAATTTAAAAATG